>NC_141298.1:10740000-11230000 GCF_037954325.1 Fistularia commersonii | reverse complement strand
CTCCATCTTCCTCCTCTTCCCCCTCCACCTTTCAAAAGGGAAGTGATTGGCATCGAGAGATGAAGAAGAAGAAGAAGAAGGAGGAAAAGATGGAGAGGGTTATACTGCTCTGTCATTTCCTTTGCGGTAGCAAAGTGCACACACACACACGCACACACACACACACGGCGCAATTCCAGCAGAGAATAATTAATTCACAATATGAAACAGACCTCAGGCGACGTGCCTCACGGTGGAGCTGGAGAAAGAAAGGAGGAAGAGGAAGAAGAGAAGGAGGAGGAGGGGACGATGATGGAGGGGCCTCCGCTGAAGGACACACACACACACACACAGACACACACACACACACACACGCGTGGATATAATAATTATTTGCCCACCACCCACGGCGTCCCAACATTCCCGTTCTGGCGATTGAAGGCAGCAAAGGAAACGTCCTGCAGCGTCCTGGTTGCCAGGGCCCGGGTTGCCGGGGGATACGGGAGGAGGCGGCGAGGGGGGGGGGGGGGGGGGGTCGGGAATGGCTGCATTGGGAGGAGGCAATGAAGGTGTCAGATGACACCTGTCGGGTTCCATGTTGAAGAGGTTCTTGACCAGCTCTTGCCCAGAATGAAACGAGCTTTGGTTGCCATCCTGAAGTTGGAAGCGCTCGTCCTCCAGCTGACTGCTCGTGACGTGGTCATCGGGGAACGCTTTGGCGCAGGCGTTCCCCACTGTCCGCACCCTCGAATCAGATGTACCGTTTTTGGAAAATGAGCTAAAAACATTTGGGAAGTCCGCCAGTGGCTTTAAAACCTGGGGTGCAAGGATGCTAGGCTAAGGCATGTTCAGTCTCTGAGGAGGGAGGTTTTCATGTCACAAACCCTGGAGGTCTCATTCAGCGTAAAGCATGGAGATGCCTTCTACACGGTGCACGCCAGGTCAGAGCAAATGAAATGCTTTCACGGCCCAAACGGGTTGCTTGTCCGCACAGGAAACCGGAATCGTATAGTGATCCGGTTATTGATGGCGGAACGATGGCGTTGGTGGCTTCCGCAGCGGCCAGGGTCGCTTCTTTTGCTGCGATCTAGTGAAGCCGACCCCTTTGTCCAGCAACGAGGACTCGGCGCAGGTCTTTCTTGGTACAAATGATAGTTTTTTCATTGGACCTTCCGGATCTTTGTATTCATTTTTTGTGTTTTATTAAAATGATCATTGTATTTAGATCAAATACTGTGAACTGACAAAAGTTCTTATTGTTTCAACCCCTGTGCCTCTTATCGGTCCGTGGAAACATTTTCATGCATAAATCCAGTCCCTGGTATTACTATTATTTTTAACTTTATCATCAATGGCACATCAGTGGCTTTCATTTCTTTAAATAAAGATTGGATGCGTCTGTTTATTTGCAGCCTTCTGAATTAAATGTCAACTGTAACCTTTTGCCACAGGCTAATGATAAACGTAAAAATAAAATAACAATAATAAATCAATTAATGTCAAGCCCATGTCTTGGAGTAGCAAGAAAACGTTAATTATAGCTGAGTTTGCTCCCCACTTATCTACTCTTTTTTGCCATTTTTCAGAGGGTTAGCACGTTGCTAGTATTAGCGTAAGCTTGCTATGACGACCGGCAACAGAGGAGAGGATGTTTATGGGTCCTGTTGTGATTTTCGTGGCAAAACACCAGCAGAGCATTCTGGGATTTTTATAGTATTAGCAGTACATGCGCCGTAGCGGTAGAGCAGCTCTAATAGACATTTGGTATGGCTTCGCAGGCCGAATATTATTACACTGCAGGCCAAATTTAGCCCGCGGGCCAGAGTTTGACACCGATGCGCTAAGCAATGACATTATATGAATCATATAACAAACAAATCCTTCACAACAGGGCTCATGGACAGCATGCTGATTAACTTAGCATAACAGTATAACTAGTATCAGCCCATGCAAGTCAACATAATGTTAGCATTAAACATAATCAAACTGGTCGTCTGAAATAAACCAAGGAAAGCAGGTGAACATGGAGAAAGGTGAAAAAAACCAACTAGCCTCTGCTGCGCTAAAAGGGATAAAAGTATCTCAACAACAGTTACAAAGTGATCTTTCTTTAATTTGAATAAAGACAATTTTTAAACTCTCCTTCTCCTACTGGGAGACGAACCTTCTGTAAACCTTCTCCGACCTGGATGGCCAGGAGAAAAAAAATAAGATAATAGAACAATTAAGTTTGATATTCCCAACTTCCGACAGGTGGCGCGGCCTCTTTTTAAGCCGTTTGCCCCTTTGGGGGACCACCAGCATGGGTTACCATGGCAACGGGGGATCGTGATGTGATTATTTCTGTGATAGTTGCTTTTTTAGGATGTTGTAAATAATAAAGTGAATAACAATAATAATAATAATTACGATTGTGATAATAAATCATTGCGCCAGTTGCTGCTTCACTTTTATTTCTCTCTTTTTTCAAAATTTTTGTGATTTCTTTTACATTTTTCAGAACATTTTATTCTATTTTTTTATTTTTTTACTTTATTTTCAATTTTGAATGTAGATTATTCCACACAGAGTTTGTGGAAATTTCTTTCTCAATTTTTGTGTAATTATTCCAAATCCTTTTTGACCATTTTTTTTTTTTCAATTTTCGGGGTAATTTTTAGGATTTTAAGATTTTTAGGACAGTATTTGACCATTTTTGAATCATTCTCACCAATATTTAAAGCAATTCATTAAGTATTTTCAGGTCTTCTAAAAAACACTGTTTGAGTAATTTACTGCCAGTATGATGTAATTTACTTTTAGGTGTTTTTTTTACAATCAGTTTCTATGAAATGTGATGTTTTTCAGGTTTTGTCTCCGATGCCCATAGAGTAGAAGGGGGCAGTAAATGGGGGGAGTAGAAAGGGGAGTAGAAGGGGAAGTACCAAGCAGCTGCTGACTCGTGATGATTCATTGATAGCGATCAATAATCCCATCGGCCGGCTGCAGATGGAGCGAGGTCATTTTTTGAGACGGGGCAATAAAACGTACTTATTATCCCCTTTAAAGCAGCACAGGGCCTGTATTTACCCCAGGCATCATTTACACCCTGGCATGGCCTACCCCAGGCATCATATATCCTCCATATATATACATTTACCTGAGGAATCATTTACCCCAGGCACATTTGCTCAAGGCATTATTTACCCCAGGCATCAAATGCCACGAGTACATCTACCCTCAGACATAATTTACCCCGGCACCATTTACCCCAGCATCATATATCCTGGGTGCGTTTACCCAAGCCAACCTTTACCCCGGGGCATCATTTACCCACGTCATCATTTACTCCAGACATCATATGGGGAACATTTACCCAAGGCATCATTTACCCTGGGTACATTTACGCAGCCCATTATTTGCCCCAGGGCATCATTTAACAATCATTTGTAAGAATCAAATAGTTTGAATAAAGATTAGCATGGTTAGCATGATAAACAATGTAAAGATTGACGTGACAAGAACTGACCCCTAACTAAGCTACGTAACAACAAAGGTTGAGCCAACATTGTCTTGTTGAAGATTAGCATCGTTAGCATAAAACAGACAATGCTAAGAAGAATCTGCAAAGGCTGTTGAAGGGACTAAGCAACTTGGCAAAAATTAGCAATGGGGACAACAGGAAGTGCAGCCCAAGAGTCAATCACCACGGGTGATAACTGCACACTGTGGTTGCTGTGGAAACAAGGAGGCAAAAATTCTACAATTTCCCATCCAGAAGGCCGTGTGAAGGATCAGGTATGACTCGACCGCGCCCGGTGGCCAAACGAAAGGACACTCCCATGTACCGATGGACTGAAATGTCACTTTCCTGGTGTGTACGTCAATCTGTTTACGTTAGCGGGTGTTGTTGGCCGTGCAGGTTTAGCATTATTTGCATAATGATGCTGATTTTGACCGGGTACTCTTCTTCGGGGACGATGAGGTGACGTGATTGGATCAAATTTGTTCACAGAGACAATTTAATGATGATGTCACGGCCAAAGACAATACTTCCCATTGGCTGGCCACCTCTGCTGACAGCTAACTGGAGGCCAACGCCTGTCCGACCAAGCGTCCTTTTCCCGAGGATGCTGCACCTTCAAAGGTGGCAAAAGACAGCAAGTCCCATCCGTCTCTTGTGAAGAAAAATTCAAAATGGCATCACTGCTTGCTGGACGCCATTGTTGCCTCAGACTTGGTCGAATTCCGCCAGAGTCGATGTAGTCCCGCAGCATTGCCACCATCAGCACCGCACCGCCACCATTCCAGGACCTTGAAGGCATCAATCACCAGGTGAACTGCAGTACGTCCTCCTGCTTAGACCTCAATCATGTGACCTCCACCAGCTAGAAGAACCGCCTCCCTTCCACCTTCCGCTTTTCCCTTACCCTCCTCTTCCCCTTCCCTTCCCCTGTCACTGCGGCACTCACTCGAGTCACGGCATTTTCCTAAACTGGAGAATTATTCTGGACTAACAGAAGAGACATACCGTCCACTGTAAGGGCACCGGCTCAAGTAGTACCCTCTGCACTGTCACCTCCCGCCGTTTAAGAAAGGGAAAAGCATGGTGTTCCACTCGGTTCTCTTGTTGTGTCCATGTTCTCCTGCTTGAGCTCTCCCTAGGTCCTAATGCCTGGGTTCTCCAGGTTCTCCATGTTCCTCTTACTGTCCAAAAGCAGGTTCATTAAAGACTCAATGTACCACAGGCATGAATGTCTCTGTTATGATTGACAGGTCCAGGTTAAACCCCGCCACACGGCCCAAAGACGGCTGTGAATGGTCGCGTCCCTGCTATGGCTACGTCTACCAGGGAATGTTTTTCATGAGGTTCTCCAAGGAGAACATTGATACCAGCAAAGGCGCCGCGCTTCTTAGTTTACTACTATGTTATTACTATGCTATTACAACATTGTAACTATGTTATAACTGCTTTATTATGTGATGGACTACTAGTAAACCAGGAAAAGGGGATTATTGAAAACCTGTGACTATTTTTTCTGGCCTGAGTGTGCACGATCTCCCACACATACACATACACAGGCTTTCTGCAAGAGCAGCTGCACTGTCCACACTGGGGGAAAAGAAGGCGTGCATGTGTGTGCGCATGTGTGCACAAGTGTGTGTGCACAAGTGTGTGTGTGTGTGTGTGTGTGTGTGTGTGGACCCGCCTGGAAAGAAGCAGCTGCTCCGCCCCCGGACAAGGCGGCGGCGAGGAATTGCCCCGGAGCCAACTGGAAAAAACCCACGGCGGTGTGTATCGGTGAAATAATCAAAGGATGGGAGATGATCGGGTTATTGATACCGCCCCCCCTTGTGGCCCCTCCCCCTCCCAAGACTGCCCTCCTTGACTTGAGCGCATTGGAAGCCTGATTATTCACTCTTCCGTAACGTGGCCTTCAGTGGCAGCTAATTTAGAAACAGAATCCTCCCCAGGGCCGATTTCCGCCGCCACCGCCGCTGTGCTCTCCACGCACGCCGATGATTCACCCTCCCACCCCCAAAGTCCCCGAGGCGCTGGGGGGGCCGGGGGCGAGGGGGGGGGGGGCTCCGGGGACATCTCTGCACGGGATTTTCCGGACGTCCGGCGCGTTTCTCCACGCTTTGAGGAAACATGTCGGCCGGGTCGGGGAGGGGGTTGGCGGCCATGACCACAGGCCAGCCGAGCCCTTCTCTCTCGCGGAGTCAAGGCGAATGCGAAGTAATCTGTCAACCTAAATGTGCACGGCTCAGTATTCTGTGTGTCGCAGATAGCCGGCGGGGGAGTGGGGGGGGGGGAGGGGGTAGAGTACAGTATCAGAGGAGCGAGGGGGGGGTCTGGACCGCCTCAGAAAAAGACGAGGACGTTCTGGGGGAGGTAAGAGAAGGTAGCAAGGAGCTGCAAATTTCTGCTTCGATTGGGGCGGCAAAAACTACAAAAATGGCGCCCTGGCTGTACGTTGCAGTGCCGGAATTGGTTCGCTTTGTAGTTTTCCCAATATCACGGAAGATGCGAGGAAGTGATTGCTCGACTCGGACCTTGGATGAGAAGGAGGAGGTCCCTAGTTCATGGAAATGAATGAATAGATGGATGAATGATCATGACAATCCCCCCCCCCAAAAAAAAAAAGAAAAAAGAAAAAAAAAGTTTTAGCTACACAGATTCAGGGGTGAGAACTTCGGTGTCCTACTTCTTTGCTTGTTTCCCCGTTGTATGTGTGTGTGTGTGTCCACCCCCCTATCCCCGGGGAGGCCCCATGCCCATCTGTGTGTGTGTGTGTGTGTGTGTGATGGTCCAGCGGGCCACCCCCCCATCCCCCCCGATCTCATCTGACGGCGGCGGCAAGAAAACAGTGGTGTCCAAACAACGCCGATCTCTGCAGATGTGAACCGTCCTTGGGGGGGGTAGGAAGTACTCCCTGCCCCCCACCCTCATCTATCTGCCCCCCCTCCCTGCTTCCCATGATAACCAGATGTCATTTGCCAGTACTTTACAAAATGCTTCTCCTTAAGTGTAACAAGTAAGATTTTTTCAAGCTACGAAGCGCAATTCCAGCAAATTTTTAAACTCGAAATAGGAAAAAAGATTTCACAATACAGAAAATCAAAATTTGAAAGTGGAAGTGTGGAGACCACTGAAGGGAAAAGCCCAAAGGAAAGGAAGAAGAAGAAGATGGGCCCTAAGAAAGGAAGTGGTGAAACCAGATAGAAGATGCTTTCTATGGAAATTAAGCATGAAATAACAGCTTTTATAGGTTTTTCTATATGAACAAGATACGGTATACTTTATTGATTGTCATAGGGGAAATTCTTTTGTCACAGCAGCCCAACAATTAATATATGAATAAATATAGCATTGAATATAAATAAAAGACAATTAAGAGAAAGCAAAAGACATCCCCATAATAGACAGCAAAATGAACAGAATGAATAAAAAAAAGGGTGAGTTTTTGAGGGTCTGGAACAAATTAATGTGCTTTCTGTTATTCAACATGGGGAAATTTCATTTCAATTTCATACAAAAAAAAAAAATCAACATATGAACCCACTTCTGGAATGCATTAAAGTCCTCAGGGGCCACTGTACTCAGAAGTACTGCAAGTTCTACATGCCTGCGTATGATGTAAAGCTTGTAAACCTCAGGAATATAAAAGTACTTCAAGTACTTTGCATCCGTTAGACGCGTCACCATCACTATGGCTGGTGAGGCACTGACTCCCATGAGGCAGGAGACCTGTGTGCCTCACTCGTTGGCTCTTGGTAGCTGTTTTATGATCACTCAGAACGAGAAACTAGTAACACACATACAGGCGATGACAAAAAACACTATATATTGGAAATGTAGTTCATATGGTAAAAGTATTTAAACATTGTAATACCAACAGTAATACATGCAGAGCATGCCAGCAATCAGCCATCATTGCGCAATCTATGTTGAGGCTCAACAGTTGGCTGCCTCACCGCACATCTCTACTCAGTATTTGAACTGTAAATGTGAAAATCCATCCATTTTGAATAAAAAACAATCGAAGACTGGTGAAGTGAAATGAAAAACCACTGATAAATATAACTACTTTTTTCATTTGACATTTATTTCTATCCAAGATTCCCAAGTGAGGCACAGCCTCCCCTGACTGCAACTCATTGATCATACATGTGTATTCACCTTTGGGAATATAGAAGTACTTCAAGTATTTGGTACTCTTCTAATATGCTGTGAATCCCTTGGGAATTTTTACTTTACCCGAATGTCCGTAGTATTCAATAGTCCAGAAATCACAGTACGTCGATTACTTGCATCCTTCATTCACGTATATAAAACTTTGGGAATATACAGTAAAAGTACTTCAAGCACTTGCATCCTTCATACATATGTGTAATATGTAGCTTGTAAAGCTAAAAGCACTGCAAGTACTGGCTGCGCTCAGTACGTACTGTACCCAATTTGTACAAAATGTACACAAAAATATATCATGACTGCATGTACTTGGAATTGTGAGAACATTTGAGACAAATAAGTACATGAAATAAATACTTTTCAGTTACTAGTGCTTTCAAGTACTATACTATAGTACTTAGTATACCTATTGTAACTATAGGTGTATTCTGAAAATGTACTACATTCTATCATCATTGGGAAACTGGCTTGTAAAGCATTGTCAGTACTGATGCAGAGCATGTGTGTACTACTAGTCACGTTTATGTACACCCTGAATATTTGTGTACAAGTCGGTGAATTCAGGAACTCAGGTACTACGAGAGCAGTATACTTACTTCAATACAGAAAAAACTAATCCCGAGTATCCCAAGTACTAGTTTTCGCTTCATGTGAAACACAAAACATGTTATACGTACTCACAGTACAGCAATTCTCTGTGAATGTGAGTAGTACTACAATAGTACTACTTCGAGCCCCCCAGCCTGCATGAGCACTAGGCTGGAAAACATGCACTGTAGTACACAGAGGAAGCCAACCAAGGTTGTACTCACCAGTACTTTTTTTTTTCGCTAAGTGTGTACTTTCCCTGGGGGTACATATATATGGAGTGGGGGGGGGTGAATGGAGGGGGGTATATACTGTGTATATATATACGGGGGGGCAATAAAGTGCTGACATGACCCCTCCTCCTGCTACTGGGAGTTATCTTGTACTGTCGTGAAGCTGCAGGGAGAGGAGATTGATTTATGGGTCCACTTCCTCCTTCTGCCCCCCCTCTTGCCATCTTCCTGCCCCCCCCCCCAAAAAAAACCCCGGATATATTGATAAACCCCCTCGTCACACCGCCTGTATCGATTGTGCTTTATTTTCTGATGATGGGGGGGCAGATTGACTGGCCGTCAGTCACTTCATGTCAAGGGTCAAAAGAAGCCCCTCCTCCTCCTGCAACGCAAGGACATTAGATGGATGAGCAACACCAGGAAGGGGAGGAAGAAGAGGAAGAGGAGGAGAAGGAGTGTTTTTTTAACTGAGTCACTGAAGGCCTCACAACTCCTGTTACCACGACGACAACAACAACCAGCTCACCAAGTGAGGGTTTCCTGTCACGTGGACAAAAAGACGACGAGACGACGACTGCTCACTTTAGCCTCGTACGAAGTTGCGAAAAGGAGAGTTAGCATAGCAGCGGTTAGTTTAGCCCCTATCCAAATAAACTAACAACTAAAATTGTTAGCATAGCAACTTCAAACATTAGCATAACAGCTACAGATAAAAGGCTGTTTTTGGGCAGCCTTTGGGCTAAAGCCTAATTCAATGAACAACTTGACTAAAATTGTTAGCTCAGCAACTTCAACGATTCAATAACAGCCACGTATAAGATACTGTTAGCATAGCGACCCCATAGACAATAGTAGAAACAACTTGACCAATATTTTTGCCATATTAACGTCCAAGTCTATAGTAGCAACAATGAATCAAATACTGCTAGCTTAATGCCTGCCCAAATAGACAAGTATCAACTTGACTTAAAATGTTAGCATAGCAGTTTCAAAGAACAGTGACAACTTGACCAAAATGTTAGCATAGCAACTTCAAAGGAAAGAGTAACAGCCACTTTACCGACTTCATAGACCAAGATAGCAACCATGTATCAGATACTGTTGCCATGGCAATGCCAAAGGCTAATGTAGCAACAACGTATCGAATACTGTTTCTAGGATTGAATTTTCAAAGAACTGTGACATCAACTTGACTGAAACTGTAAGCTCAGCAACTTCAAAGATTATATCACAACAATGTCTCAAATCCTGTTAGCTTAGCTTAAGGACTGCCAGAATCAAACGAACAACAGCCTGATCGATGTTGCAATAACAACTTCAAAGATTCACATAACCGCATGTGTCAAATAAGTGTTAGATTAGTGACCACTTGGATTAAAG
Source organism: Fistularia commersonii (assembly GCF_037954325.1). NCBI lineage: Eukaryota > Metazoa > Chordata > Actinopteri > Syngnathiformes > Fistulariidae > Fistularia > Fistularia commersonii. The sequence goes on along the minus strand of NC_141298.1, from coordinate 11,220,145 downwards.
TCATTTTAGCATTTAGCATAGCAACTTCAAAGACTGGATACCAGATGCTGATGCCATAGCCATGTCAGAGATTCAAATAGTAACAATGTATCAGTGCTGGTGATAGCATAGCATTTTCAAGGAACCGATAGTCTTAGCATAGCAACTTGGATCAATGCAGCTGCAATTTCACCAATATTGTTGCCGTAGCAACTTCAAAGCTTGAAGTAGCACCGACGTATTCAATACCATCTGTGAAGGTGGTACGCTACCTTCACAGATCAAAACAAGAACTTATCGACCAATTCTGTTAGCGTAGCACCTTCACAACGTCACACTGTTAGCGTACCAAGCTAGCGACAACTCACGGCCATGTTAAAGGTGAAGCCTCCACCTGCTCCCCCTCATTGACGCGCAGGGGCGCCAGCTGTTGCCGTGGGAAACGGGCCGAGCCAATCCGGCAAAACGTGTGTGTGTGTGGGGGGGGGGGGGGGGTACTTAGCTCCTGTCGGCACGGCAACACCATCAGCTAAATTTCTTTTGGCCACGGCGGGTTCTACCACCAGAGAACCTCCTTAGAAATACACACACACTGATATGACCCATAGAGGAAGATGATTGGCAGATAGGGGGGATGCCTTGTTGCATTCACTGACGCCAGTGAATTTGCATTTTTCAGCGGGATCTAGCTGAGGGGGAAAAAAACGTAGTGGGGAGATGGGGGAAGTCCCTTGAACAGAACAAAGCCTAGAGATCATTTCTTCTGCGCTCCCCCCATCGAGGGGGAAGCGGCAGCGAAATCGCTCTGCAACAGCGCTCCTATTGGCTCAGTGGGGGAAGGACAGCTCCTCCCCACCAAAAAAGGTGGGGGGACGCCCAGGTGGGGGAAGTGTAGACGAGGGTATGAAGGGCTAGGTGGCTGAAATCGTCGGACAACGGGGGCTTTTCGCGATGCAGTTGCCATAGCGACCGGCCACTCCGTCACTCCGATGGCTCCTCCCGCGGAACACCGCGATAAAAATAGACGCCGGCGGAGAACAAAGAGCCTCTGGGAAGGAGGGAGGGAAGGAGGTGTGAAAGGAAGAGGGGTCGTGATGTGTTTGGGGAGTGGAGGAGAGGAGAGGAAATCCCAAGGCTTTTTCAAAAACAAAAAGAAGGAAATGTGGTCTCGGGGGCACCGGGGGCCCCGGAGGCCCCACAAGCCCCTAGGGCGCAGCTAGCCATCGCTAACAGGACGGCTGCTAACGGGACGCCCGCTAACAGGGCACCTGCTATTGGGACGCCCGCTAATGGGACGTCCCCTCTCTCCAAACTCCGCCCCCAGGTCAGGCCAGAGCGGTGACACGTCTCATTCATGGACGTGCGCAAAAAAAAATACAAATGATTAAAAATGGAGGCTTCCAATTGATGGAATGGTCGATGGGAATCGATATCGGCGTCAGATCGGTGACTGGAACGGTTTCACGACATGTTTGACCACTGAATGACAGGGTGAACGGTTGGACAATGAGTGTGAAAGGGTAAAGATGTGGATGAAAGGGTGAATGGCTGCATGACGTGAATGAGGGGTTGAATCGTTGTATATACTGTATATCTATGTACAGTGTGGATGAGAATGTGAATACATGAATGAAAGAGTGAACGGTTGCATGATGTGTGAGAGGGTGAATGGTTTTATGTCCCTACATGATGTGTGAATGACAGGGTGAATACATGAATGAAAGAGTGAACGGTTGCATGTTTCCCAATGATCCAGGCTCATCCCCCTCCTCTCCATTCCACCCTGACAGCAGGACAAGATGTACAGAAAAATGAATGAATGAATCGTATGAGTGTGTGTGTACAATGACCTCTGAATGTGAGGCCAAATTCCTCAAACATGAGCTTCCTCCCGTCCGTCAACCCGACGACTCGGGGTCACACGCACACAAACACACACACACACACACACACACACACACGCTCTTCCTTCTCTTCCTCGGAATCAAACCTGCCTTCGCAGCACCATCTGCCGACCGCCGCCTTCCAGCAGACGGATGCCCCTCCCCCACCCCCACCCCCACCTCTCCGGATGTAATACTGCCTCTGTCCTCCAGAGGGTGCCTGAGCCTGAGGGGAACCGGCCCTGCAGGTTCACACTATTATGATTATTATGATTGAAAAGTAATTAATAATTCATTATTTTATTTTTGTTGGAATATGAAGACCCGATTAAATTTTTGTGATGATTTTGGGACCACTTTTTCCTATTCAGGCAAATTTTTCCTTTGAATTTTATTTAATTTCAATTCACGGTTGAATAAATGATTATTATTTGTTGATTTTTCAATAAATACAATTGAATAAAATTGCTGAGCTGATAAATTAGCCCAGCAAGTAAATTAACCCATACTTTAAGGAATTTTGGAATAAGGCCACTAATATTAATGTTTACTTTCTTAATAGTAAAAGGCAAAATAACAATAATAATAATAAGTGAAATCATTATGACATTATTATTAAAAAGTAACAAATTCTCTAGAATTATTAGAAATTATCTTAATATTATTTACATTTCTTGATGATTGATGATGACAATTTTAGGACCTGTTTTTTATATTGGCATTGTTTTTTCCTTTGAGTTTTAAAATTTTAGATATCTGATTGCAATTCATGAATAAATTGATCTATTATTATTAGTTATTAATCTTTCTAACAAATACAATTCAGCTAATCATGTATTCAGTGAATATGATTAGAAAGTTTTAAAATAAGGTGACATAATATCATTACTTTATAAATAATAAAAGGCAAAAGAGTAATAATTACAATTATTACTATTAGTAATAGTAACTAATTCTTAATATACATTTTTTGCAGAATTTTGAAGAGATCACTTCATCTTATTTGAATGTCTTGATGTTTTTAGGACTCATTATTTTAGCACATTCCTCCTGTGAATTTTAAAATGGCATTTTTAAATATCAAATTATGTTATTTGTTGTTTATTGTTTATTTAGTTTTTATTATCAATTCAGCTTTTCCGCAAATGCAATTGAGGTGAACTGCTGAGCTTATTGAAAAATAAACAAATTCATTAAAAAGTTTTATAATAAAGTGACTAACCTTGAACTAACAACTAATATACTAACAACCTTTACATTCTGAACAATAGAAGGCAACAAATAAGAATAAAAAATAAAAATTGATTCGAGAAAAGCAGCACAGTAAGTGACGCAGGGTTAGTGAAGAGCACAGCTTGTCAATCAAACTATATTTCCATGACAGCGAGGTCGGCACAGAAACAGAAACCTGCACGGGCTGCCTGTCAATCACAGAGACGTCCAATCATTAACCCCTTCATTCACAATTGATATCTATTTAATGTTTTGAGACAAAAACATTATCATTAGTTTTATTATTATTATCATTATCATTATAAGTAGTAGTAGTACTTTTTTTTATACAATTTTCTACTGTTATCTATTATTGTTATGTTTTTCTTGTAATTCTGGCACAACAATTCCCTTCGGGATAAATAAAGTTGTTCTTATTCTTATTCTTGTATTACTGAGAATAATGTAGTTTTATCCGGCGGCAAACTCCATGTACTCCATACTTCTATGTTTGTAGACGAGGTCATATTTAAAGGCAGATTTAAATAAAAAAAAGGAACTAAAACAGGGTTTCATTGGGAAAACAAAATACATATATATATTTAGAGTGTTCCTAAGAACGTTTGAATGTCCTTTTTAGATAAAGTTGCCCCCGTCTTCAGGTGACAGGTTTATTCATCCGTCCTCGCCGCCTTGTCTTCTCGTTGGGATAAAATTAGCACGGCGGCGGTGGTGCTAATTTCCGCTGCAGCGCCTTCAAAGGCCCACAAAGAGGGTCCGAAAATACGAGTCCAGAAAGGGAACAAAAATATACTTAATTACAATAATAGAATCAAAAGGACGTCCGTCAGAGACCAGACGCTAGAGCGACTTCCCAGACTAATTCAAGTGTAATACATGTGTAATAAAGTTGTAACAAATGTGGAATAAAGGTGTAATAAGTGGGCATGTGGGAGAGTCGCGTCAGTCGTTGGAGGTGGTAAAATCACCAAGGAAGGGGGCAGCACAAGCTAAATTCATGCAACAGAGGAAGAAGCTAAACAAGATGCTAGCCGGTGGTGCCGCTAGCAGCTACATTTTAGCACCGTTACCAGGAGGCGGAGAAAAGGAGCGGTCGGTCAGTCGCATAGGATTAGGATTGGCATTAGCGGCTAACTTTGCACAAACCCACGATTTCTTCCTTCCCTGTTTCTGAAACTAGCTAGTCCGAACACGCTAACGGCTTTTACATAAAAACAAGATGAGGACCCAGACTCAAACTTTGGAATTCTCATGATGTTTTTCGTGAGGCTAATGCTTGTAGCATCGCTCGCTGGACAGCCAGCCGTACGAGACAAATGGGCAGCTCCGGAAACAGAAGCTAACCCCACGTAGCGAGGACACACTTTGCAGCGCCGTTGCTGTCATTTCCGTCATTTCCTGCAGGCCTTGAAGACATCAGCAAGTCCTCCCAAATAAAAACTTGTGTTATGATAGCAACAAGCTAACACCAGCGCCTGCCACCACCCGCCCCCCTCCAAGGACAGGCTTTTAGAAGCTGCCGCATAAACCTGTCCGTCCGGGGCGGCCCGTACCATTATTTGTGGCCCGTTTTTTTATTTTCCGGGTCATTCCATTGGGGAGGGCGCGGCCGTACGCGGCAGACTAATCAGCTAAAGGGGCGCCTGATTTACATTCACTGTCGGCTTCCTCCAAGGTCACCCCCCCGCCATCACACAGATAGTTCAGTCCAATCTCCGTTATGAGCTGCGACCATTAAGGACGCGTTTTACCTTCCAGTCCTGACCGAGAGCGTCCGTCCACGCCGTAACGTGGTCGCCATATCAATGACACCCCCCCACCCCCACCCCCCGAGCCACCTGAGGGCGGTTTGATTGACTCTGCTCCGTCGCCGTGGTTACGCCAAATCGTCCCACTCAGGTATGATTCATATGCGGTCCAGGTAGAGGCGGGGGGGGGGTTACGTAAATCCGCGCTGACATGGCCGCGGGTAAAGTTTTTAAGCGCTTTGTGGTAAACCCGGTTGCCATGGTTACCCGACATGCTACCAAGCCCCCCCCACAACAGCTAGAATCATGATTTATACATTTTTGGGGTTGGTCCAACTCTCCAGCCCTGCTCCGCAGCTCGCCGTGGAGAACCCGTGGGTTTTGTTGTTGTTGTTGATTTGTTGCCGTGGTAACAAGAACGCCATCCTTAACGGGGCATTGGTGGGAGGTCGCCACGGTCATACAATTTATGGTTAATTCACTCCAAATCAAAAATCCTCACGCACCCCGGCTAGGAGTTTGGAGGTTTTTTAACAACGATTTTTCGTTGCCAGGGTTACGTTACAAAAAAAAAAAACATCAGGCGGCTGGATCGTCGAGGGGCCGCGTTTGTACGTGATGAAGAGCAGGGGGAGGAGGAGAAGGAGGAGAAAGAGATGAGGAAGGAGTGGAAAATAGGCCAAGGCTAATCCCCAACATTACAGCTCAGCATATGATTATGGGATGGCGGAGTAACTATGCCACCAAGTAAAAAGCCATTTAGTTTTCCCGATTCAACCTTTTCTCTTCTTATAATACAAGAGACCATGTGACTTCAAAGTTACATCAAAGTAACATCAAAGAGGCACCAAGGTGATAGCAAAGTGATATCAAGATGACTTCATAGCAATTTCATAGTGACATCACAGTGTTTTCAATAAACTGACATCATAGTGTTATCAAGGTGACATCATACATACACAAAGAGGCACCAAGGTGATAGCAAAGTGATATCAAGATGACATCATAGCAATTTCATAGTGACATCAAAGTGTTTTCAATAAACTGACATCGCAGTGGTATCAAGGTGACGCTAATATCATGGGGATATCGTAGACGTCATAGTGTTATCAAGGTGACGTCAAGGTGACAGCGACACCAAGAGGATATCAGTGACATCACGGTGATATTGTGGAATCAAAGTGACATCATAGTGATTTCATGGGGACATCAAAGTGACATCAAAATGTTATCAAGGTGACCTCAGACATCAATGTCATGTCAATGTAATATCATAGTGACATCTCAGTGACATCAACGTGATGTCCATATGACATCATGGTGACTTCATGGGGACTTCATAGTGACATAGACATCACAGCGTGACAGTGACATCATAGTGACATCAAAGTAATGTCAAGGTGAAATAGTGACACCAAGAGGACATCAAAGTGACATCACAGAGAGAATGTTGACTAAAAGTGACATCAAAATGACATTGTGGAAGTCTCATCACAGTAACATCAAGGTGACAGTGACACCAAGAGGACATCAAAGTGATATCATGGTAACATCAAAGAGATATCGTGGAATCAGAGTGACATCAAAGTGATTTCATGGGGACATCATAGTCCAATAATGGCATCACAGTGCAATCAAAGAGATATCGATGTGACATCAAAGTGACACCAAGGTGACATCATACGCAAAAACTCAAAAATGTATTATTACCATTATCTTTTTTACATTTATTTTAATCTTTCTATCAATTCCAGAGATTAATTGAGACTAAATTGAGCACAACTAAAATCATCAGTGAATGGGCGGTTTTGTTTTGTATCTTTTTAAAATGAATGAACTAGTTGGCATATCTCAATATTTATTTTATTGAAGGGGGGGGGCGTCTATTTTGGTCATGGCTGGCCCCTGGGGGTCGGGGCTGCTGGCAGGCTCAGGGTTTGCTCCACTTAGATTAAAAAAAAAAAAAAAAGAAAATGCCTGACATGTCCGTACAATCAGCTGCCACGAAATACACACACACACACACACACACTTGGCAGATGCTTTGTTGATGCTGCTGCAGGGAAAAGACAAGTGTGTATTTTCTTATAGGAAAACACAGTAAAGTTTTGATAAAAAAAAATAAAAAATGAATGAATGAATGAATGAATGAATGAAATGCAGAGAGGAATTTCCCACAAGGGATTAATAAAGTGCAATAAAATGAAATAAAAAAATAGTTATGACATTCCCTTGCCAAGAAAATAAAAATAAAAACTTGTGAATGAGTGTAGTAATTTCATATTATTTAGTAACTATTTGTTCAAAAAATAAAAACTGATGACAATTTTAGTATCCTATACCAGATTTCATCATAATGTCATTAGACGATGATCACATGATGCTGATTTTTATTTGTATATTTTTTTCTTTTCCTGGATGCCTTGAGATCCCTCACCTCCCTAAACCCCTTGGGGAAGGAGTTTTCAATTTCAAGCCTTATTAACACTTTATTACCACTTTATTACCGTGTAATAGAGTAGTAAGAAAGCATGGCTGAGACTCACCGGCAGAAAAAAAAGGGTAAATATCTCCTTCTTCGTCGTCTCTTTATCCTCCAGCTCCCGGGAGAAAGATAAAGCAGAGAGCAGGGATCTGAAGGTCTTAGAGGGAAAACGGGGCGGAAGTGAGGAGTATTTTGGCCGACAAATCCCGGCGTCCTCGTGAGGGGACGCGCCGGGTGACTAAGACCCCTCGCCAAGTTATTTCCCCCCGATTGGCTGCACGCTTCGCCGGGCGCCCGCCGCTGCTCTGACAGCACCAACGCACTTTATACTTGAATTAATTTTTTTTAAAATGGTGCTGCATTCAGGGACACGCAACAGGATCGCCGCATCTGTGCTTTAAAACAAACGGTCCTGCGTCCAGGGACACGTGTCAGCAGAGATTTATTGAAATTCACAGGTTCTTTTCCCTTTGGATGAATTCCATACCTATTTGTTTATTAATGTTTTATCTGTTTTTCTATTTAATAATTATCAGTCAAACTAATCCTGATTTGTTTCTTTAGATCAGAGACCTGAAATTATTTTTTCTAATTAAATTTATTTATAATATATTTATTCAATTTCTGTCTGTAATTAAAATGTATCCCCTTACTTTAAAAGGTTTAACTGTCATATATTATTAAATGATATGAAAATAGGTAAACATTTATATATTTTTTTTAATTAATATTTTGTTCATTTTAACATTTGAAAAACAAAAAACTTTACATTTCCCTGAATGTTTGAAAAATATATTCCACTGTGCGTTATCATTTTACTTCAGGGTAATTACATGGTAATAACCTAACGGTGATTAATTCTGGTCCAGGTGGGGGGGATCTTTGTATTTGAGCCCGGCGGCCCTCAGACAGGACACAAACACACACACACACACACACAAACACACACATATACCCAACACACACACACACACACACACACACACACACGCACACACACACACACACACACACACACACTGGGGACCAATTTTCCTACTTTGTGTCCCAGAAACCCAGGAGTTTTTTTCCCCCTATAATGGCAGCCTCTTTTTTATCTATTTTTTTATGTATTTATTATTCTTACATTATTTATCTTACTTCCCTCTGAAGTTCCTCCTCATCCAGCTGGGAATGAGATGAGGCTTCACTTCCAGAATTTTGCAATTATCATTATAATAATGATAATTATTATTATTATTATTATTTATAACAATCTGTTTTCAAAATTATTATTATTATCATTCATAGTAATAATATTAATATTATTATGTGTGTGCTGGAGATGAAAGATTCACCACCAGCTCCAAGAGGAAGGGACGTCTGTAGGTCAACTCCTCCACCAGCTATCCTTATTTATTATTACAATTATTATTCTAAGACACACACACGTACAGGAGCGGTGACAACGATGTCCCGCCGTCCCCCAGCGCTCATCCATAATTTACACGTGTCGGGTTTTACTTTCCATGAGCTCCTCCTTGCAATTGCAGAAAACCAGTGTGTGTGTGTGTGTGTGTGTGTGTGTGTGTGTGTGTGAATCCTATGACGGACATGAAGTCCAATATTACGACTTACTTATACGGTGTATGAACTACATGTATCAGGATCATTCGCCTGAAATGATCAATACGTTATTGATAGAAATACGATTACAAATCTATTACCCAACAAAGAGAAAAAAACAGGTGACATCTGAGGAAGATGAAAAGACGTGGTTGAAGAACAATGAAGCCGTCGATTTCAAATCAGCATTAATTCTTAAATCACCGTAAAAGATCAGCCATAATTTGAAAACATCAAAAGAAATTACATGTTTCAGATGATTAAAATCAGCAATAAATTGCCAAATGAATAAGTTTTAAAAAAAGGAAAAATATGAGCTAAAAAAATCTAAAACAAAAAAAAGTGTAAAAGAAAATGATATACTTTTTAAGAAAAACATCTATAACGCTCATAAACATCAAACACATATCATTGATTTCAAATCAGCATTTTTTTAAATCACCACAAAATAAGCAATAAATTACAAAATTAATAAATAACTTGAAAAATAAAACAAACAAAAAGATTTTAAATAGTAATATATATTATTTTAAAAAAGCTCTATAAACTGACTGGAACATTAGGAGCCTGGAAAATCTGCAGAGGTGCAAAAGAGTCCGCAGGAATCTCATTCGTCACCTTTGCTACGCCCGCTAGCATACTGCCAACAACATTAGCATAGACAAGCATCACACTCACACCTGATGTTAGCATTAAGCTAGTCAATGCTAACATGGTCTCCTGTGAAAATGCAAATATGGGCACACACACACGCACACACACATGGACACACACGAAAGCCTGCAAACACATTCCCACCAATGTTAGCATAACCATTCAGTCAAGGACATACCTTGAAAGAAGACGGTACCTCATAAATAGCCAAGTGGAGCACAGAACTACTCACCTGTTAGCATTGCAATCACACCTGATGTTAGCATCAAGATAGGCAATGCTAACACAGGCTACTGTGAAAATTCAAATACACACAACCACACAAACACACAGGGAAGCCTGCTAACATATTCCCACCAACGTTAGCATGAGCATTCAGTTGAGGACACACCTTGAAAGAAGAAGGTACCTCAAAATGGCCACACAGGACAGAGAGCAACTCTCCTGTTAGCATTGCAATCACACCTAATGTTAGCATCAAGCTAGACAATGCACGTATGGACATACAGGGTGTCTGCAGCTTTATGTAGCTTAACTCTCGGAAAACATCACGCGTTCAATCAGGGAGGCGACAACATCCATCAAAGCCGAAAATCCGCCAGCAAGGAAACCCATCAGTTTATTATGGGATGTCCAGGGAGCCCCAACCACGCAAAACGGAGGAGTGACAGATTGATGTACGAGGCGAGAACTTGTTAGCAAACACCATATCTCAGACGCAACAACCATCAGTCTTTTGTTTCTTTGAGGAACAGCAGCGGGCCGTGTTTGCCGATTAATTTGCTTGTTTTGGTGACAGCGGCAGAATCCACGAACTCCCCACCCCCCAAATCCCGCCTCTTGACAATCCCCAAGGCGCTAAAGGATTCAGCTTCTTACGGCTACGGGGTCTGCAGTAGCACACTGCTAAAAAGCTAAGGGCTAGAGAAGCGAGGTGAAGGGTGGGGGGGCTGTGTAAAAGAACCCGTGAAGGAGGGGGCAGCGGGGTGAGATGCTAGTGGCTAGCATCAAGCTAGCATGTGTTTGTTTTTGTTGTATTGCCTCACAGCAAACGGGTTTCTGATGCTGACATGGACTCGGTTCTGCTCATGTTCTCCTGACCCGAGTTCTTACCAGGCTCTCCGTCATCCTCCCACAAACGTCCAGCATGGAGAGGAAGCACGGAGGAGGGTGTTCTCTGGTCCACTGTGGCGTTTTGGGTATAAATGGCCGTAACCATGGTAACAAGCCCCCGGAGCTGTCATTTGAGGACTAATCGTGGGACTTCGGCCATTGATTTAATGCCCCGAGTACAAATTAGTCTTCATGCTGCGTTCATGTGGAGAAAGGGGAAGCGGGGAGGTGGGGTGTGCTAGCAAGAACTAGCGTTTGGCGCTAATTGCTAACCTCTGGTGCCCTCAGTTGAACCGAGGGAACTCTGGATGAGATCCAAAATGGGCTTCAAAGTTTAGGCCACGTACACTGCGGGGATGACAAGGTGAAACTAGCACGCTCCATGCTACTGCTACTTCATGCTGACGACAAGCTTCTGTTGCCGCGGTGACTAAAAATGTCGCCGACAGCAGCGGAGATGCCACCCACCCAACCACTGCCCTGAAACAAAGATGGTCATCAGGAATCTGGACTTTTCAATCTGCATTCTAAGCATATGGCGATAATACCAAGGATAAAGATAAAATGCAAATTGTCGTGTCTTTATCAAAACTGAAAAAAAAAGAATTTATTTTTAAAGCACCATAAAAATCACCAACCAATTGCCTCATTTTTTATTTTTTATCTAAAAGTCGGAAAACATAAGCTTAAAAAACTGACATCTCCGAGATTTGTAAAGAAGCCATTTGCCCACGACAAAAATGGCCGACAGTAATATGGACTTTTCTGTCCATATTTGCAGCATATGCCGATGATAGTGAAGATAAAGATAAAATGCAAAATGTCCACATTTGATTGAAACCATAAAAAACAGCAAAAAAATGCCTTGATTCAAATCTAGAAATCTGAAAAAAACTAACTAAAAAAATAATTATCACATCTCGAGGTTTTTTGTAACGAAGCAAAGCGCCCACAACAAAGAAGGCCGACAGTAATATGGACTTTTACATCCATATTCCCAGCATACGGCGATGATAGTGAAGATAAAGATATAATGCAAAATCAGCAATAGATTGCCTATTTTTTTTCTTCATGTCCAAAAATCTGTAAGGATAAGCCAAAAAAATACATCTTATACGTCTTTAGGAAAGAAGCCATTCACCCGGAACGAAGATGGCCGACAATAATACGGCCTTTTCTGTCCAGATTCAAAGCTTACAGCGATGATCATAAGGATGAGGAGAGGAAGGAAGCATATTGGAGGTGTCGGTAAAGGTCACCTCCATTAAGCGTTGTGGGTAGATGGAGATGCAAAAAGGTCAATGGGAAAAATGGGATGCCAGACCATCACTGACATTCCAATAGCCGTGTTGGCGCAGGAACCGTCTGGACCGGCGGTTCCTCCAGAGGTTCCTCGCTTGGAACTGCCCCACTTCCAAGACCCGCCCCTCCAGAAAGAAGCTGTTACCAAGCGATAACAATGTCGCCTTCACATCCCCAAAGTCAACTGGATTGTTGGCCCGCGGCATCTCCGACAACACGGGCAGCGTGTGTGTGTGTGTGTGTGTGTGTGTGTGTGTGTGTGTGTGTCATTCGGACCTGGAATGACAGCTGATTCGGAGATCCAGCGCGGGCCAGATTTGGTCTTCTGTTAAACGCTGATAAGGGAGCCGGAACGCTGTGCGTTTTTGTTTCGGCGGGTCGGCAATTTTTTGTGGAGTGTGTGTGTGTGTGTGTGTGTGTGTGTGTGTGTGTGTGTGTGTGTGTGTGTGTGGTGGTGGGGTCTTATTTTCATAAAATATCTTAATTTCATAAAAACCACAGTTCAAATGTCCAACATGCTAATTAACAAAAACTAGCATGTGCACACACACACACACACACACACACACACTCACACATACATAAACACACACACACGCGCACTCACAAGACTCATTGTCATCTTTTTTTCTTTTTTCTCCCCAGAGTTTATAATTATTAGCTGGAGGACTCGATTATGTCGGCTTAGGGGATTAATGAAAGGGAGATAACTCGTGGTCGCCGTTGACAACGCTGCAGCAATGCACTGTTGCCGTGGCGCCCGGCATCCCAGGCGCATTCCCCAGAGGTGGGGGGGGGACCTGAGGAATCCCGGACGCCCCCTGGGGGTACGATGAGTCAACGCAACAACGGCGAGTTTTCTTTGGGAGGACGAAGAAACGTTCCCTGAAGGTTCTAAAAAGGTCTTAAAGACGCTGGGTTAAGTGAACACTTTAAGAGCTCAGGAAACACTTAAGAGTGTTACAAGAGCACTTGGGCGTCAAGGGAATACTGAAGAGTGTTAAGGGAACACTTTACAGTGTTGGGGCAGCATTTTGGAGTGTTAGGAGACCAAGGAAGAGTGTTAAGGGAGCACTTAAGATCATGAAGGGTACACTTAAAAGTTTCAAGGAAACACTTAAAAGTGCCAAGGGAACACTTAAGCGTGTTAAGGAAGCACTTTACAGTGTCCATGTGTGTTAATTGGACACGAGAGTGTTAAGGGAACCCTTAAGAGTGTTAAGGAAACACAGGAAGCACTTTACAGTGTGAAGGGAACACCTAAGTGTGTTGAATGGATATTGGTAGTGTTAAGGGAACATTAGACAGTGTTAAGGGAACATTAAAAAGTGTCAAAGGAACACTTAGGAGTGTTGAGGAAACACCTGATAGTGTTAAGGAAACACTTCTAAGTGTTCTCTGAACACTTGGAAGTGTCAAGTAAGCACTTTACAGTGTTAAGGGATCAACTAAAAGTGTCAAGGAAACACTTTACAGTATTAAGGGAACACTTACGGAGGGAACTTAAGGAACACTTAAGGAACACTTAGGGGGGTCTAAGGGAACTGTCAGGTCGATAATTGAACACTTGCCAAATGTCACAGGAAGTTTTCAAACTAAACATCTCCAAAAAAAAAAAGTGGAAGAAGAAACAGTTTCTGAACAGTTTGTTTCTGAATGTATTCAGACGGAACCAAACTTTGAGATGTTTAAGGGGCCGTCTGTTAACCTTGGAAGGATTTGTGCGGGAGAATGTGTGTGTGTGTGTGTGTGTATGTATATGTGCGTGTGTGTGTGTGTGTGTGTGTGTACGTGCGTGCGCGCGAATGTGCGTGAGCCACTTTCCAAATTATTTTTTTTCCTAAAAATAAATGACAAATAAATAAATAAATATCCAAGGGGGTGATCCAAACCGATGACTCCGTCAAGGACGAGTTCATAAAGGGAAGCCGCGAAAATCCTCCGGTCGATTCCTGGCACTCCAGACACGCAGTCTGCCGGAAACAAAGTTAACAAAATAAATAAACAAAATTCAGATGAGAACCCCCAATTATACCCTTACTACCCGCTTACTACACTCTTATTACATGCTTATTACACCTTTATTACATGTTTATTACACGCTCATTACACACCTGTGGAAGCAGCGTGGGGGTCCCGGATGGGGGACCCCATCCGACCCCCCCAAGGTCACAGCGTGGGAAAATGCCCCCCCACCCCTTTGCGGGTTCACCGCTTCCGGTCGTCTCGCGGCGGGACACCTGCGTCAGAAGCATCGTTGTGCAATGAGGAGGAGGGAGAGGAGGGGATGGAGGGATGAGGAGGAGGAAGAGGAGGAGGAGGAGGAGGAGGAGGGGGTCCCTTCCAGCTGTCGAGCGCATCACTGACAAGCTGCTCGGTTAACGGCGGGTCTGCAAACGCATTCGGTTACCGGTCAGAAGAAAAAGAGGAGGAAGAAGAAGAGGAAGAGGAGGAGGAAGATCTCGGGTTCAAGGTTCTGCATCCTGAGAGGAGAGGATGGAGGGGGCGGGAAGGTTAGTTTGAGGAGGGAAGAGCTTCACCGGGGCTGGAAGCAGGAGAGGAAGAGGAGGAAGAGGAGGAGGAAGAGGGGGGGACACCGGAGCCGGTGGACGGAAAGAAAAGAAAAAGAACAACAACAGCTGGAGGGCGGGAACCGGGTCGGACCCCGAACCGGAGACACAGCAGAGGAAGAGGAGGGAGAGGACGCGCCGCACGCCGGTGAGACGCCGTGCCGTTCGACGGCTCAGATGATCCGTTCATTTTGTGCCGTGGGTGCGTGCGTGTGCGTGTGCGTGCGTGTGCGCGCAGGATCCCATTCACATGCAACAACTGCAGTGGCTGCAGTGTAATTGACGGCTTAACAGGTCCGTGCGCGTCCGAGGGGGAGAAGGCGCGCGAACGATGCGGCGTGCGTGCCCGTGAACATCCGCGTGTGCGCGTCTATGCGTGTGTCAATGTGTGTGTGTATATGTGTGTGTGTGTGTGTGTGTGGAGGCTGCAGGAGCATAAGTGCCGACGGGCGCGTCAAAGCGTGCGTGCGTGCGTGCGAGACTTAACTGTTTGTGTTGTTTCCGTTTGTTTTGTTCGCGTGGTCGCGCGCGGGCACGCGCGTCCTCATCCGGGTTCCGGGTCGGAGGCGATGCGACACTCCGGCGGGGTCACGCGGGCGGGGGGGGCTGTGAGCGGGGCAATTAGAACGACTCCCCACTCACGCGTGCGCGCGTGCGTGTGCGCGCGCTCTCTTTCTGACCCGGGAAACGCTGTCTTGCGCGCGCACACAACCGCAACCAGTGACCAGACTGTTGAGCGGAAGTCGGAATTAACCTTCGCCCCCCCAACACACACACACACACACACACACCTTTGGATCTCATCAATAAACCGATCGATCCCGGATCCGATGGGTTCATTCCACTTGTATCGATAGATCCGGTGAACTTCCGGACTACAACTTGGGAAAGCTTCCCGGAAGCGGTGTTGGTGGTGGTGGGGGGCGTGGGGGTCAACCCCGCGTGCGCGACGTGCGCGACGAAAGCTTTATCCCGCACCCCTGCTCGTCTCTCGCGCGCGTGCGCGACGCAACTGTGAGGGATGGCACTTCCGTCGCGCACGCGCCGCCGTTTCCTTTTCTCTTCTTTTTTTTTTTTCTCTCCCATCCCATAATTATATTTCCGCCCGACTCGCGCGCGCGCCGTGCGACTAATTCGACGGCTAATGCCTTAATTATCGGACAGCACAGCAGAAGTCATTCACCGTGGGGACGCGGTCCCTCCGACTGACACGCCCCCCCACTCCCGCTCCCCACGCCGCAATCACGCAAATGCCCCCCCCCGCCTGATGTGATGCGGAGTCATGTGTGTCGCCCGCATCTCCCCCAGGCCTCCTCACGGCTGGTGGGTTTGGGTTTTTTTCCCGCCTGCCGCTTCCTTAGCCTGGCGAGACATGCGGTGCACTGACCCCCCCCCCCCTCACACACACACACACACAAGCACAAACACACACACACACCGCCGCTTCCCCTGTCCTCCCCACAAGGGGGATTGGACCTGAAGCGGTGTTTATCGTCAGGAAGGGGAAGCTTTTTGGCTTTGGAGCAGTGTGTGTGTGTGTGTGTGTGTGTGTGTGTGTGTGTGTGTGAGGGGGGTTCTTAGGGGGGTGATGTTCTGCAGGCAGACATGGAGAGGATAAACAATAACGCTGATTGTTGCTCCCGGGGGAAGCAGCATGCAGCTACACCGCATCGGAGGGGGGTGAACGCCGGGGGAACATCAGGAGAACCCGCCGCGTTCCCCGGTTCCGTATCTGAGACGTTCTCCACCCCGGGAAATGAGTCACCCTGCAGGAGGGGGGAGGGGGCTTGGGAAAATTTGGACCTTCAAGATTAAAAACCGGTCAAATATCAAGAACCTCCAGGAGGGCTAACAGCTGGAGATGGGGAACGTTCCACATGGGGACTTGGAGACGCTTGGAGATGCTTGGAGACAGGAGAACCCCCTCACCACCGCTAGGACACCAACTGGTGCTAACTAGTGCTAACTGACATAGCCAAAACACACTGGAGCAGAACATGCCCATTAACACACACACACACACGCCCACACACACACACACACACAGAACTAGAGTGTGCGATATTAGCCATTTGCACACCGGAGTTACAATTTAGTTGAAGTTTGGAGTAACCATGGCAGCAAAGTCCCACCATAATGTATGGGTGCTAGTAGCACTACCGCGTGCTTACACGTACCCCTTGTGTGTTTGTGTGTGTGTGTGTGTGTGTCACCGCTGTGACTGCCGTGGGCGGAGTTACTGGAAAGTTATGGGTAACCATAGTAACAACATAAAAAGAAATTGCTAAAAGAACCCGACCAGGAGTGCCGTTGAATAACAACTGCTTGTCCGACGTTGACCGCGGACGACTGCCGTGCAGCGATGTAAGGTGAAGTTCCGGGGTCGCCATGGCAACAAAAATCCAACTTTTGGGGTGCGTGGGGTGAATGGGGTGCGTGAATTAGAATCCGGACGAGGTGAACGGTGATGCTCCCTGTCACCATGGCAACCAGGGACACCTGGACCTTCTGTCCAAAAGCCGCCCAGATAGGCTGCAAAGTGCCACTTTGCAGCAGAGGAGGAAGAGGACGGGATGGCGGTTAATGATGGGATGCAAACAGCTGTTGCCCGGTAACGCATTGGCGTGTGTGTGTGTGTGCGTGGGGGGGGGTTGGGGGCGGTTACAGCTGCAGGAAGAGGACGACCCGAGGTCTGGTCTGACGACGTTCTAAATACCATCTGCTGGATGAAGATTCCAGACAGCTAAGAGGCGAACAGTCGGGACGAGGAACGTGAGGAACCGTAACGCACGCCGGAGCAGAAGCCGCTGAGACGTCATGACGATTTCATCCTCCTGACGCGTCCTTAAATTCTCCTGAAGCTACAATCCACCACAGGAAGCGATGCCATCAGGTTCGAAATGAATCCCGAAGTTAATTTCGATGAAGCCTCGGACGACTCCGCGGCCCCACGCCATGCTAGCACGCCATGCTAGCGGGCCATGCTAGCAAACCAGCTACATTGGGCATGGGTGACACTATATCAGTCTCGGGGAGGGTCAGAAGGTCACCTGTGTGTGTGTGCTTGTATGTGCATATGTGTGTGTGTTTTTTCCCTCTCTCCATAGTTAATAGCACAGTTTAAACCCCACTTTTTTGTTTTTTTGCTGAGTTTTTTCTCAAATCCTCGCCTGTCAGGCCTCTTCCTCCAATCCCCCTCAACCCCCCCCGTATCCTCTTCACTTCACACGGTCATGCCGTGGGGGGGTGGGGGGGGAGGCGGATGTTGCTTTTCCTTCCTTTCCTTCACTATTTACATCACTCTTGCGCCGTTGTGCTGCCCGATGCCCAATGATGAAATCAGTTTGTGGTGTGTGTCTGTCTGTGTGTGTGTGTGTGTGTGAGTGGAGGGGAGAGGGTGGGGAGTTTAGCAGCAAAAGCAGCGGCAAGTTGAGGGAAGAAGAACAAACATTAGCGGGTCTGAAAAAAAAAAAATCAATGCCAAAAGAGATGTTAAAACAGCGGGTGGGGGGAATCATGGGGGGTGTAAAGGGGGAGCAGCGGAGGGGGGTGTAAACCTGATGCTGCAGCGTTTTAGTTTTGAAACGGAGACTGTTCTCACTGACATTGTCGCTGACGGCATTTCAAATTAAAAAAGAAACAAAACAAAAAACGCCAACTCAACTCCAGCTGTACACGCTCCGTCGAAGGAGGGGCTACACCCCCTTTACCCCCCCCACGCCCGCCCCCAGCCATCACTGGACTGCAATGTCAGGCCGCCGCCGCCACGAACATGGTTAACAAGGGCAGACATCTTTGCCTGACTCTCGCCTTCAGAGCCATCGGCCGCGTGCCAAGAGGTCTGTGTGCGCGTGTGTGTGTTGTTTGTGTGTGTGTGTGTGTTTGTGTGCGTGCATCGGGTGGGTTCAACACTGCCGTCTTCCCATATAACCTCGCCACCCTTGAAGGACGCTTTGCTCAGGCGTCAGTTACCATGGCGCTGACTGTGCCGGTCATCCATGTTCTGGACGTTAGCTTGTGTCCATTTGTTTATGTGCGTGCACGTGCGTGCATGTTCTATTGACCAACATATCATTAATCTAATCATTTTTGGTGAACTTGTTTTCCAGTCACACACACGCAGGAGCTTGCGAGCTGCAGCCGAGCAAAAACACCCGCGTTGACGTAGCCTAGCGAGAAGATCACACGGCTAAGAATTCTGCTAACTATTACATGACACCGCCTTCTGGTCTGAGGGGCGGGTTTAACCTGGACCTGTCAGCTGTCAATCACAGGGCCGCTTATAGAGAATTTTTTGGGGGAGTTATGAATTTCCTCCCATTGCTATAACTTTGTGTTGCTTTTATGGTCGTTTGCTTGCATGGGAAAAGTCATGTAGCGTCAAAACCAAGGCACCCAAGCACTGTGGAACCGGGTTCTGCCGCCGGTTCCTTCTAAAATAGGTCACCCGTGCCTCCTCCGTCTTGAAGCTCCCCCACGCCCCTCCGCCGCTACCGCCTCGCCGTGGCGTTCGCTGACCCTGAGCCTCGTCATGAAAGCCAGAGCCAAACGTTGAACATCTGTCGCCGGGCTTCTCCATCTCCACCTGCCAAAGCAGTTTCCGGGGTTGCTCCTGGCACCCCCTCACTCCCCCACCACCGCAAAGCCCCGCCCCCCCCCTCCGAACCTCCCGGCGCCATCAGTCACGGCTGCCGGAGCGCCTGGCGCTCGTCGCCGTAGCCGGGGAGCGGCGCACGCCGCCGGCACAGCACAGCTGCCATCATTCACAGGGAGTGTGGATCCAAGGGGGCCGCAGTAAACATCCCCATCCGCCGGGAGTCAAAGTACAACTGCATGCACACACACACACACACACACACACACACACATAAACAGGTTTTTGGAAGTTAAAGTGGTTAAATTCTGCAGTTATTGTTTTTTGCATCATTTTATTTTGCTGGTTTTTAGAAATTTGCCAGTGACTTGTATTCATTTATTGAAATTTGTTGACCTCATCAGCATATATATATATTTTTTTTTTCTTACATCTTCAAAATACATGATTTTCCCACTGATTTTACAGGAAATAAAGTAAAAAAAAATTGGGAGGTATTTTTGGTTTTCCTACATTTTGTTGCTTATTAATAATCCTTTTTCTTCATAATGGATTTCTTATTACAGATTTAACTTGTTACGTTGTTTAAAATATTGAAGTTCAGATTTTTTGGGCCTTTCTTAAAATTATCTTAGAATAGGTTTTCTCATTTGAGATAAATTTCCTTTGGTCTCATTTTCAGAATTTTTCGGGTTTTTTTGTGACTCCCTTTACATTTTAATGCATCTTCAGACATCAACACAAGTTATTTCATTTTTTAACATTTTATCTCATTTATTATTTATTTAATGCCACTTTTTTACAAAAACTCCCCGCCAATTTCTTTTATCACTTTAAAATATTTAAATATACATTGAGTTCGCGACTTGCCAGCAAATCCAAATATGTCCTTGTCGCCACAGGAAGGAAATCAAACTTGATGTTTGACTGTGTGTGTGTGAGAGTGTGTGTCGGTGCTGATGGAGTGGGGGGGTTCACAACTGCAGCGTCAGGTCTTTTTCATGCAGAGTGGCTGCTCAGATAAGACCCCCGCATTCCTAATGTGTTGGAGGGAAGACGGCTATCGCTAATATCACGCCGTGCCAGAGCAGGAAGTGGGTGGCCCCGCGCCCGCGGCGTGCACGTTAGCTTGCCAACGCTAACTCCTGAATTTGCTCCTTTCATGGAAAATACATCCTTACATACGCAGGGGAGGTACTTCGGAGGGTCCTGAGGCCGGAGACAGTCAACCTGCTGCAGAAATGTATCCATTCATTCACTCACTCATTCATTTGATTCTTATATTCCAAATGGGTAAAATATGCAGAGCGGCTGGATGCTATAGATATAGACGTACATCCATTCATCCTCTCATTCACGTGTCATTCAAACGTGCCGATATTCACCCTCTCATTCACATGTCATGAAGAGACCTACAACCATTCCCTCATTCATACGCCATATATAAACATGCAATCATTCACCCTCTCATTCGCACGTCATTTAAACAGACCGCCATTCACTCACTCATTCACATGTCATGAAGAGAAAAACAACCATTCACTCATTCATACGCCTTATACATAGACATGCAACCATTGACCCGCTCATTCACATCATACAGAGTCAAAGATGCACTCAGTCTCGTCAGTCCCAAAGTGTGTGAACGGGTGAATATGTGTGAAGTAGTGAACGGGTGAATTTGTGAATGTGTGAGTCTGAACGTATGAGTGTGTGATGGTATGAATTTGTGACAGGGTGAATGAGTGAAGAGGTGAATTTTGAATGTGAGTGTGTGAATTAGTGAACGTGTGATTGTGTGAAAGGGTGAATGCTTAAATGTACGAATGTGTAAATGTGCGAATACAGTCCAGCGTAAAAGAGAATCCTCGAGGCACCAAAAGCCCTTTTCCAAGGAGCAACATCAAATCAGCAGCTTCTTATCTTCCTTCCCCTCATCCATTCAAAGGTTCACGCAAGATCCACCCACATCAACCCCCCCCCATCCCCACCCGCACGCCGAGAGATAGATCAATAAATAAATAAATACAAATTAAATGAAAGTAAGGAAATCTGACGGCGGCCCACGCCTGACCTCCAGACGTGGGCCGACCCACAGAGCCTCAAGGTGAAACTCAGGCGGGGTTTGATTTATGGTCTGAATTATCCATCTTGAGTGCTTACACTGCATGTGTGTCCAGTGTGTGTGTTGGTCTGCATGTGTGTGTGTGTGTGTGTGTGTGAGCGTATGTGAATATTGCATTCCAATCTCACACCACATTAAAAACCGCTGGCTCCCGCTTCCAATGAATGGCCATTGGACTCTTGGCCTCACCTACCGATTGATCAGCGCCAGCCGGCCAGCGGCTACCCGGCAACCGTCGCCGCGGTGAAACAGACCGACTCTCTTGCTCAAGCCTGCTGACAACGCTAGCTATTAGCACATCCGTCTGTCCCATCTGCTGTTCGCCATCTTTGTTTAGGTATTAATGCCAATCCGATGATTTGATGCTACTTCCTGTGTACTGCTTCCTCTTTCTCATTGGCCGCTGATGACGTGTTAGCAGTCAGGTTGGCTAATCGGCATATTTGACTGACAGGTGGCAGCGCTGAATAGCCTCGGCCGCCACCCCAACAAGCCCCGCCCACTATCCCCACAGATATCAATTAACCAAATTTAATATGGCAACTAAAACAAGGAGCAAAATAAAGGTATTCTTACTTCGGGATAATTTTTAAAATGTACATATTAGAATAAAACAATGCAACCCCTCCATCCTGTTTCAACATGCTAATCGTATTTCAGAAATATAGTACATTGCTTATAGCAAATTTATTTGAGAGAAATTATGAAAATTATTATTATGATTTTTTTTCAGGAACTCTATGCTAATTTTAGGTTATTTTTTGGCTAATACCTCGCATATTATAGCCAATAATGCGACTTTAAATTGTCATAGAATGCTATTTTACATGTTAACTCCGAACTATGAGAAAAAGAAAATAATGAATAACTATTACAGCTAGAGCTAAATGCTAACTATGCTAACAGACCGACCCATGTTATTTCAATATGGCCTGATTGGAGATTGAAAAAGAAACGAAAATCCAATCACTGACACGTCACTCCTCCCCCCCCCCCCCCCCCCCGCAGTTTGCCTCCTGCATCCTTGTTAGTACCTTGCATGGCAGTTCAACCTGCCGGTGAGTTTTGAAGAATGTTCTGGTGCTTCCTGTTCTCTGAAATACCTTCAAATATTCATGCTTTTACATTTTTTAAAGTCCTTTCTCCTTGACGTGAAGATGGAACCGGGTCCTGGATCGACGAGTACTCCAGAACAGAACATTGGTCCCGAGCCACCGTTCACTAGCGGTTCCGCGTCCGTGGCGCCTCAGAGAAAACAACCCTGGGGTTCTGGAGGGAATGTTCTAGATTGCAAGCTCACCGCCTCTACTAGCCAGATGTCGAGTGTGGAAAAGAACCGGGCTGGAGGAGCCACAGGAGATTATACTGCTAGCATACACAAAACCAGATGAATGTAGCATGAGTATCAGAGTAACATGTAGTCAGGTTGCTAACATAGCCTGAGTATGAAAATAGCATTAAACACGATTATGAGCCATATTATTAATATAGCATGATGATCAGTGTAGCATAAAGCTGGGTTACTAGCATAATATAAAATTTCATTCATATAGCATGAGTATCAATATCAATATCAATAAAGCAAGTGGCCAGGTTACTAGTATAATTTGAAACCAGATTGAATGAAGCCTGAGTATGAGAATAGCATTAAACTAGATTATTAGCCAGATTATTAATATAGTGCGAAGCCAAGTTACTAGCATAATATAAAACTTCATTCATATAGCATGAGTATCAATATCAATATAGCATGTAGCTAGTTTACTAGCATTATATAGACCCAGATTACCAATGAATACTGAGTATGACAATGGTATGGAACTTGATCATTCGCCAGTTTATTAATTTGACATGACTATTCATCACGCATGAAGCCAGATCAGTCACATAATTAAACCAGATTAACATAGGATGAGTATCAGAGTAGCCGGTTACTAGCATAATATAGAACCAGGTAATTAATGTAGAGCAGGAGAATAGTATGAAATCAGATTGTTAGCCAGATTAATAATATAGCATAATAGTCAGTCTAGCGTTAAACTGGGTTACTCGCATAGTATGAAACCAGATTTATATAGCATTAGCATTGGAGTAGCATGAATCCAGATTACTAGCATGACATGGAACAAGATTATAAATGTAGCCAGAGGATGAGATCAACATGAAACCAAATTATTAGCAAGATTTTTAAACTAGCATGGCTAGCAATGCTTTAACCCAGGTTATTATTCCAGCATATAAAATAACCAATGATATTTTTGCACACAACCAGATTATCAGCATCACATGACCCCAAGATGATAACTATGATTTGAGATGACATTATTACTGTTTCATGATAGCAGACCGCTGCAGAGTATAATTGGATTATTAATTGCAGAATGAGAGCAGACTATAATTCTAGCATATGACCAGATTATTAGCATCACATCAGACCAATACTGTAACTGTGACTGAGATTACATATATACTGTTGCATGGCAGCAGACTATTCACACAGAACGAAACCAGTCTCTTATAACAGCATTACGCCGGATTACAATAACATCATGTTGACCGGGATTATAATTTTCGTACACGACCAGATTATCAGTGTCGCATGAGACCAAGATTACAGCTGTATCTTGAGATCACATCATTATTGTTACGCCCGTCCAGATTATGCACACAGTGTGAGACCGGGCTCTCATAACGACATCAGGCTGGATTAAAATGACGGCGGATCACCAACGCGACACCCCGGGATTAGGATTAAACCAGATAATCCGAATTAGTACGGGCAACTGTTTGCCGTCAGCGTAGAAGTAATCCCGGACCCCATCAGCCACTTCATAAACCCCCTTCAAATAAAGTTAGCTTGTCGGCGGAGCTGTGTGTGTGTGAGTGTGTGAGTGTGTGTGTGTGTGTGTGTGTGTGCGCACGTGTGTGTGTCGTGGTTTTTCACCTGAGTGCAGCTCGTTAGCAGAGCCAGACGACGTGAAAGGTTTTTAACGGTGGTTCTGCCACTGCAGAAACGACTTGTTAGCACAATGTTTTATTGAGCGTTTAAAAGGAGGAGGAGGAAGAGGAGGTGGAAAAAGGGAAGAAGGAAGAGGAAGAGGAGGATGAAGATGAGGTGAAAAAAGGGAAGAAGGAGGAGGAAAAGTAGGAGGAGGAGGAGGCTCTGCCAGGTGTTGATTTATCCGCAGACGTTCTCGGCGCTGGGACACATTTGACGGAGAGGTGACTCAGCGTCTCGCTCAGGAGTACTTTGACTCGCGTCCGAGTGACGGATGAATCCTGGAGGACGGCTTGAAGTGTGTGTGTGTTGTTGACACACAGACACACACCGCTGCTTTCACGACAACGACTTACTAGAAGACATTTTTTCATGATGAATGAATGAAACCGTGTGAAGGAGTCCCTAGTTCTCTGGGTTCTTAGAAGGTCCACAGACGTCTCCTAAATGTGTCCACTGTGAGTGAGAGGGTGAACACTTGGACGTCTCCGTATGATTGACGGGTGAGCCTGTGATTGACAGGTGACTCGTCCAGGTTAAACCCCAGTGACAACTTAAGATGATGAATGAATGAACGAATGAATGAACGAATGAACGAATGAATGAATGAATAAATGAATGACCCTCCTCTCTCAGCCACCTGGAGCCAGAACCAAAGGTATTTCTTTGCATCCACCGTTTCTTAGAGGCTGAAAAACAAGTTTTTCTTTGATGTTCTTTTAAATTTTAAACTTGAAACGTGTCAAAAGTGGATGAACATGACGAACAATTGCAAACTGGCTAATGAGATTAGCTGTTTGTCCTTGGGGGCCCTGGAGGTCTCTAGAGACTGTCGAGGTTACCTGCAGACCCTCAAGAGTCTCTAAAGGTTCCCTAATGGCCATAGATGTTCCACAGAAGCTCTAGATGTTCCCTATTAGCCATGTAGGTCACCTAAATCTCCTCTAGCATGTTCCCTGGAGGCCTGAGAAACTCCCTTGCACCCCTAGATGTCCCCTCGAGGCTGAAGAGGTCTTCTAAAGGCTTGCAAAGTTTCCCAGTAACCCTAGATGTTCCCTAGAAGCTGGGTATTTTTTTCGTAGAGGTTCCCTGGAGGCGGATGAGGTCCACAAGAGCTCCTTGATGATCCCTAAAGGCCTGAGAAGTTCTCCAGCATCCTGAGATGTTCAGTAGATCTAGAGGCTGAAGAGGTTCCATAGGGTCCCTAGATGTTCTTCGGAGGCAGAGGCCATTCCCTGGAGGCCGATGAGGTTCCCTAGAGACTGAGGATGTCCCCCAGGGGGTCTTGAGGCTGTAGAGGTTCCCTAACTGCCCTAGATTATTCTTAGCAGCACTAGATGTTCCCCAGAGCCTGAGGACATTCCCTGGAGGCCCAAGAAGTTTCCAGGAGGCTGAGGAGGAACCCTGAGGGGGCCTACATGTTCCCCTTGAAGCTGAAGAGGTGTCCTAACTGCCCTAGATGTCCCCTACAAGCCCTAGATGTTCCCAAGCGGCTGAGGAGGTTCCTTAGATGTCCCCTAGCAGCCCTAGATGCTTTTTTAGCAGCACTAGACCTACCCCTAGAGGTTGGAGATGTTCCCTGGAGACCCTAGATCTTCCCTAGAGGCTAAGAAGGTCCCCAGGGGCTCAACGAGCCCCTCAAAGCTGAAGAGGTTCCCTAACTACCCTAGATGTTCCCTACAAGCCCTAGATATTCCCTGGCAGCTGAAGAGGTTCCCTAGGTGTCCCTTAGCAGCCCTTGATGTCCCCTAGTAGTCGTTGATTTTCTTTAGCAGCACTAGACGTTCCCTAGAGGCTGAGGATGTTCCCTGGAGGACCAAGAAGTTCCCATGAGGCTAAGGAGGTCCCCAAGGGGGCCTACATGTTCCCGAGAGGCCAAGGAGGTTCCCCAGAGCCCCAAGAGATGCCCTGGATGCCTGAGATATTCCACTGAGGTTGAGGAGGTTCCCTAGTAGTTGGGGTTCCCACTAGCCGATAAATAACGACCTGATGCCAAACTGCTACTTTCACTGCAACTTACACCGTCCACATCTCCATGACAACATTCACATCAAAAGGTTCATGTCGGACATTCCTTGTAACCACGGCGACAGGAATCGCCCCCGAAACCACCCAAGCATCGGAGCTGGATCGGGTTCAGCTCATTCCAAACACCTGCATCCATGACGCAAGGCCATTTGTAGGTAACCACGGCAACGGAGCTGGACGCAGAGGCTCTTGTGGGATTTTGCCGGAGCGAATGGCAGTTATCGGTGGG
Organism: Fistularia commersonii; assembly: GCF_037954325.1. Taxonomy (NCBI): domain Eukaryota; kingdom Metazoa; phylum Chordata; class Actinopteri; order Syngnathiformes; family Fistulariidae; genus Fistularia; species Fistularia commersonii. The sequence goes on along the minus strand of NC_141298.1, from coordinate 11,193,599 downwards.
GGTTAAGAAAATCCCAGAGGGAATGTTCCTGGTATTTATCCCCCCATGTTAGGGTGACTTTACAACACACACACACACAAACGCAAACACACACACACACACACGCGCCTGGCCACTCGGGAGTCGCTGGGCCTTGTTAGCGGCCACCTGCTGGCGGCGCTAACAAGGCAAAAAAAAGCATGCACAGATGCCACGTGTCAGGAGGGGTTCTGCTCCCCTCGAACCCGAGTGGTTCCCCGCCAGGTGTGCCGGGTCTACCCTGACACACACACATACACACACACACACACACGAAATTAGAGTGCTAGCTCTTCTTCTCTGGAAGCTAATAGAAAGACCGAGCCTCGGAGGCGAAGTCTGCACCGGAACGTCTGAGCGTGATAACGGGAGCATTAATGCACAACAGAGGGCGTGTGTGTGGGTGTGTGTGTGTGTGTGTGTGCGCGCGCGCGCGCGCGCATGGTGGGGGGGTCACACTTAATAGAAGCTGAAGTGACGTTTGGGAGTAAATAGTATGTAAACAATAATCTGACGGGAGCCGACAGCAAATGGTTGCTACGCTAACTGTTTATTTGTATTAATGTATCTATATTTATTCATTTTTCACTTATTTATTATGAACATCCCCGCCATTTGACCCCCAAAAGCAAAGTAAATGGGGGTCGAAGCTGCGGGACATTTAAGGACCGCCACTCCTCGTCATTCGTTCTTGTTCCCCGTCCTTGTTTAGCTAGCCTGATTCCCCCCCACTGTCAGGTGAAGATGAGTAAACGAACATCCGAACGAGTGAACGTGCACGCAAGCGCACACACACATGCACACACACACACACACACACACACACAAACACACACTCCATCTGGCATACCTCTTATTAATTCCAATATGCTAATGAGCGACGCGCCCGTCCTAGCATTGAGCTGCTTGGAAGCCGATCAAGTCAGCTATTGTGTGTGTGTGTGTGTGTGTGTGTGTGTGTGTGTGTGTGTGTGTGTGTGTGTGTGTGTGTGTGTGTGTGTGTGTGTGTGTGTCCTGCCAAGTTGGGTGCTATAATAAAAGTATTTATCAAGTCTGGGCCCCGCGACCCCACGGTAAACATGGCCGACTAACGACATTGAGTAACGGCGCCCGTGTCCGCCATTCACCCTCTCATTCACACATCATAAAAAAATTGTTGGCGCGGCGACCAAGGTGACATTATGAGATATAAGGGCATAAGGAAATGTGAAGCCTCACTCAGGGGAAAACAGGAGCATGTAATTTTTTTTAACAAACAGTCTGATCGAACACAACAGCAAGGAAATGCTACAGCTTTGTCACTTTTGTTAGGCTCCGCCCCCTCTCCGCAGAACCTCCATCGCCGCTCCAACCCTTCTTCTTTTCCTCCTCGTCTCCTTCCATGCCATCATTGTTTTAGTCCTTCGTAATGACAGACCCTTGGGGGGGGGGGGGGGGGTCACAAAGGGAACAATGGGGGTGCCTCTGAAGTGTGTGTGCTTGTGTGTGTGTTTGTGCCCTGGAGTTGCAAAGGCGGCTGCCGACACTGTGGTTCTGCTGGGTCGGCCTTTGCAACTAAAGCCAGCACCCAGATTGACAAAAAATGCATATATATATATATATTATCATTTTATTTAATTTAATTTCAATAAATAAATAAATTTTATATATATATATATATATATATATATATATATATATATATCCTATTTATACCGCACTATAAGGCACACTTAAAGTCCTTAAATGATCTCAGAAATCAGCCACGCGCCTTATAATCTGGTGCACCTCATTTATAAATTCTTGTTTAGCTGACTGACTTCCAACCAATTTTATGTAGTACAGTGCACTCAAAAATCTGTCAAAATGTTTAAGTGTGACTTTGGTAAGCAACAAAGCCGCTCCACTTGATTGATTGTCAGACTGTTCCCACCTGATACAGGGACGTTGTATTAAAGCTGGTCCTTGGTTGACTCTGGGTTGCAACACCAGACAACGTTAGATAACTAATTATGTAGTGATGGAATACAACGTTGTCCCAACCCCACACTAACTTCAGGTGTCTGCTATCGCTGACCTAAACCAATCAGAGAACAGTACATAGTGCGCCTACCTCCGTCACTTTTTGTAATACCGGTATGCACTGTGCTGAAACATAATATTACATAATTATTACAGTCGTCATACACATTTGTGTGTATGAGGACCCCCAAAAATGGCACCTGTTAAGAGACACACTTACAAAGAGGAATTAAAACCTCAACGCTATCGGTCACGCAGTCGATCATGGGAATAGAGCAGCCGGAAAATAATTCACATAAATCAATCACTGGTACAGAAGTAGAGGAAGCAAAGTGAACTAAAGTGAAGAAAACCAAACAGTTTCCGAGGGAACTAAGCGAGATGAATGAGATGGATAAAGTTCAACAAAGTTTTGTTTGGCTTTATATACCGTATAGTCTATCACGCACTTTATGTATGAAAACATACGGCTTTCATTGATATTGCGCTTTATAATGTGGTGCGCAAAACATGGCCTATGTTCATTAAGCTAACACAAGGTAACATGTCATCACACAGCCTTTCATTCAGTAGCAGCAATAATTAGCTTTTTTTGTTAGCCGCGACTCTGTGAGTAGCGGGCGAAGGACAGTGAGAGGAGGAAGACAAAAACTCAACGGCAGCATCCGACGGAGAAGGAACACTTCGTGCATCGGGAGAGTCGGCGCAAAGATGAACCGCAGAAACCGCTAGCGGCGTCAGGAAGCGAGCTTTAGCTTCCCCCAAGCTGAAGGATGGCGTGTCGCATGCGGTTGCTTTCCTTGCCCCCGCCTCCTGCCGGCTCAGATTGCCTCCATCTGTCTCTCAAGGTTAAAACCACCTTTGTGAAGGGGATGATGTTCTGCAGCTCTATTTTTTTTCCTCCATCACGAATCTCCTTCAAGCCCGTGGCGCTTCATCCCTGTTTGATAACTGTCACGACCGTAACACCCCCGACCATCTTCTTTTTCGCTTCTGCAGGACTCCTCCTTAGCGCAAGAGGACATGGCCGCCACTGTCGCCGTTTTCACCAAGCCCCGCCCCCTGGACTCGGGCCTGTGGCTCCTCCTCCTGCTCCCCGGCCTCCTTCCCCGAGCCAGGTAGGGGAGGAACCCGCTGAGTGCGCGTGAGAACCATCCATTTTCCTTCTTTACGGCTTAATTCGGGGCAAAGTGAATGCCCGATCTAATCGCCGTCAGTGATCTGGGCTCTACGTCTCGTTGACTGGCAGGTCGGTTTTGCACGCCACCGCCCATTGGCGGCACTCGCGGGAGTGGGTTTAATCACCCGCCTCATGATTTGGCCGCCGCCACCATTGCTAAGGCAGGATTGTTGTGAGAGTGAAAATGGCTTTAGCGCAGCAAAGGGAAAGGATCTGCAGACCTGGGTGGGAGGAAGGGCGGCGCGGCAGCGTGACGGGGATTAGCACGGTATGCTTTGTCATTCCGGCTTAGCGGATGACAAGCCCGGTGATTGCCGGTGTTGGGCGTGCGGTCACGGGCCAAAAAATGGCGGACCTTGAACCTGTGTTTCACCTTGGCGGCGGTGTGCAGCGGTGGTTCTCCTTTTGGCTCATCTCATTTGAAAGTAGCAAAGTTTCAAGTAAACAAAGAGCACAGGGTTCTGTGCTCTTCTGGAGAACCTCAGGGGTTGCCCTTTGGGCCTCCGACTTCTTTAATTGACGGTTAGCATCGGGTTGAGCAAGAGGCTCTAATGCCGATCTGCTAGTTTCCAGCAAAGGTCAGTTCTGCTAATGCTAACCGCCGCCTGCTGCTGCCACGCACAAGAAGTGCACAGGGAAGCCGCGGCTTAATCCCGACTTAAGTTAGCATTGAGCCCAGCTTGTCCAATCCCTCCCCCTCTGAAACCGCCAATTTTATTTCAGATGCCAAACCCTGCCGCAAACAATGAGAGAAGATCCAGCACCCGAAATTCCCACAGTAGTTCATAAACGTCGTTTTCACGAGTATAACCCCCCCGCCCCCCGTGATCCGACATGTAGGCGGAGAGCTGCGGCGCCGACCTCTCGCAGCGCTGTGGGGCGAGGGGATTAATCTCCATTGAATCCGACCTTGCCTCCCGACATGGAACGATCCACCAAAAACCCCCTGGGGGGTGGCGTGTGGGGGGTTGGGGGTGGGTATCTGCGGGAACGGCATACTAATGCAGGTATTTTTAGAACACAGTGGATGTAAGGAGGCGGGGCTTAAAGGAAACATGGCTACAATTTAGCCCTTTAGCATTATTGATCTTCAGCGTATTACTAGCATTTCTAAGACACCCCCCCGCAAAATTTTCACTTTGATGAAGCCGGCTGGAGATCCTAATGACTGCATAATTAATGTGTTCATAATTAAAAAGTGAGCCCGCTAACCCTGCTAACCCCCCACACACACACTGATTGTTTTGATGATTCAAATGCTGGAAACGATTAGCGTCCCCGAGGGTGCCAACAATCAGGAGGAGCGGGTGGTCATTAGGTCGTGAGACATTATGGGAGCGTTTGATTGGACGGGTATGCAGTTATACACACACACACACACACACACACACATGCACCATCCCTCCGCATCAGCACCTGCTGAGACCCCATCACCCTCCGAATCAGCCTTGCCGCCGTGGAGGGAGGAGATGTTCCCCGGTGGATTAAGGTGTGACGGACAAATCTGTTGTTGTGCAGCTTTCGTCTGCGCTGTTCCCTCCTGTTCCTCACTCCGGTTCCCATACTGGTTCCAATTTAAGTTCCCTCCTCGTCCCCATCCTGGTTCCTGGCAACTTCATCCGTTCCGGATTCCTCCTGGTTCATATCCTGGTACCCTTCTGTTCCCATCCAGTTTCCCTTTTGTTCCCATCCTGGTTCCAATCTTGAGTCCCTCCCAGTCCCCACCCCAGTTCCCTTCTTTTTTCCATCCTGGTTCCCATCTTAGTTTTCCTTCTGTTCCCATCTAAGTTCCCTCCTAGTCCCCATCCTGGTTCCCTCCAACTTCCCCCATTCTGGTTCCTTCCTGGTTCACATCCTGGTATCCTTCTTGGTTCCCATCCAGTTTCCTTCTTGGTTCCCATCCTGGTTCTCATCTAGATTCCCTCCTATCCCCTATCTTGGTTTCCATTCTTTTCCCATCCAGGTTCCCTCTGACTTCCCCCGTTCTGCTTCATATCCTCGTACCTTCATGTGCCCATCTCGGTTCCCTCCTGATTCCCTACACGTGGAGGGAACACTGCCTATTTGAGCCGTCATAGCACATAAGATTAGGGACATGCAGCTGCTTCAGTTTATTCCCGTTAATTAATAAATGACCCGGCCTCCGCCCAAGGCCTTAACAAACAAGCCCCCCCACCACCACCACCACCACCCCGCTTCTATTGTCTGCTCTGTTTGTAATCTGTTGCCGGGCAGCTCGCCCAGGTAGCACATAATCAATACCTCTAAGGACGGGAGCGCTGCACCTCCAAAGATGGCAGATCCCCCCCTCTCCATGAATTATTCACAGGGCGAACGCTTTTATACGTGGCCCGGTCAAAAGATAACACCGTGTTTCAACGGTGCCGTCAAGGTTAATGTGTCACAACAGGTCGCGCATTGTGTATGTGTGTGTGGTTGGGGGGGGTGAACTTTGCAGCTAAGCCACTTTGCTGATTGAACGGCAATGGGGGCGCTGAAGGCAGGGGGCGGGGAGGTCGCCCCCTTCCCTGAGTGACAGGACGAGAAGGTCAAGCGGTTGACCTGATGTAAATGAGACCTGATGATGAATCATGGAAGATCAGGATCCAACACCCGTTGTATATTGACAAGGGACAAATATGGCCTCTTGTCTTCAGGTTTTTTATGTGACTTTTATTTTGAAGGTGCCCTTAGCTATGCTTGCTAGGGTTCTCCCATCGTATCCTGGGAAAAATAATGACTTGTATTCTCCTAATTTCTCCAATTATTTTGGTTTGGATATCTGCATTGTGAACCGGAGAATGTACCGCCTTGGGAGGTCTTCATCCCTCCACTTGGAGGTTCTTTGGGTGAGGATCATCTGCAAGGGCAGCTGTGCACATCGATTTTCCCCGCCTCCGGCCAGCATCTTTGTTTAGCTTTCCTCAATGGCGCGTGCCATTTTCCATCAGAGGAAGAGTTCCACTGGTGGCCTTGCAGACCAATATGCTGCCATCTTTGTCTTCTCCTTCCTTAATGCCGGGTACTGGTGTTCTTCAGAGGAACTGCACTGCTGGCGACAGCTTCCTGATGTGTCCCGCCACCCAGCTGCCATCTTTGTCTTCTCTTCCTTCAATGCCTCAAAACTGTTCTCCATCAAAGGAAGAGTCCTACTGATACCCGAGCATACCGATGTGCCCCACCTCCAGCGAGCATCTCTGTTTTCTCTATTCTGGATGCCTCATACCGTTCCCTTTCAGAGGATCCGTGTCACTGGTGGCCATGCATACCAATGTTCCCCATCCACATCTTTGTGTCCTCTGTCCTCGATGCCTTGACCTCCACATCACAATGCAACCTGTTCTTCTGCTCCATCCTGTGCGTGTCCTTCTGGACGGGTGAAGGTTTCCAATCGCCAAAACTCCACTTTTGAGGGGTCTGACAGGAAAACGGGGGTCATCACAGTTCTCCTCCAGAGCCTTCTTTTATTTCTAATACAGAATGTTCCAAGGGGTTCATTTGTCCGAACCCGCAGAGTTGGTCTTGCGTTCCCCCCAATGGTTCCTGCTTAACGATGGCCTCCTCATCTTGTTACAACCCTGCCTCGGACCTCCTTTCGAACGGCGCCGGCTCCTAATTGGACCACTGATGGTCCAATTATTTTTTATTTCTAACCTGTAAAAAAATGAGGTGTGAGTATTTGAGGCGATGGTTTGGGGTCGGGGGGGTTGGGGGTGGCCACAGCTTTAAAAAATGGAGAAACAATGACCTCATTAAAAGGCAGAGACGGAGACAGGTGGATCTCCGACTGACTCCAGATGGAATCAATGGTCGCGGTTCGTCGGGAAGAAAATAACTGTAATTGTCTCGTTTTCCAAATAATTGCAGCCGCGCTGTTTCTTCAGGAGAACATCTGGGCTCTGGAGGGGCCGGTCGATAGTTCGGGGAGGTGGGGGGCAGGGACTGTTGTCACTGGGGAAAGAGGCGGGGTTTAACCAGGATGGGTCACCTCAGAACCTCGGGACTGGTTTTGAACAGCGGGAAAAACATGGAGAGATACCTGGCAGGAGAACATCGGGAAAACCCAAAGACAACCCATGTCGGGTGAGATACGTTCCATGGTAAAAAACAGAAGGTAAGTGGAGAACTTGGAGAACACTCCACATCCGGAGAACCCAGTGAAACAATGAACTCAGAACTTCTCTGCTGCCCCATCATGCCAAACCAAACCCAATGATCCTCAGATACAGAACCAACAGCTTCAAAGTAAAGAGGAGATGAGCAGCTGAAAGTTTTGCAGACATGAGGTCTAATTACTGGAGTTCCAGTCGATATTCTTTCTACCGCGGTGATTCGTCAGAGCGCCTCATTGGCCACCGCCCCCAGCCCACTCTGCCCTGGAAACGCTCCTGGAATCGATGTCTGCTGGATATCGGGGGTGGGGGTTCTGGTGTGGGCGGGGGCTCCTGGGACGCTACCAATCCGCCAGATTAGCACATTGGGAATTTAATTTGGCGGAATTTCTTATGGAGCTCAACACACGGATCATTTGCATTTTCTGTCTTTTTATTTTTCTCTCTCCCATCGTTTTGGTTCATTCCGTTGTATTCGCCCACCCCCGCATCCCCGGCGCCAGGCTGCACCGTGGCTTTACAGGCCGCTGGAGGCAGATCAGATGCACAAGAACCTTTATGAGCCCTTCTGAGACACAGCTGTGAACAAAACCTCGCAGTTTTACACTAAAAAGAGTATTAAACGTCAAAGGAGGGGCAGTGGATGGAGGTATTGTAGAAGGAAGCAAAGGATAGCTGGAACGGCGGTGGAAGGAAGGACAACAGAAGAAAGGGCGCTGGAAGGAAGCGCATAGAAGGAGGGGTGGAAAGAAGGGAGGGCAGTGGAAGGAAGGACGGTGGGAGGAAGGGTGATGGAGGGAAGGGCAATCGCAATGAAAAGAACACGAGTGGAATGAAAGGCGGAGAAGGTGAATGGCAGTGAAAGGAAAGGTGATGGAAGGAGGGGCAGTGGACATAAGGGTGGTGAAAGTAAGGGCAACGTAGACGGGGAGAAAAAGGAAGGACGATTGCAGTGGAAGGAAGAGTGGTGAAAGGAAGGACGATAGAGGGAAAGCCAGTGGGAGGGAAGCCAGTTAAGGAAGGGCGATGGCAATAAAAAGGAGGCCAGTGGAGGAAAAGGCGCTGAAGGGGAAGAGTAGTGAAAGGAAGGGCAGAGGACAGAGGGGCAATGAAAATAAGAGCAACGAAGGAAGGGTAGAGATAGCGAGGATGATGGGAGGAAGGGCAATGAAGGAAGGGCGGTGGTGATAAAAGGCAGGGCAGTGGAAGGATAGAAGGTAGCATGGAAGGAGGCATGCTAAGTGTGTGTGTGTGTGTGTGTGTGTGTGTGTCTGACAGGAGGGGGGGAAATAATGAACTAAATAATGAAAACTGAAACGTCCGCTTTTTCCACCACCTTCGCTGTCCAAATTGCAAACAGCGTTCCTTCTAGTTTCCAAGACTAGAAGTTCTAGAAAGAAAACTTGCTAGTCTCCAAGATAAGATAAACTAAGAAAGTAAAGTGGCAAACAAATTGAAAGCTCAATTAGCTAAACTTAACTAGAAACTTGGGATTATTAAAGTCAGGTTTACTATTTCGAAGTTCACAAATGAAGTACAATCCCTGCACCCCATCGGGGCACCCCATGATGGATGTCAAAAACAGACTAGCGCTTGCGCCGCTTAGCTAACTTAACGCCTCGAGTCCAAGGATTTCCCGAATGGCACAGATCGGAGGAGCTTCCGTGAATCCGTTTTGAGGGACGGGTGGCGATACCAGTCCTCTGCAGACAGGATAATCGGATTGTCGCGCAGGAAAGTCCAAAAAAGGTCGGATTGCCGAGCTTCACCTGTCGCATCCGTCAGCCAGAGCTGAACTTCTGTCTTTGACGGCTAATCCAAGCCACTGATCCCCCCCCTAAAAAAACCCCATACAATCCTGGAATTATAATTTCAGAACCTGTCGGCTGGGATTTCGTCAGTGTCGGAGGACGGGCGCCGGCGGGGCGTTGGCCTAAGAGCGCCGTGGAAGGGAAGGGCGGGTTTATTTTAATGGTCCCCCGCCTGAGGCGATTAGCACTTCTGTCAAGTTTGAAAACCGGGATTACACACAGGAAGAAAGCCTGTTTCTAAATCAATAGATTATTGAAATTGTGGGGTGGGATCCGGGTGGGGGTCGTCGACCGAAACCAGTTCCCGCAGCTGATGTTGCTCCTACCGTAAAGGTGTGGTGGATTTTTGAAAATAATCCAGCGCGTTCTAATCCAGTTTCGACACGGTGTCAGTCGCCCCCGTAGCTTCTGGTGAGCTCCATCAGCAGTAGCTGTGATTTTGAAAGTAATCCAGGAGGTGGCGAACGCGCAGATCTGTGCGAATTCGGTTCCCGGTGATCGTGTGATTGTGTGATCGCACCGCCAAGACAAGGACGTGTAAATCATGGTGGTGTGTTATGGGCTTTGAGGGGGCGGAGCTTAAAAATAAAAGGGTCATCGTCCGATGCCATCATCCCCATTGTGGGACGCGAAGAGCGAGACAAAAACCTCGACAATACAGGTGGAAAAAATAGTCTATAAATAAAAAGTTTGAGGACTAGAACCAACTCCAGCTGTTGTCATGGCGAGAAGCAGGGCTTAACCTGGATGGGTCACCTGTCAAACAGCGGCATACAGCAACCGAGAAACATGTAGATACATCCATCCAGGCACACCTCTTAGGTGAGCCAAGTTGGTCTTCAATGAACCTGCTGGATGCTTTGGGGTGGTGTGAGGAAGATGGACAACCTGGAGAGAACCTTGCTGGCATCAGGAGAACATACCATGGAACCTTCTTGCTAACCGCTGCATCGCCCTGCCACCTGCATATGCTATTTGTAAGCTCTCTTTGCTACCTGCTAGCGTGTCGGCGGTGAAGCTGCAGATGTCGGGAGAATACAGAGAACCAAGCACAGAGCCCTGTTGTTCCACAGAACAGGGAAACTTCTTGCTCTTATCCACCACTTTTGTGACCCCCAACTGGACCATGCTCCCTGTCTTGCTCTTGAATCCGCAGGATAAAACATTAATACAGGGAAGTTAGCTCCTCATGCTGCCAAGCACAACAACCCCGCTCACATTCTCAGCTGCGCCGGGCAGAATTGGAACCTGCGTGTTCTCATTATCCGACAAAAAAAGACGCCATTTCCCCCCCCAGTCTCGGAAACCATCTGACCGACGCCGGGGTGACATTTCCCTGTTCTTCCCATCGCCTCAGCCTTCACAGCTACCAATTAAAAAAAGGTTTGAATGAAACAAAACACTAAAAAAAACATGCAGAGGGTTGCATCAGAAGGGCATCTGGCAAAAAAACAAATATGCTAATAAAGTCTCACAAAGACAAGATTTATGGACGGGGTGAAAGAGGACATGAAGTTAGTTGTTGCGAGAGAATGCAGAGAGGGGGTGTTAGCCGGAGGAGGTTGATTGGCCGTGGCCCCTGAAGGCAGCAGCCCGAAAGAAAGGAAGAAGAAGCGCGTCGTCGGCGAAGAAGCATACGAGTCCGGAAACAAACTAACGGCCTTGATTTCCCAGTGGATAACGAACGTCGCGGGCCGAGCTATTTCCTGGGACGGAAACCAGCTGGAGCGTTTATCGCCCTCGCCTTGTTGCTACGCCCCAGACAGATGGTGCCTGTTTAACTCAGCAGCTCCACCTCCCTGCTTCCTAATGGTGATCAATTTGTGGAGGAGACCATCTCACGCCGCCCTCCCCTTCCGAAGCAGGAAGAGGCTGACAGCTGCCGGCCGCCGCCATCGGTTTCACCCGACGACTATTGACTCGGAACTGAGGTTGGCATCCCCGCGCCAAGTGTGTTTTTCGGGTGTGTCGCCCCTCCCCCCCCTCGCTGCCTCGACAGACTGATGTCTGATCAGACGTCGCAGATTAAGCAATATTGGTGTCTAGAAAAAAGTTAAATACGGCAAGAAATCCCACGCTTTTCGCCATAGCTGTGAGGAAAGTAACAGTACAAGCAGCTGAGGAGGAGGAGGCGGGATGGTGCACAGGAAGATTAGCCGTGTTGGAAAGGTTAACCCGTACATCCTGGTCTGGCTTGGAGTTTAGCATTTATTAAGTCAGGGAAGATGCTAATTGCGCCGCCGCCCTGCTGCAGACGCTGCACAACAGGAAGCTTCATATATAGAGATATAGATAGAGAGAAAAGACGACAGCATGGTGTGGCTGCTGCTGCTGCGGTACTAATCACCTCTTTGTGTCGAGGAGCAGCGGCACCGTGTTGTCACACCAGAGCAGGTGACGCTAGGGTTTTTGTGGAAAAATAAAAAATCTAGTTTAATGGAGTTCGATTCACATCTTCATCCTCCAAGCATCCCTTCGAAGCGCTAGCTCGTTAGCTAGCGCTTCAAATTGATCGCCTATGTTTCGGGAAGAGACATCCATCACAGGAGGGGGGTATGTTCCTCTGGGTTAGTCACGGCGACGGAAGGAGCTCCTAATTGGCCGGCTCGTCCTAAACCCGGCCTTCTGCCCTGCGGTTAGCGTCCCAGCGGCGTCCTTGAACGAGGCCCGGCGAGCGCCTGAACGCCTCGCTGGCGTCCCATGACAACCATCCCCATGGGACTCTGGGACAATGGCAATGGCAAACTTCCAGTCGCTGTTACACATATACACACACTCACTCCCGTGTGCACGCTAACACACACACACACACACACACACACACACACACACACACACACACATATACACACACACACACACACACGTCATTGCAACTTCAGCACCAGACAGGCTGCTATTTGATTTCAGAAAAAAAAAAATGATAATGTTAAAAAAAAACAAGAAAAAAAAAACTACTACAAGCTAAAAGTAAATGTAAAAATAGAAAAAAAAATCAAAACAAATTTAAAATTTCATATTTAAAAGAACAATTGAGTGGACTGATAGATATTGAGGTATTTGCGTGGGGGTACAGTGTGAGGCCCTTCCCCTTATATATTGTTAATAACAGCTTTAGTACAGTTTTCGTGTGTGTGTGTGTGTGTGTGTGTGTGTGTGTATGTGTGTGTGTGTATGTGTGTGTGTGTGTGTGTGTGTCTATGTGTGTCTGTGTGTTCGACGCCACTGCCGCAACCGACCCCATTGGCCAGCTCATCCATTGATTATCTGCAGCGAGCCGAGAAGGTGATACATCATCCTGGAAGTGGAACCTTCACAGAGAGAGAACGTAGAACCACCAGGGTTCTGGAGGAGAGGCAGAGGTGGAACCGGGGAACTTGTGAAGATGTTGGTGTTTCGACTAAGATAATATCTACCCAAATGGAAATTACCGACCCTGCCCTCCTGAGGAATGATTTATTCACATTCTCCCGCTGCAGTTCCGCCTCCTGCGCTCTAGGGGGCGCTGCAACCTCCACTCTGCAGGTTCTCCTGCTCAAACCATCGGCACGAATGAGAGTTGACAGCGGCGTGCTTCTGTCTGCGGCCTTTTGATTGACAGCTGACCCGGCAATGATCAGCCCCGCCCCCTTGGCCTAATGACGGTTGATTGACAGCTCATTCGTGCCACGTCAACGAGGGGTCAGGGCTTCACACAGCATTGGTTAATACAAATCGGACACACACACACACACAAAGCAGTGATCAAACACTCACTATTCACTTTCAACTATCAAAGAGACTAGACGCTCCATGCATGTTTTACCTTGTGTGTGTGAGTGTGTGTGTTTGAGTGAGTGATAAACATACAGGCTTTGTTTTCCACTTTGTTAGAGTGGTCTCTCCGATGACCAGCGGCTCCTCAGCCATGGTGGGGATGTCTGCTCGAATCCACCTTCTCCACCTGTCCTTCCACACTCCTTCACCTCTTCTCCACCCTCTCCATTGGTCTGGACTGTTAACCCACCTAAACTCCTCCACCATCTTCATCTTCACTCCCTGTAGCCTCACTTGGACTCATTCACACATATGGATTCGGTCCTGCTTACCTTCATCCTAGTCCTCTCACGGGCATTCTTTACCTCCACCTCTCTTGATGTTCCTCCACCTACTCCCTCATCTCGCCGCAACAATCACAATGTTGTCCGCAAAATTTCACACATGCTCCACCTCGACAAGGCAGCAGGATGTCAGGTAAATCAATGCATCATGGGAACCAGAGTGTAAACACAGGAACCAGGAAGTAAATATTGGAACCAAGAAGTAAACGTGGGAGCCAGGAAGTAAACACTGGAATTAGTAATACAAGGGAATCAGAAAGTAAATGTGGGAAACAGGAAGTAAACATGGGGACTACATGGTAAACATGGGAAACAGGAAGTAAACATGGGAACCAGGAAGTAAACATGGGACCTAGGTAGTAACCGTGGAAACTAGGCAGTAAATGTGAGAACCAGGTAGTAAATATGGGAACCAAGAAGTAAATGTGGGAGCCAGGAAATAAATGTTGAAACCAGGAAGTAAACACGGGAATTAGTAATACAAGGGAACCAGAAAGTAAACATGGGAAACAGGAAGTAAACATGGGAACTACATGGTAAACATGGGAACCAGGAAGTAAACATGGGCACTACATGGTAAACATGGGAACCAGGAAGTAAACATGGGAACCAGGAAGTAAAAATGGTACCTAGGTAGTAACCGTGGGAGATGGGAAGTAAATGTGAGAACCAGGTAGTTACAGTGGGAACCAAGAAGTAAACATGGGAACCAAGAAGTAAACATGGGAACCAGGAAGTAAATGTGGGAACCAGGAAGTAAACATGGGAACCAGGAAGTAAACATGGTACCTAGGTAGTAACCGTGGGAACTAGGCAGTAAATGTGAGAACCAGGTAGTAACAGTGGGAACCAAGAAGTAAACATGGGAACCAGGAAGTAAATGTGGGAACCAGGTAGTAAACATAGGAACAAGGAAGTAAACATGGGAACAAGGAAATAACCTTGGTAACCAATGTAGTAACCATGGGAACCCTCTAAATTCTCAAAAAAGGATTGTGCAATGGGTCATCTATCTCCTGACAAAGTTCTGGGTTCAGTCTCAAAGAAGACGTCTACAGACACTTCTGGGAAAATATAAAAGAACTACTTTTTCAGGTTTGCTGAAATCTTTGAAAGGTGTAAACTCCCTACGACATTGAGAAATGGGGTTATAATTTCCAGCTGAAAACCTAATAAAGACCCTTGTCTTATTGACAGCAGAAGACCCATGACACTCAGAAATTCGGACTATGATTGTTTACCTACATCCTTCCTTCTCGTCTCCAATCAGGAATCTCAAAGATTATAGCACAGACACAATCAGGCTTTCTAAGAGGAAGATCAATACACAATAATATAAGGCTTGTCATGGACCTCATTGAATAAAGAGACCTCATAGTGGATAATGGCTTCATATTCTTTTTGGACTTTTATAAAGCCTTTGATTCTGTCGAACATTCATTTATCTTTAGCAACGCTAGAACATTTTGGATTTGGATTAAAATTTAGAAATGTGATCCGCGGACTCTATGAGAATATTAATAGCTTTGTCACCCTACCGAGCAGCACCACTCCAAGCTTCCATATTGATGTGGGAATCCCCCAAGTTTGCCTGATTTCACCCTATCTATTTATATTAGCTACTGAAATGCTAGCCATGTATATTAAAAATTGTAACGATATCCAAAAGTTAGAGGTGTTGGTTACAGAAATTATTATTAGCCAGCTGGCAGATGACACAACTTTATTTTTGAAAAATGAACATCAAATCCCAATAAGCATTGGAAAAACTAAAAATGTTTCCAAGGCTCCAAGATTAACCTTAAACTTAAAGAAATGAACTTTTTGCGCTCATGACTCACCATTGAAAGAAAACTGTAGTGTTCCTATTAAATCAGAAATAAAATACTTTCTAAGGATCAAAAATTAAGTCCAGGAACATAGAAAGTACACTTAATGAATGTAAAGCTAAATTAAATATATGACTTCAAAGGGGTTTGTCAATATTAGGCCACATATATTTGACCAAAATGGATCGTTATCGAGGTGTATATACCCAATGTATTCCAATTCTATTCCCAATCAACTCATAAAATCATTTAACTAAATCAATTTTAATTTTATTTGGACGAACAGATCAAATTATCTGAGGAAAATAAACAAATATTACTGTACTGGAAAATGATATATGTACACAACTTCTCACCACACTGTTCAATAATATGGAATAATAGATATGTGCTGCATCACAACAGATCTCTATTTTACAAGAAATAGTTTGAGAAAGGTATATAGTCAATAATTGACTTGATGAATGACAATGGTATATGAACAATTCTGTACTAAACACAGCTTTAACCCTCCCATACTAGAGTTCATGAAGTTATGTAATGCACTACCCCATGAATTTGTATTCCTTACCAAAAATATAACGACACAACAAATTATACAACCACAATTACCCTCACTATCACTCCAGGGAATTTCCATTCTAAACAGAAAATGCAGCAACTCTTTTATTAGACAATGTTTTATCGAGAATTTATTCCCCGGACGTCATAACAAAAATACTACTTTGAATAAATTTGATAAGGAATCGTATCTCACTCTACCCATACCCCCAAGGAAAAAGAGACACACTTCAAAATTATGAATAACATCTACCTAAATGGATTAATGACAAATTTCCATCTTCACCGATTTCTTTCTCAAGAGATGAGATAACATTTGGTTTACTTTTAGGAAACAAAAGAGATGTTTCAATGTTGTTTTAAGTTTGGCCAAGTTCTTCATACTCAAAAACCAAATGCAGGAATGTCCCTCTAATTTGACCTTCTTTAAAAACAATTTTGAATTTTATAAAAAATATTGGAATAATATTGGGAAAATCCAAAAAACAAAAAATATACAGCTTTAAAAGTAATATTCACCTTAGATCCATTGAGCTGAATACATACCGTATTCCCCTTGCCACTTTTTTCTCAAATTACACAATTGATGGAATATAAAATAAGTGTCTTGCCTGTTTCCTCATGCCTGCTAAATTTAATTTGATGTACGATTGAATTTAGCCATTTTTGTTTGTTTATTTATTTTTTTTTTTTAGAATTTGTAGTGTATATTTATACTTGTTTATAATTATATTTAAGTTAAAAGAAAGGAGTAAAAAAAAAGTAAAAAAATAAAAAAACAAAACATGGGAACCCGGAAGACCAGGTATTAAAGATGGGAACCTGGTAGTAACCATGGGAACCCAGAATTAACCATTGGAACCAGGAAATAACCATGGGAACTAGGTATTAACCCTCGGGACAAGTAGTAACCATGGGAACCAGGAAGTAAACAGAAGAACCAGGTAGTAAACATGGGAACTGGGAAGTTTACACAAGTACCAGGAAGTAAACATGGGAACCAGGTACTAAACATTGGAACCGGGAAGTAACGGTGGGCATTGATAAGTAAATCTGGGAGCTAGGTAGTAACTTTGGAAACCAAGAAGTAAACATGGGAACCAGGAAGTAAACATGGGAAACAGGAGGTAATTGTGGAAACCAGTAAGTAACCTTAGGAACAAAGAAGTAAACATGGGAACTAGGTGGTAACCCTGGGAACAAAGTAGTAACCGTGGGAACCAGGAAGTAAATCTGCAAACCAGGAAAAAAACATGGGAACTAGGTAGTAGTAAGAAGGACACATAAGAGAGATCAGATGGGTCAGTACATTGTGTACGGATATATATGACAGGATGAGATCGCAAACAGATTCAGCCTTGGTGTTTGTGTGTATGTGTGTGTGTGTGTGTGTGTGTGTGTGTGTGTGTGTGTGTGTGTTCCACCGACTCTGTGGTTTTCTAGGTTTATTATCCAAAAGATCGATCCGAGACGGCCTTTTTGTTTTTCTGAGAATCCACCGGCGTGAGATAAAACCAAGCGGGATTAGCCGGAATTACGTGTTAATAATCTCATCAGAAACAGATTAAACGCTGGGCTCCAGTGTTATCCCCCCCACCCCACCACCCCACCCCCATCGGGAGGTGGAGGATCGGGGGGGGGGGGGGGAGGGGTTGTTTTGGGATGGGCGGTGAATCCGCCGGCTCTTCCTTTGGACTTCAGTACGCCATTTTTAATTCCCTTTCTTTTCCCCTTTCTTCGTGTTTTGTAATCAATCATACACGCACCCACTGGTATGGAAACACAACACACACACACTCACACTCACATATGCTGCAGGTGTTAGCAGAGGTGATGTGAATACATAAAAATGACACAGGTTATGTTTCCACTCCCCCCCCTTGACCCCTGACCCCTTGCAACCCCCCTCCCCTTCCTGGACCCCCCCCCACCCAACACACACAGGGCGGTCGTCGGGCACAGAGAGCCGCTGCCTGACGACAGCAAAGACAACATCACCATTTTCACCCGGATCCTGGACCGGCTGCTGGACGGGTACGACAACAGGCTACGTCCTGGGCTGGGAGGTAAGACATAAGCACGCACGTGTGCGTGCACGTGTGTGTGTCGTCCTGCCAGTGATTGCTTACTGCCCTGAATGTAGGGAAAAGTTGTAAACAAACAGATAAGCACGTAGATTAGCGGTATTATCTTCCCGCAGTTGCTGTTAGCCAATCAGATCACTGCGTTCAGTCCGAGATGAATCAACGGCTATCTCCAGATGGAACCTTCTCGCCGGAGGGCGGGTAGGGTCATGTGACTTCGAGATGTCCTGCACGGGTTCAATCCATCCAGGGAAAGGCGAACCGATAACGCTAAAACGCGTTCCGGTGCTGATCATCCCGTCGCCGTGGCGACACGTCCCCCCCCACCCCCCCCCCTTTTCTTCTTGCTCTAGGAAGGCCATTAAGCCTGCTTCTGGTGGACGTCAGGCGCCATGGCAACCGGCGCCGCACTGCGGGAGCCTTTCCCCAGCACCCCACCCGCACCCGGAAGGAAGTCTTTGTTCAATGGCGCCGAGGGGCGAATATGCACATATGTCAGGAGGAATCTATCTAATTGGCGCCGTTTCGCCATCGCCACTGTCCCCCCCTCACCCCCCCGTGCGTGTTCTCGCCGTTCCGGTAGCCATCCAGCCGGAACGGTCACTTCTGCTCTGCTTGCTTTGCTGCGAGGCCACCAGCATGGCCACCAGGCTGAAGAGCGCCACGTGCAAGGGAGGGGGGTGCTTAGACATTAATGAACACACACAGACACACACACACACATACACACACAGAGGCGAGACCTTTGCGGCGTCGAAAGAACTCCGACGCGATGTTTGTTTTGTATCTATGTGTGGAGGTTGCCGGTTCAATTCTATGCTCCCGATAGTCACACCCCGCCGTCGTCAATACACACTAGTCAATATTTTGAAAATGTGCTGTTTGACATCTGTAGATTAGCCCATGCCTATCGCACCTGATATTTGTTATAGATTATTTAATATTAATCTTACATTATTTGATGTTTGTTGTAGATTATTAGACGTCAGTTGTAGGTTTTGAGATATTTTTCCCAGATTATTAGACATCCGTCGAGATTATTCAATATAACTCCATCTGTATACATCATTCATTAACTGTCGTGGATCAAATTAATTTGTCGTAAGTAATTAATATTTGTCATTGATTATTCAAAGTTTTTTGCTTATTAGTGGAAGTTTAGCGCAGGTTACCCGATGTTTATCACAGATTACCCGATGTATATTTGTTTATCGTGCATCACTCAATGTTTATCGCAGATTACTTGATGTTTATCATACAATACCCGATGTTCATCGCAGATTACCCGATATTTGTCATACACTGCCAGATGTTTAGCGCAGATTACTCAACATTTATTACAGATTGCCCAACATTTAACGTACATCACTCAATATCTATCGCAGATTACTCAACGTTTATCGCAGATTTAACGATGTTTATCACAGATTACTCGTGTTTTATCGCAGATTACCTGACGCTTGATTTAGATTTTGTTAAAACAAAGAACCGAACCGACAGACAAACAGTTTTCAACACTAAACTTTGGGTCTAAAACTATTTACAAACCGCCCAGGGTGTAAATTAAGGGGGAACTGCCGATACCGCCGCTCCCCTTCCCCCTCCGACTTCCCGCTCCAGACTCCCCCCCTCGGTCCCACAGTGCCCGGGAACACACTCACTCTGGTCCATCACAGATAAACAGACTGGAAGGGAACGAGAGAAAAAAAAAATCATTTTATTTTCAGCGGCATCTATGAAGCTGCCTCCTCCTTCCCCTCACCCCCAACCCGCCGGGGCGTCCTTGTAAACAGAAAATGGAAGGGGGGGGTTGCACCCCCTTTTCCGCCAACGTCCAAATCGCTGACTCTGTGTTGTGATAATCATGTACTTGTTTGTGTCACAGGGATGATTAATGTGGAATTAGATCTTTTCTCTCTTGGGGGGGGGGGGGGGCCTTCTCCCTCGGGGACACCATAGCCCCCCCACCCCACCCCTTTCACCTGTGGGTGGTCTATCCTGGTTAAGAGCCAAGGATCTATTCACTTACAGTGAAGAGCCTCATCAGTCTCTCGTCGTCGCACCAGCGGGAGCGGCCGTTTGTCTCGCCAACGGGCTCGAACCCCCCCTTTTTATTCCCCCATCCACATCTTCAGCCCCTCTCCCTTTTTACCCCCCCACCAACAAAGAGGAGCTGCCTCAGCCGGCAGTGGCGAGGACGAAATCTGATCTGTCACGGCTCCCGCCTCACGCCCTACTTAATGCATTATCATTGAAGGGGTACTTGGGGAACAATTACCCCCCATCGCCCCCGCCTTGTTCTACCCCCCCCATCCCCCAACCCCGCAGCCCCCCCCCCCAGCCCCCCCCCCCCACACACACACACACACTCCTCCCAGACTGATTACATAACAATTAACATCCTATGAGTTTAGCGGCCGGTGAGAACGGGGTTGATGCAGAAGGGTCATGCTAACAGGAACGCTAACTGTAGCGCTAACAGTAGCTCTTACGCTTGTCACATGTCCCTGGGGGCGGGGCTTGTCGATGCCACAGCCGAGTCAGAAGAAAGGGGTGGTCACCTCCCTCCAAGGTTGAAGCTACCTCCCTAAAAGTATCTTATAGTATCTCCCAACCCCAATACTCGCTACTTTCAAGTACAAATGTCTGCCCTGCTCCCCCCAAAAATCCTACAGAATACTTTGTTTTTGTTTACTTTTCCAAGAGAGGGGTACTTTCTTGTTCTTTGATTTTCTAAGGGGGTACGAAGTTTAAAAATCGTCATGGGGACAGGGACCAACTTCAAACGCAAATCTGCTTTGCTTTGCTTCCCCATCGCTTCCTCTTCCTGCACCCCATCCCCCCCTACCCATCCAGAGAGTGTGACGGAGGTGCGGACAAACATCTACGTGACGAGTTTCGGGCCGGTGTCGGACACGGATATGGTGAGTACGGCAGAAAGATCCATCCGATCTGACACCTTTTTGTCGGAAACATGTTGGGAATTTTACAAACAATCTGGGGGGAGGAAGCTTTCCTGAACGCAGATGCTCTCCCAGGTTGGTGTTAAAATCCGTGACCTTAATTCCACAGGGAACGCCAAGGTAAACAACTTCTCCTCACGCTGCCTTCACACACACACACACACACACACACACACACACACACACACACACACACACTCTCTCTGACAGACGCTATTTTGGACTAATATGCCGTTGGTGTTCAAAGGAAGCAGCTTTCCTGCGCGAGGCGCTGCACCTGTCCTCACAAAACTTCCTGACATCTTCCATCGTTTACATTCCCTCTGCTAGCTTCTCATCACACGGAGACAACAGAGTTCTTTGAAAAACCTTTTTGAGGAACTGGACCTCTTCTAAGCGCAACGGGACAGCAGAGGAACCTTCAGGGACTGAGGTCTGAGCTCTACAGAGGGGTTTCCGGGGCATCGACCAGCATAAACGTGGAGTTAGCGAACGGCTAACAGGGTTTTTCACACAGCTAAGCAGCTAAAGGAGAAGATAAAAACATTTCAGCCCATCATTATTATTCCATGAACGTCATGGTAGATTCCGGCTCTAAAATAGAACTACACGAAAAAATAATAATAAATAAATAAATAAATAATAAAAAATATATTAAAATAGTAAATATTAAAAAAAAAAAAAAAAAAAAAAAAAAGATCTGTCTACCTCAAGAATAAACCCGTCATTAGCTGGTCCACAAGAGGTATCTGGCACTGGGCCTGGCTTCCACCAGGGGATCCACCAGGCACCTATAGTATATATATGAGTTCCTATGGAGCCATTAAAAGACCCTGAGAGTCAGAGCTATGATAGTTCCTCCGCTGTCCAATTGCACCAAGAAACTACATCCTGGACCTGTAGAAGGTTCCTCCAGTTAGAAAACAGCTACGGGAACTTCTTCCGTCTTCCCAGCTGAGCCCTCAGCTGGTCGGACGTCTCGCACGACGTAGCAGGATTAGTGAAGTCGAGGCTCGGGCTTCGCAGGAGCCTGCTGGTAACCCGTCGAGACCGTCCTGCGAATCATCTGCGAAGATAATTACAGCGGACATTAGAAGAACCCTGTTGGTGCTCGTTAGAGGTGGATTTGAGGCGGATTACTGCGCCGACGAGCCGCGGTTCAGGAGCTCCTAAAACTCCATGGCCTTAATTGAGGCCGGGGAGAAAATCTAGGTTTTTTGGAAATCGAGGTATCTGCGAGTCACAGACGTCCACGCTAACATAGCTCGACAACCGGCGATGATAATTCATTAGATTCGCTTCTCCTTGAAACCGTAATTGGGATCTTAGCAGCGATGATCCCGACGCCATCCACGGCGTTTCCCCCGGAGGCCGAACACAATCTCATTACCTCCGGGAGCAGAACCTAATGGGGCCACGAGGACATCAAGTTGACCGACAGAGGAGACTCGTCTTCAGAGCAACTGGGTTCTCCCAGGTTCTCCTTCCTCCTGCTGCGGTCCAAAAACTCAGCTTGGAAGACTCTAAATTGTCCATTAGTATTGGTTGAGAAGGTGAACGGTTGGACGTCTTCCATTATATGGCCCTGTGATTGACAGGTGACCTGTTTCAGTTTAATCCGCAAATAGAATTGGCTCCAACCCACGCACAACCCAGAGCGCAGGAAAATCATTACAGATGACAGGTGGCTTAATTTAAAAAAAAAAAGAAAAAGCTTTGCAAAACTGATCAAAACAGGTTCGTGAAGGCACCTGATTGGATGGCACTTCCTGATTGGTCAAGCACTTAGAATCCAAGATGGCCGCTTGCAAGTAAACAATCCAGTGCATGTAATGGACAACTGTTTGGGAAAAGAGCAACACTACTGATGAGCTAGGGAATCTGTCTGTTGCTAATGTAGCTAGGGATTAGCTTTGTTAGCAAATTTATAGTAGCCATGTCGTGGGATCTCTTCCGTTCAACCCCTCTAGCCGTACCTCCATTGTGAAATTGCCCGACGGGCTCCGATATTGCGACCCTTTTAAGGAAGCAGCTGAAATCCGCTACCGCAATCTTGCAAGCGCAGCACACTCGTAAAGCGAGGCAGTCATTTCGACCCGGAGTTGCAGTGGTCGCGGCGCCTCCAGGACGGGCTCATCCGGGACGCCCCGACTCCAAGGCGAGCGGCTGATTCGCGGCGGGCGGCGCCGGCTGACAGCCTCCATTAGCATCAGAAACCGGGTGACCTGGTTTGGACCCGAGGCCTCACCTGGGCGTGGTGCTCCGATTAATACTGCACGAGAGCCTTTTTTTAAAACGGAAAGAGAGTATGCTCTGCAAGTACTTGGCAAAGTAAAGTCCAGGCCTCTGACAAAGTGAAACAGCGCTACAGAGCTAGCGGACAAACTGCTCTTGTTGATTTATTTATTCATGGGCGCAGTCACACATGGCGGGCGCACAGCTAAATTTGTTTGCCGAAGCAGGCGGGGGCCACGGAGCGCGCTCAGTGCGAGCTCTCAGGGGAAGGGAAGGTTGTCGGGGAACGGGGCCACATGGGTGCAAACCCCAACCCCGCCCCCGAGCAGCAAGACCCGGGTGGTCGGTCAGGACGCTTCATGTCACGACAACACTCGAACCCAAAGTCCAGCGCGAGCACAGAAGCTTGCTAGTGCCGGACATGTGGCAGCGCTGAAGCTGCCTTTCTGGATCACCAGAGGTACATGAAGTACTTCCACACCATCCAGAGTTACCAAACCGATGGGTAACCGCGCCGGTAGAGCGAGGCTACCTGGCTGCAATTGGCAAGGCCTAAAAGATCCCGCCACCCAGCTCCCGCTCAGATATGGATATGCGGCGCCCCCACCTCCATGACGGTCGAGCATGCCGGCGTAGCGAGGCGTTAGCGTGCCTCCTCCTCCATCCTCCCATCCTCCTCTCTCTTTATCTTTCAGAACAGATTTCACCTTTGGGCTTTCCCCACAAAAAAAAAAAAAATCTATCAGTCTGCTCACGCTCCCCGCCTGGCTAAGAATCAACGTCTGCTAAAGCGGCCGCCGGCATACGCAACTAGCGTGACGGGTGGTCATGTGACCGTAGGAGTGGCATGGGGGGGTGAAGGCTAATTATCCTCCCTTCAAAACCGCCATCTTTACTTTCTGACTTTTTAATCTCGATGCAAGGATACCAACTAAGAACACTTTGCTCACTTTCACTCGAAATGATGATAACTCCGGGGCGCCGCCGTCATGTCTTCTCGCCAAAAAAAAAGAAAAAACACTCGTCTGCATCCGGCGCCTCGTTCGCGTTGCCTCGGATCACGTCTGCGTTCCTTTTATTTTTTGAAAAATAAGCTTTTTAATTTTGAGGAGCTCGCGGTGTTTGAGGCGCCGCCGCCGCGTTTTGTTTGGAAAAAAAGATTGGAGGTGGTGGAGGAAAGGGGGGGGGGGGGTGGTTACACAATGGATGGATTAGATAAGTGGGTCTTGACTTCGGAGTTAAATAATGCTCGCTGAGACCACCGCGTCCTCACCAGGCTTTATCCTGGAGGCCAAAGAGCCTGAGGGACTTACTCTGTGTGTGTTTGTGTGTGTGTGTGTGTGTGTGTGTGTTTGTGTGTGTGTGCAAACTGAGAAGACGGAGGGGGTGCACGGTGGGAAAAGTAGTGTTTTCCCGATTGGGTTTCCAGGCTGTGGTGAAGAGGCTAACGACAACAAAAACTACAAAAATGGCGGCAGGTGGGTTTCTAGGTCAGCTTGAAAAGCGGCTTGTATTTTGTCGCTTATCCTTCCGGTGCTCCGGTTGGAGGGGTGGTGGGGGGGGGGCGCATACGTGCACTGCTTTACCCACGTGCATGTATGTAAATTGACCTGAAGGCAGAAGTGTTCCTAGGCTGTTAGCATTGCGCTAATGACTATGCTATTTTAACGCATCACGTCGTCGGCAAAGCGGGTGTCCCACGCCTGCCGAACGGCATGGGTCCGACCCGGGTGTACTGCTTGATATCAGGGTCGTCATGGCGATGGGGGCACCAGGAGGGGGGGGGTGATCGACGCAGCAGCGCAAGAAAAGTCGTTCATCTTCCACCATGTCTTCGCCTGACCCTCTCAAAAGTTAAACCTCCCATTGTAGTTTAGGTTTGTGACCGCCATCTTTCACCCAGAGGAGGGGGGAGGGGGTCACCGCCATCCGCCGCCGTTTCACTCATAAGTCGCCAGCGCCAGGGAGGAGACACGTGGATGATTGACGGGCGTGTTCACGCCGCCGCCCCCGCCTCCAGCAGACGAGTGAAAATGTGAACCTGTCAGCTGCACTTAGATGGGTATTCGAGGGTGGGGGGGGAAGTTTGCATCCATCACCCGCCGCCGTTCCCGCTGCCCTCGCAGCCGCTCGGGGTTTGAAATGTGGGGCAGAGAATGGCTGGAGAAGTTGTTAAAACAGGAAGCGGCGTTTGGGCGAGGAGCACTTTGGTGGTAGTGATGGAGGGGGGGAGTCGGCGTCAGCGTCCCCTGAATCCGTCCCAGAAACGTCTGCGCCTCACCGGCCCGGGGCGCCATCGCTCATCCCCCATCAGGGACCCCCGATGTGCCACATCGCCATCGGGGGTCGCCATCTTGACGCTGATCCGGTGTAAGTGGGTCGCAGCGTCTCGGCCTTCTCCTCCTACGTTGTGATAGAGGAGTGTGGAATGAGAGGAGGGGGGGGTTATTACGCCCCCTTTTTTCTTTTATTTTCTGAAAACGACCAGGCATTGCTCCCCCCCCCCCCCCCCCCTTGCTCCCCTGAGGCGGCGGCGGCGCCGCCGTTCGAGAGGTTATTTGTTTTAAGCTCAGCGGCGGCGGCGCGCTCGTAAAGAATTTATGTGAAGGCTAGCTTAGAAATAACGAGGCTACAAACAGCATTTCTTTACAACAAGTGGAAGGTGGAGTCACCCCGCTCCCTCCACACAACTTCTTTACTTTTACGACTGGCCTCCATTTCTGTCCTTTAGCAAGAAGGGATGTTAACAGCGGTTGCGGCTAACGGCGGCTAACACATACACACATACACTGACTTTGCTCGGACAGGACTAATCCCACGCGTGACTTCTGTCATCTGACATTTATTCTAAGTGTGTGTGCCGCATGTGACGACAACTCCATGACAGTCGCCGCGGAAACCGATTTCGAATCAATTAATTTCACATCCGGCGTGTTTGGAGGCGTTTCCCCGCGGCGTGGAGGGATTCATGGCAACAGGAGATGGAGGAGGACAAGTAATTAAGGCATTCATCAAATCTTGGAGGAGGTCATTATGGTGCCCCCGCAGCCGGTGATGACGGGCAGCGGCGATAATGGACGCCGCCGGCCTGCGGATGCCGTTTCCTGATTGGCCGACTGGGTCACTCATTGACGGGTGATGTCATCAGCGAACGTTTGGAATTTTAATTAAGTCATTAATCCCGAGTAAAGAGGCTTAATACTCCGTCAGGTGTTAGACGCCTCCTGGCCGTTACTTCAGCATAGCCGCCATCTTTATCTTTTTTTTTGGGGGGGGTCTAGACCGTTTCCTGCACCTTAACGGCCGCTCGTTATCGCCGGCCCCCGCCATCGCCCTCATTTCCTTTTATTCCCATCATTCCCTGGCTACTTCAGTGCTCTTTCTCTCTCTCACACACACACACACACACACACACACACACACACACACACACACACACACACACACACACACAAGTTGTGTGTCAAAGCGGGTCGTGATGTTTTTTGTTAGCAGCAAAGTTCACCTGGGTTTTAGTTTTTCTGATAAACGCATAAAGATCCGAAGCCCATCTGTCATTGGGCAAGAGGTGGGGTTCACCCTGAACCAGCCAATCAGGACGCCTCATACAGAGACATACAACCATTCATTCACTCATTCATGCATCATGTATAGACAGACAACCATTCACCCGCTCACTCATTTACACACCATATAGACATAAAACATTCACTCGCTCATTCGCATATAGACATATAACATTCATTTTCTCACTCATTCACGCATCATATAGAGACATCCAACAATTCAAACTCTCATTTGCAGAGACACATACAACCATTCACCCACTCACTCATTCATATATATACACACACATCTGGACCATGTAGGCAAGGGGTGCTAACACTTTTTCCGCATGCAAGCTACTTATAAAATGACCAAGTCAAAATGATCTACCCACACCAAAAATGCTAAACATTCTTTATATGCACAATGTATGTTGATGTACCTTGCATAACCTTGCATGAGCCAATATTGCACAACACAAATAATTATGTGCATTTTTTGTCATTACCCAAGTTCACTCTGATGACTTGCACTGAATTGAATCAGCCAAGGATGCATAGTCCGGACAGTAGCTGCTTACAGCCGGCCTTATTAACGATGACGTGACTCACCCAGAACAATGCTTCAGTCACGGCTTTCGCTTTTGAAGTATGTTGTGGGAAAAGTGACTTTCGGCGGGATCTCCAAGTCGTATTTTCCATGAACAATCCGAAAATGCCGCTCCGCATTACCCTTCTTTGGTATTGCGACGCTGGACCGGCAGATGAGGCAAATGCACTTCGAAAATGTCATCGTGAAAAAAAAAAAAAAGTCCTCTTCCCATTTCGTATGAGAGTGATAAGTTTTTGTCTTCTTACTTGGTCCAGCTCCCCTACTCACTTTATACCCTTTCATAAGTTTAAGAGAAAAAAAAACGAGTGCTGAAAATTGGAGGTAACTTGCTGACTAGCATGTTAGCTTTGCTGCACTTCGCGCTGTTATTTGTGCATGTGCAATGACCTCAGTGTCAGAAAAAATCAGATGCCATCTGATTGGCTGCCCTGTATATCAATCAAGTGACATGATGGATGATAGGCTGACGTCTATTTTTTTTTAATCTCATGCAATCTACCAGTATCACCTTTGCGATCGACGTATTGCACACCCCTGACCTAGAGTCTCCAGTATGTGCATGTGTCTCCTCCTGCATGTGTTTGGACTGTGTGGAGACACGTGGAGAACATGAAGCCTCCACAGTGAAAGTCTGGGCCTCCGGGGACCTTCTCGCTGTGAGACACCAGCACAAAATCAAAATATGAATAATTCAGATTTTGGTTTTTGGAATCCCTATTATAGTATTTACGGTATTTGAAAATGCATTCTGGTAAACATCACATAACAGACGTCCTTTTGGTTTCCTCGCCGGCTCAGACGGCGTGTTTGCATGATAGCAGGCGCCGGGAACACTGTTTGGAACACACACACACACATATACACACACACACACACACACACTGCATCGCCCGCCAATGTTTTTTTTCTCCCCCATTAGAGAGAAAACATCTTCCTCTCCAGGAAAACACCATCCACTTCCTCACCATTAAACCCTGTTTTTTTAATCCTGTTTATTTCTTCTAACTGGTTTTTATTCATCCATGATTTGTAAAACACGGCGTGGACGTTATATAAACACACACACACACACACACAAACACACACACACACACACGTATAATCCCGGGTGTGTGTCATTGCAGAGAAAGCGGGTTTCTATGCAAATGCTCAATTAGCGCGGCGCCCACTTCCTCGCTGCCAGATCTTCTCGCAGCAACGTGCACGCACAATGACGTGCATGCATGGCCACGTGCACACCAATCAGGTGGTTAACCCCCCCTCCCCTCAAAGGACGCCCCGTTTCACTCACAGGCACTTGAGTTGGGACCATTAGCTAATGGACAGCGAGGGGCTAGCGGGATGCTAATGTAAAAAAAAAAAAGAAGCTAAGCTAAAGAAGCTAAAGCAGAAAAAAGTTCACATGGGTGAACAGGCACTGAGCTGATGGGCCGCTAGCGGATCGGCAACAAAATCGCAGGAAGCTATCTGACAGGCGACGCGAGGATGAGGAAGAGGAGGAAGACGGGATGATGAGGGAACCGAGCCGGGTGGAAGGAAGGAAGAAAGAAAGAAAGAAAGAGAGAGAGAAAGAACGAGAGAGAGAGGAAAAAAGAAAAAGAAACTCAATTTACTTTCTCTGACTCGGGCTTTCGGGCAGTGACTGAAAGAATGAGATCACGGATGCGAGAAGCTGAAATTAGCTTTTATCGGCGCCGCTGAGATCAGGTGTCTGAGCACCGCGCACACACACACACACACACACACACACACACACACACACACACACGTACACACAGTTAAAAAGGCCATCGGCTGCAGTGACAATCAGAATAACGTAACTTGAAATGGCAGGTCCTGCCGCGTTCAAGGACCCATTAAACCCACCATTCGA
Source organism: Fistularia commersonii (assembly GCF_037954325.1). Taxonomy (NCBI): domain Eukaryota; kingdom Metazoa; phylum Chordata; class Actinopteri; order Syngnathiformes; family Fistulariidae; genus Fistularia; species Fistularia commersonii. The sequence goes on along the minus strand of NC_141298.1, from coordinate 11,164,674 downwards.
TACGCAGCTCAATCACGGCGGCCAATCACAGCTTTTGATTCCCGCACCTGGGCGCCCGGGTTTTATCCAATGACAGAAAAGATGGCGGAGGGGGGAGGGGTTAACCACGTCAAGCGGGTCAAACAATCATCCACTCACCTGTTCATCTGCTCATCCATTCATCCACTCACACACTCATCCATTCTTCCACTTATATCCTCATCCATTCATCTGCTCACCTGTTCATCCCCTCATCCATTCATACACTCATCCACTCATCTGTAAATCCCTTCCTCCACTGACACGTTCATCCATTCAGATCCTCATCCACTCATACATTCATTCACTCACACATTCATCTGTTTATTTATTGATCTTCTCATTTGAACATCCAGTCATCTGCTCATCTATTTATCTGTCCATCCACTCATCTGTTCATCCACTCATCAATTCCGCTACTCTTCCAATCATCCATTCATCCGTTCATCCACTCACGTCTTCATCCGTTCATCCTCTCACCAATTCATTCATCCACTCATTTGTTCATCTGTTCATCCACTCATCCATTCAACCACTCATGTGTTCATCCATCCCTCCCTTCATCCGTCCATGATCAGGCTGAAAGTACGACTCCAGGCCAAGCCGGATACGGCGTGTACATCAGGTACCATTGAAACTTTCACCGCTGCAGGAGTTTTCCCTCCAACCTAGATATTTGCAGGACCACTTCCGTCGCCATCTCCCTCTTTTTTTTCCCTACAAACACGCCATTTTCTGACGTGAGAGCGTCCCCGTGTCCCACCGCCCCCGCACGTCCCCGAATGCCTCGCCGAAAAAGAAGAGCAGGCCAAATCTCCTGCACCCGCTGGAGGTTTTTCTTTTACTCCCTTTCGGAAGAAGGTGCTGTTTTTTTGTTTTTTGAGCGTCTCCCACCGAGTCACGGGGGAATCAATCATCGGGCCCCTGGAGGGAAACCAGCTGGCGTTTGAACTGATTGTGCTATTTGGCTCGGCAGTGCTGAGAGGAGGGGGGGGTGAAGATTGACGCCACGGCAACGCTCATCCAGAAAAACCCTTTACAGATACATAAACGCCTCCTTTTTTTATCAACATATATGTAGACAAATATATATAAAAATAGATATATATGTACATATGCCAGTGTTTTTCTGAGTGTGTTTGTCGCACATCAAGTTTGGTTTCCTTACTGTGGAATTAGGATGTATTTGGATTTGCTGAAGAGCCACAAACTCAAAATATATTTAAATATTCAAAGTGGTAAATGTAATCAGTGGGAAGTTGTTGTAAAAAAAAGTGCCATCAAATATAAATAAGATAAAAATGTTAAAAATGACATCATTCGTTTAGATCATCTGAAACAAGATGCATGAAGGGATTCAGAAAAAAAGAAAAATGAAAAAAAGGAAATTAATGTCAAGCAAGAAAAGTATTTTTTAAATAATTTAAAAACATCCTAAAAATATGCAGTAAAATCTTTTAAGCCACATAAATAAAACAGTAAAAAAAAATTTTTTTCCACTTTGAAGAAAAAGGATTTGGAAAATTTGAAGAAATTGTAAAGGAATAAGCAACAAAATGAAGGAAAATCAAAAATACCTCCCAAAAATAAAGTTGAAAATATTTCCTGTAAAATCAGCGTGAATAGCATACATTTTCCAGACATTAGAAAAATAAACTAAAATAAAGCAGAAAATCATCAACGCAGAATGTTGATGAGCTAAACAAAGATTAAAAAATGTTAAAAACATAGAAATAAATAAATACAAACAAAACAATGCAAATTTCTGACCACAAGCAGAATGAAATAAAGCAAAAACCAAAAACTGCCAAAAACGCGTGTGTGTGCGCACACGCGAACTTGTCAAACCCTTGCCCCTGACCTTCTCCGTCCTCGCCGGGGGGAAATTAAAAAAATAAATAAACTTAAAAAAAGACAGCATTACATCCCGTGAGACGTACAAGGAGCTCCAGATGGAGGAGATGGACTCCAGGCTGGAGTTCATGGAGGGCAGGGGGGTTATTATGGGATGGCAGAGGGAAAGGGGGCGGGTCCTTCTTCAAGCTCTCCGGGGGCTCATTACGGGTTCCGCGCACGTGGTCTAATTGTTTTATGTTTTATGGCGCCATGGGTTAGCAGAAGGTCAATCATGTCAATTAGCTCCACCCCTCCTCCCGTTCCCCCCGGCAACAAACAGCCATCGCTTCTCAGGGGTCGTCGCCGCCGCCGTCATCCCCATAAGCGAAAATGCAGTTATCGATCACGTTCACCGGTACGGCCGCTTCCTGTCCCCCCCTCCTGCAGCTGGGGAGTGGAGCCTGTTGCTAGGCAACCAGATGAACAATGGGATGCCGATGTTTGGTGGTCGGACATACGGACGTAGTTTTTTTTTTTGTCATTAACATTTAAAATTAGTGACAGGATTATCTTATTATAAGATATAAACGTGTCACGTGTTTTAACTGCAGCGAGAAAACACGGCTAACTGCAGGTGAAGGGGGCACATGCGCCCCCTAGTGGTTTCGAGTGGTACTGCATCATTATCTATTTGATAAAAGTAAAAATAAAAAGTTATAAAAAAAGATGAGTTATGATTTATTCCCCATTTATAACGCCAATACATCTTTGAAATCACTTGCGCAGAATAATTTAACCTTTAATCTATCATAGAAAATACATATATCACAGATCATATCATATTTCAGGTGTAATACCAGCGTCATCTTCTGTTCTCCAGCAGAACGTTTCGTTATTTCTCACAATTGTTTCTTTTCTCTTCAGGAGTACACAATCGACGTGTTCTTCCGTCAGAGCTGGCGGGACGAACGGCTGAAGTTCGACGGGCCCATGCAGGTGCTTCCGCTCAACAACCTGCTGGCGAGCAAAATCTGGACGCCCGACACATTCTTCCACAACGGCAAGAAGTCGGTGGCGCACAACATGACCACGCCTAACAAGCTTCTGCGGCTGGTGGACAACGGTACGCTGCTCTACACCATGAGGTGAGAAGCCGCCGCTGCCGCCATGTTGTTTCAAAGGCCACAGCGATGTAAACAAGAGGAGCTTTAGCGGTTAGCTTTGGCTAGTTAGCGCAGAGCACAATACAGCAAGGGCTCATGGAGGGGGTTTCGTTATCTTCGTGTCCTGACTCTTCCTCCCCCTTCGATGCGAACATGTGTAACAATACACACACACACACACACACACACGTGTGCACGCAAACACACATATGTCACCGGTTTAACCAGATTAACACCGCCTCACCCTGGGAACTACAAGGATGGCCACAGTAGGTCTACCTTCAGTGTGCATTGGACCACTGGTCTCTGGCTGAGAAAATTTGTGATGTTTGTGTGTGAGTGTATTGTTACTCAGGTTAATACGCACACATGCCTGCGTGCGCGCACACACACACACATCATTGCTTTAACCGGATTAACACCTCCTCACCCTGGGAACTACAAACATGGCTGATACAGGTTTGTCTTCAGTGTGCATCAGAACACAGGTCTCAGGCTGAGAAAAGTCATGATGTGTGTGTGTGTGTATTATTACAAAGCAAACACACACACACACACACACACACACACACACACACACACGCACACACATCGCAGCTTTCACACATATGGCAGCTTTAACAAGATTTACGCCGCCTCACCCTGGGAACTACAAAGATGGCCGATGCAGGTTTACCTTCAGTGTGCATCAGACTACACCAAACGCTGGGAAAAGTTATGGTGTGTGTGGATTAGTGTGCACACACACACACACACGGTGACAAACATGGTGGGCGAAGAGCAGCACGCCTCTGGTCGCTGCCCCCTGTTTGTGTATGTGTGTGTGAGCGCTAATCGCTCGCCTCGGTCTGCGCGGTTGCCTGGCAACCTCGTTCCTACGCACAAAGGAGGGGTGGGGGCAACAGGGTCACCATCAAACGGCAGCGGTGGTGTGTTTCTGCTGTCAATCAATTTCTGTATCCTTTCACCGGCGCCGCCGTTCCAGTTCATCACACCCGCCAACGGCGCTCCCTCTCGAGATGCAGCGAACATGCCGCCGACCCAACCGGTTCCCAACGTCGCCCGGCGTGTCACCATTTGACGGACGGCTATGAAATCCGGCGCAGAACGGATTAACGACCGACGCCCACCTGGAAAAAAAAACGCCATCCCGCTCCCGCTTCTGACTTTTTGATTTGGGGTTTTATGACTGACGTTGCCATGGAAGCGGTACACATCACTCTTGTACACATTACGATGCCACATTATTGTATTGTGTTGCTATGGTAACCCCGCGACACTACTGCGACGGACCAGGCCGATGGGTGGTTTCAGCCGCAGCCAATCGGCTCCAGTTCACTCTGGTTACTTTTTTTTTTCCTTTTCATGTTCGCCGCGGCGTTGGGCGGTTTGTGTTGCCATGGTTACCCAAAACCCCACCATCGGGGTCAAGACGCGGTGCAAAGCCAAGTCATGAACCAGTTCATTTAATCTGCCCTGGCATCAGAGGTTACTCTGGTGGTTGCCGTGAAGTTGACGGTTTCCGACCGGAAGAGCGTCAACATGCGCTTTAACTAAATCATATAATCTACAGGGTTTCAACTTCATAAGCCGTCCCTCCTCCCTCCAGGTTGACCATTCACGCCGAGTGCCCCATGCACCTGGAGGACTTCCCCATGGACGCCCACGCCTGCCCGCTCAAGTTCGGGAGCTGTAAGTACAGCTGCCCACAAATTAGACGGGACCGCCTGGTTGTCCATTTGTCCCCGAAAAATAATCCATAATCGATTTTTGTTTGAACTTTGAGGAGCTGCTGTTTGCAGTATTAAGCTAACCTGCTAATCCGACCGCGGTAACAGGCTATTGTCCGTTTCCTCCCTCCCGCCCAGACGCCTACACCAACAACGAGGTGATCTACCTGTGGACGCAGGGGGACGAGAAGTCGGTGGCGGTGGCGGAGGACGGCTCGCGGCTCAACCAGTATGATCTGCTGGGCCACGTGATTGGTCACGAGACCATCAGCTCCAGCACAGGTACGCGTCGCTGCGGCGATGACACACGCACACTCTTCCATGTCTTTTTACCAGGGGGCCCAAAACTTTTTCCTGCGAGGGTCAAATGACTTTTCCCTTCTCTGACGTTGTGAGTGGAAACACAAGGCATTGGAGCGACCCACCTTTGGCGAACCGCCGGTTTACCAACTGGTAACTGAAACATCCCAGCGGCACCTGAATGCATCATCACCTCACACAGCCTCGAGAGCAGGGGTGTCAGACTCGTTTTCACCGAGAGCCACAAAGCTAGCTTTCACTGCTGCACTGTTTTTGGATGCAACTTTCAACACATTCTGCTGTTATCGTAGTTTGGCTTTTAATTCACGGACAATTTCTTGTTTTTCTGGAAGGCGAACTTTGGCGCACTTAGCTCCGTGTTTGGTGTCAAAATGCCGATGTAGATTGTACTCTGTGACAACCACCACCGCCTCATAACACAAAAGAAGTACCGATTTTTCTCCTTGAAGAACAAACACGTAGTCACTGTCCCACCTTCCTAGAAACAGCCTTCAATCTGCATCAACTTTTCTCTTCCTGGATATTTAGGGATCCTTTGTTTTTCTCATTTTCACTTGTTGAAAATGGTATTGATGTGGATACACTGCAATCTAATGGCGGGATGCTGTCGGTTAAGATAAGATCATATAAACTTTATTGATTCCATAGGGGAAATTCCTTTGTCACACCAGTATAACAGTTATAATTTCAGAAGAAAAGGGAATAAATATGGATATAAATATGAGTATAAATAGAAGGGCAGAAGACAGAATATAGCAAGACCAAAAAAAATAATTATTCACAAATAAATAGACAACAACATCAGGGCTGACAATGGGCAACATCAAGGAGGGTGAAAAAAACACAACTAGAACTAACAGTATATATACATACAGTATGAGTCTGAATAGAGTGACACGGGTTCACGGGTAACATGATCGGCATAAATTGTGGTAAATGTAGTTTATGATCAATGCATGTGTTGGACTTATTTAAAATCAGACCTTTTAAGAGGTTTTCACGTGACGTGGCGGGCCACATTTGACCCGCGGGCCTTGAGTTTGACACGTATTCTAGACGCTCCCCTCAACCGCTTCCAGCCCGTCACGCCATTTCAATAATTATCATGTCTCCATCCCTCCAGGGGAATACGTCGTCATGACGACGTACTTCCACCTGAAGAGGAAGATCGGCTACTTCGTGATCCAGACGTACCTGCCGTGCATCATGACCGTCATCCTGTCCCAGGTCTCCTTCTGGCTCAACCGAGAGTCGGTCCCGGCTCGCACCGTGTTCGGTGAGTTTTTCCTCCCGCTCGTTTTTTTAACGGCCGAGTTAAATAAGCGGCGGCCTTAATGATGTTAGATCACGGGCGGGAAATAAGGAGAATTCTCAATGACGGGGCGGACGGCGTGCAGCCGGCGCGGCGTCCGGAGGGCAATAACTCACTCGGGGTCGTCCGGCGGCAGCCATAAAGCCCGACATTTTTAAAAACAGATCATTAGACGGGCGGCCGGGAACACGGCGGGGGTTAATGGGGCCGGATAAATCAGGGAGGAAATGGCGAAATGAAAAATAAAAAAAAGGGGGAAACCAGCGGCAGGACTAGAGGGAACCAAACAGGAAGTCGGCGGCGGCGGCGGGGGGGGAGTTTTCGGGAAACAACGAAGTAACACAGGGGGATTAAACCTGGACACAGTCGGATGGCGGTAACCGGGGGTAACCAGGGGTAACCGGCGGTGTGCTGCTCCCCAGGGGTCACCACCGTCCTCACCATGACCACCCTGAGCATCAGCGCCAGGAACTCCCTCCCCAAGGTGGCCTACGCCACCGCCATGGACTGGTTCATGGCGGTGTGCTACGCCTTCGTCTTCTCCGCGCTCATCGAGTTCGCCACCGTCAACTACTTCACCAAGCGCAGCTGGGCGTGGGACGGCAAGAAGGAGGGCATGGAGATACGGGTGAGTGACGCTGACGCCGCCGCCGCCTGCGCTTTTTATCCCGTGGAGCGGGTCGAGGTCGCTCGCCGCTGACGCTTCTTTTTGGTTTTGGCCCTCCTTCTCCTCCGCTTCCTCGCACTTAACTCCAGATTAATCATCTTTGGCCGCTAAGCCGTTTGTTAAACTGGCTTCAGGATGTGTGTGTGTGTGTGTGTGTGTGTGTGTGTGTGTGTGTGTGTGTGTGAGGTTAAACTCCAACGATGCCGGCCTGGCTCTGCCACGCATGTAAATGTGCAAAATTGAAATCATCCGACTCAATTTAGAACCGTGCAGCTTTTATTTTGAAAGACGCCATTTTTATTTTGAAAGATGACGCTTTTGTTTCTGAAGGGAGTTGCTTATTATAAAGAACTACTCTTTTATTTTGAAGCGCTTGCATTAATTTTTAAAGGCGGACGCTTTTGTTTAGAAAGAAGACACTTCTATTCTGAAAAATGACGCTTTTATTATGAAGGACAACACTAATTTTTTAACACGACACTTTCATTTTGAACGATGAGACTTTTGTTGAAGGGCGACGCTTTTATTTTGAAGAACAGCACTTTCCTTAAAGATACTTATTTTTATTTTGAAAAACACTTTTATTTTGAAGGACAATGCTTCTATTTTGAAAGATGCTTTTATTGAAGGACGACGCTTTTATTTTGAAGATCAGCACTTTTTTTTTTAAAGGAGGATGTTTTATTTTGAAGGACATTGCTTTTATTTTGCAGGACGATGCTTTGATTTAGTAAGAAATTACGTAAAAAAAACATAAGAAACCCCTGAGTGCTCGGATCTCCAGAATTTCCCAGGGCCGTGGTGTGATTTCTCCTTGATGGCCTTGAACGCCACATGAGATTTCTTTCGCTTTTAATTATTTGGCGCGTGTCGAGCCGGCCGTCCCGCCGGTGCCAGCTCTTCCCGCCGTACTCCGAACCCACCGCCCAACGGCGTTTTGCTCAACGTGACGGTGACGAAAGGGTAATTGCTCCCGTGGTAGCTGATTGGTCCAAACGCAAGGATGGCCGACAAACAGGACGTAGTCAGAGCCTGTCGGGATTGAATGCAAATGAAAGCAGCATCCCAGGGGGCTTCGGACTTTCCCTGATAGAGTCTGGCAGCACGTCAGCCCCGGTGTCGCTCCGCCTGCGCACAACAACCAAAAGAATCGACCCATCTGCCAAGTCTTTGAACGCATCGTCCACTGATACCGGCTTATCTCGCCCCAAAAGACCCGAAGACTGAAACACATCTGAGAGGCAAGGAGGGACACTCTCGCCGGAGTGGACTCATCTTCCCAAGGCGTGTGTGTGTGTATGTGTGTGTGTGGGCGGAGTGGTTAGCGCACGGTTGTCATGGCGAGTAAGTAAGTGGAAGGAGACGCGTAGCTCCCGTTGTAGCCCGCGGTGGAAGGAGGAGCTGCTGGGAAACGAAGGCATCGAAGGCGCTTTCCTCCTGCTGCAGCTTCCTTGGAAGGGTTAGCTGACATGCTAACATGCTTACATGCTAACACAACACGGGGCAATGGGGTTCAGATCCGTGACACACGATTGGACGCCTCCATTAGCCATGACATCACAGCTGAAGCACCTACACCCACTTTGCAAGGCCATTGTCATTTTAGGGTCTGGCGGCGGCGTCCAGAGCTGCTACGTCCCTGGGCGCCCTATGCTAACACGTTGGGGTGGGATTTCTAACACCACACACACACACACACACACACGCACACACACACACACACACACACTCAACCCCCGCCTGTGCTGGAGGTGTTGTCACGCGCTGTTACCGCGGTGACATCCCTCCTAGCGGGGTAACCTGCGCGGCGTGGCGAGTTAAGAAGGCGGCGATTGGGTCACGTCATTACATGTTAGCGCCACCATCGCTCCACGGCTTCTTTTTTTAATCTGACAGGCAGCCGGAGTGACTTGGGGACACAATTTCTTTTACTTTAGAAACAGAAGTTGAACGGCACCCGTGAGAGAAGTCAACAACTACAACAATTCTGCAGCTACCGCTAGCGCAGCTGAAACCTGAGTTGGGACGTCTGTTTCTTCATTGTGTTAGCGCGGGGCTAACAGCAGCACAGCTAACAGCGTGGGGAGAAGCGTAGGTCTCCATGCTAGCGCTAACAGGAAATGCAACACAACCAAGCTTACTCTGTGATGCATTCACTTCCTGTCTGTGTGTGCCTGAACGCGGCCGTGTTCGGACTTTGGGTTCTCGGCCGTCGTCGTCGTCGGCGACAGAATCTTCCCGAGGTGTCGCCATGGCAATGTCCAAGGGTCCCTGAACGCAGCACGCCCGCCCGCATCCCACCTCCCGCCGACTCCAGGCGCTCCCATGTGTCAACACCTCGTCTCCCGTCTCAGACGGTCACAGGGTTCAGCGGCATTTGCACGCACACACATGCACGCGCGTGCACACATGCACGGACGACCCTCCCCTCGGGAAACTTAATCACACTGAAAATAAAACAACAGAAGCCCAAATGCATTTGGGGTCGAAGCCAAGGTCGCGGTGCATTCAGGGGCCTGTTTGCACCGCCGGCCTCCAGAGTGATTTTGAATGGCGAAAGAAGGATGTCTGGCCGGCAGAGCTACTTCGTACAAACACGCCAGCAAAGATGTGACACACACACACACACACACACACACACACACACACACACACACACACACACTCCTTCACCGGTAATGAGCCCATGTGCAGCTCAGCAGGCGCCATGATGGCGGCGGTGGTTGGATTGGAGGAATCAATGCTTCTGGTGGGGTGTCTGTGCCCCGCCACCCGCCTGGTGACCCAGGTCGGACGCCATTGGCTCTCCTGCGCCGTATTTTCGACCAATGAGGGTGAAGAATCCTTCTCCTCTGCTGGTTTTTCTCCTCAAACTCGCCGACTGAGTCGAATTTAATACACACACAAATACACACAAACACCACGTTTCAAATTCCTCCCCGCCTCTGTCTGTTAACGCGACGAATTTAAATATAAAAAGAGGAAAACGTTTGGCAATGGGGGCGGTTAGCAATGCGATTTAAAAATATGCGAATTACAAAGATGAAGGGAATGAAAAAGTGATGGACGGGGGGGTTAGAGGTTAACGGCGGGGCATTCGAGTGCCACGGGAAGTTTAGGTTACATGAATAAAGGTTTGGTATTTCGAAATAAAGTCGATATATTTTCAAAATTAACGGAAGTCCGGCAGATTTCAAAACAAGGACCTAGAAAAAAAAAGTCGGTTTGAAATGAAGATGATTGATTTCAAAATGAACAGTTGTATTTCAAAGTAAAGACCATGGTATTTTAAAAAATTATCTGGATATTTCAAAATAAAAAAGATTAGATTTTTTTCAAAATAAATGCTGTTGTATTTGAAAATAGAGTTTATATATTTTTCCCCAAAAAAACGCAGTGGTATTTTGATATAAAATCCTGGAATTTCAAAATAAAGATCGAACTAATTTCAAAATAAATGGTTGAAGTCTTTGGATTTCTAAATAAAAGTTGATATATTTTAAGTTAATGTTTCCAAATAAAAGTCAACATTATTAAAAAAAAAAAGACGTTTTATCTATGACTTATCTGAATTATAAAAGTAGAGGTTTTATAAAATAAAGTGACATGTACATTGACTGCTCATGGCAATGAACTGTATTTCAAAATAAAACTTGAGGTATTACATTGATATATTTCGAAATAAAAGCCATCGTATTTCAAGATAAAGGCTGAGGCATTTCAAAATAAAAGTTGAGGAAAGCCGACATCGGAAAGCCGACATCTTTTAAAATAAAGCCGTGCTTGGAAATAAAATTTGATCCCTTTCATGAAGGTAACGATTTTTAAATAATTGCAATCCATTTGCACCAAAATGGATTTTATCTCCCCAAAATCTGGATTACCACTCAGATAATGCCCCCGCTAATATCGCGATGGCGTTTGCGAAAAACGTTACTTTATTTCCACGGAAAACGGCAATCGTGTCAGCATTAATGTTGAATACAGAGTCATGACCCCTCCCCCTCCCCATTTGTAGTTTTGTAGTTTTGTAATCTAAGCTAGCTTGGAAGATGCTAAGAAGCTGCTAACACTGTGATTACTGGCAGGGTGGTGGTGATGTGAGTGGGTGGGTGGGTGGGTGGGCGGGGCGGGGGGAGGGGTGGGTGATAGATTATGTAAGTTTGAGTAATTTTAATATAATTGGTAAACTTTTTTTCTTTTCTACTTTTCTTTTCAGGAACCGTTTCAGGCTAACATGGCCAGGATTAACGATATGGTTAGGCTTCCGTTTTGTTCTTGTGTGTGTCGTGTCTCGTGGTGTTGCTTCTATTTCCTCTTCATGAGTTCAAATGGAAGTGTTGTCCCGGTCCGGCGCCGCTCCGCCATGTTGACGCCCCTCCTCCTCCTCCCCTTTTTCTGTTGTTTTTTTTCCCCCCCCCTCGCTCTTCCAGAGACGCGAGTCGGCGACGCTCTCCAAGAAGGCCAACAACACCTTCAACATCGTGGGCACCACCTACGCCATCAACGTGGGCAAAGACCAGGGCCTCACCACCATCTCCAAGAGCGCGGCGGGGCCGTCGGCCAAGCACTCGTATCTGCACAGGATGGACGACCCGTACACGGAGGCCAAGAAGTCCTACAACCGCGTCAGCAAGGTGGACAAGATCTCGCGCATCATCTTCCCCGTCCTCTTCTTCATCTTCAACCTGGGCTACTGGGCCACCTACGTCAACAGGAAGCCCGCCATCATCAAGGCCAACAACCAGAACTGAACAAGAAGAAAAGGAGGGGGTGGACAAGGTGTGTGTGTGTGTGTGTGTGTGTGTGTGTGTGTGTGTGTGTGAGAGAGAGAGAGAGACGCCGGGGCGGACCTTGGAGGAGCTCGTTCTCGTGTCAGACTGTGTTTGTGTTGCGTTTTAAGCCCCTCCCCCACAAGCTCTGGCCCCGCCCCCTCCTATAAGCCCCGCCCCCACCTTGTGAACGCTCCTTCGCTGTTTTCCGATAGCCTGCTGTCCAGTAGAGTCGTCCAACATGGTGTCCCACCCCTCCCTGTTGCACTTCAACTTCCTGCAAGCATGCATTCCTATTTCCTGTTTTGTTTTGTTTTGTTTTGTTTTTTTTAAACCCCACCCCCATCCAGCCGTCGCCCACGGAGATATCCGGTAGCGACGTGCGCGCAGTGCGGCGGCATCGGCGGCGACTCGTACCGTACGGACTGCCCAAGCATGTTCCACCACAGAGGAGTATTGTGCCTTGATGAACACACATGTTGCAAAGAGTAGATTACCACACACACACACACACACACACACACACACACACGAGAGCGTTGGCGGCGCAGGATCTCCGTGGCAACAGCATCAGGACCCGTTTGTTATTTTGGTCCCGCCCCCTTTCCTCACACTTCCTAGTGGTAGCTTCCCATTTGCCGTGCTCCGGTCAGACACCATCGGTCTCCGTGGCGACACATCGGCGGAGATGGAATCTCGAGACAGCTAACGTATCCAATTACGTCTGCGCCATTTCCTGTTAGCATCGTGTGCGTGATGATTAGCATCAGGGGGTTGACAGCCGCCAAGTGTTGTCATCAGTCACCCGGGCAACGCATCAGCGACATCGCCACCCTCCCGTTTTGTTTGTTTTTTTTAAATCGCCAGTGACCCCACACGCCCTGCAGGGTCATGTGACCAGCGTTTACACACACAAAGTTACGGGAGCCCGTTTGTGTGTGTGTGTGTGTGTGTGTGTGGATGCAAACACACAACCTTGAGCCGGACCTGCTTCCGTCTCTGTAACAAATTGCAATCCGCAAGATAACATGCACACACACACACACACACACACACACACACACACACACACACACAAATGTTCCAGCTTGGGCGGGAGCCATTCAGGTACCGCTCTGGAATCATAACTGCGGCTTCAGCTCAAATAAACCGACTTCCATCTGGTGTCCTTGACTCTCTCGCGTCGAGAACCGAACCCCCCGTCCCTCCCCTCTCACTGCCCTTCAAAATAAATCACCTGATTTACAAGATTTACAACTGCAGCGAACGCATCGCTGCCAAACCCGCCCTTGGTCTCTTCCGAATTGATCATAGAACGGCCGGACGTGTTTGTTTTTCCTTTGAACGCACGTCTGTTTCCTCTTGTCAAGGTTAGCAAACACACACAAACACATGCGTGCGCACACATGCGCAGCAAGTCTGTCGTCCCATGCTGTCCTGCGGACGACGAGCGAGAAGGGAAGTCGCCACTCGATAATTTCACTTTATTAAGAAAAAAAAAAAGAAGAAGGAAGAAAGCAATAAATAAATTAAGTTGGAGGAGATGTGGCTGGAAGTAATCCCGTAATCCTGGTTAACAGAAACACACACACACACACCTGGTTCCCGATGACCCGAGGCCGTGCGATGCTAACGTCCATCAGCGTTACCGGCACACTTCGGCCAATCAGAGGGCAGGAAACCGCCTTTATCAATGTCCTTTGCCCCTGCCGTCACCCCGGGATACGCCACCCCCAGCCCCGCGCACAGGGCTAGAGTCCACCCCCCCTCACACACACACACACACACACACACACACAGTATATCCAGAGTATATGAGTATATTTATTCAGTACGCCATTAAATATTCTATGTTTTATACGACGTGACCTCGCCGGCGTGGACGCGGGTCCCCCTCTCTCTCCATGGGTAGGAACAAAGAAAAAATAAATAAAAACAAATAGCGGCGTCTGAATCGCTCCGTGCTAAGTCTGTGAATTTGTAGATATCGTGAAATCCGATAGTTTGTGAATAGACGCGTCACGCCATTTATTTTCTAACGACCTCTGACGTGGAAGGCGACGGCGGCGGCGAGCTCGAGGTCGTCCAGCTCCTCACCTCTCCTCCTGTGCACCCCCTCCCAACCCACCGAAACTGTGAATTCGCCGGAGTCGTCCACGGCGACGCGTTCTTCCACCCGCCGACCCCACCCAGTGTGTCTTCGCCGCATGTCCCTGAACGCATCGCGAGGAAATAGAGACGCCCCCCAATCCTTTGGCGAAGGAGAAACGCACTGTTGGACTCTGGCGTCGTCTTTTTGGGGGGGTTACTGGACTCTGTGTTAGCCCCCCCTCCTTCCTCCTCGTCCTCCCCTCGTTTCATGTGCTTTTACTGTATGTAGCAAAAAAAAAAAAAAAATGGAAATGGGAATTAAAAAAAAAAACGAAAATGATTGTTGTTTGTGATGTATGCTCTTCGCCATGGCGATGGGGTGGACAGGAATTTTGAGGATCCCTGGGTCCTTAGCACGGATGTACAGAGGAGACCAGGCTGAGGTTAGTTCAGGGAACCCAAAAAAAGTGGGACGTTTGGGTTTTCTGTTGATCGCCCACGCCGAATCATATTCAAGCAGAGTCAGACTGCATCTCAATGTGTTAGTAAGTGTGTGTGTTTGAACGTGTGTGTGTGTGTGTGTTGGGGGTTTTGGCAGCCGGCAACTCTAATCAAATAAAGAATCTGATTTAGGAGGACGAAAAGAAAAAAAAAATAAAATTCCAGCAACTTCTTCCATTCATTAACTCCCATTTACAGCCCGGCGCGGCGCCTTCCCAGGCTCGGGGTTGTTACCGTGTAATTACGGCGGCCCAATGAGACCTCCCGAGCAAAACGGCGGCGGCTTGAACTTATTATTCTTTTAATCTATATTTTCAAGCTTCGATCGTTTGATCGACCAACTGTTTGCGCGACAACGTCGCAAATGAGAAGCTAAGAAGCGGCCTTAGCTCGCCGCCCCGAGCTAAGGCTGCTGCCTCTGAAGGTCGCGCACGCCGATGGGTGCCGTCCAGCCCCGGGGCCGCCGCCATCAGCGCCAGGCTTTATGGCCTCTGAGTTTAAACCTTAAACACCTCACTCTCCGGGGGGAAATGAAACGCTCCCCAGATGGATGAATAAAACTGTTTGCCGCTCCCCGTGTCCATTCCAGGCTCAGCCAGCCAAGGTCTGTGTGAGTGTGTGTGTGTGTGTGTGTGTGTGTGTGTGTGTGTGTTTGGAACCCAATAACAACAAAACCCTCATGGGAGGCACCGCTAAAGGAAAATGGCTAATGGAAGGTGCTAAAAAACCCGTTCCCCTTTATTTTGTCATAATCCCCGCCCCCCTGTGACATCACTTCCTGGTTACAACTCATCATATTGGAACATGCATGCATCACCAAAGAACCTCCTGCATGTGTTTGGACTATTTGAGCAAACCGGAGAACCCAGAGGAACCCTACACAGACATGTGGAGAACATGGGGCCTCCACAGAGAAAGAGTGGGAATCCAACCAGAGACCTGAGCTAACCGCTAACTGCTAACTGCTAAATGCTAACTGCTAACTGCTCACCATTCCACCTTAGAGCCAGTTTCTAGCACATATTTCAATATAAAAGCATGCAGGAGAGGTTTCGCTGCAGCGGAGAGGGTTGAAGAGGAAGAGGAGAAGGCGTGTGCATGCACACACACACACACAAACACACATACACACACCTGACAAATGAAAGGTATAATTTTCTGCAGATCTTATCTGCCGCCCGCGACAAATGAAATATTCTGGGGTCCAGGCTGGAATTACAGTGCTGTGATAAAGCATCTCTACTCTGCCCATACCCCCTCCTTTTCATTTACTGCAACATATACGCACAACACACACATACACACACAGACACGAACACACAATTCTGATCTTAACCCCCCCCCCTGCAGATCTGATTGCAAAACACAACGCTAACGACCTCCGCGGGGTACTGTGACTCACGCAAAGTGATCCTGATGTGTCAGCCGGGCCTCTATGGACAGACCGCTGACGCCAACGTTTGCTCCCGGACCGGCATGGACACACACACACACATGTGCGCACGCACACACACACACACACACACACACACACACACACACACACACACACACACACACACAAACATAAACGCTCTCTATACACGCAACCATTGCTCAAAGCCACCTTGAGGACAGTGGGATCGGGCTGCAGCGCAGTCACAAACACACACACACACACACAAAACATTAAAAGAAAACCAAAACAAGCACATTGGAGGATTTAATCCCAATACACATTTATATTTAATGTGTGTGTGTGTGTGTGTGTGTGTGTATATGTTTGTCTGGGTGTGTGTCTGTGTGTGTGTGTGTGTGTATGCGTGTGTGTGTGTGTGTGTGTGTGTGTGTGTGTGTGTGTGCGTGTGCATGCGTGCGCGCACGGGGGTGAAGCTAGGTTGAAAAACAAAAAAGGAAATCTGGATTCATCCGAATGTCGTGCATCACACACACACACACACACACACGCACACACATAGTTACAAATGCACTTATTTCCGCAGACAAAGAAACATCTCCCTCACACACACACACACAAACACAGACACACACACACACACAGATTAAAGAGTTATTAATAGTCCTTTAACACACAATGAAAAAAAACGCACCACGGAAACGAACTGTCATAGTAACGCAGAAAAGATGCAAAGACCCCCGCCCCTTTATCGCCGTGACAACGGGTAGCAAGCAGCTGACGGCCAATCAGGTGGGGACATACATAAAAGATGGGCCTTCGCTTGTTTTCAACCTTAACTGTCTCCATTTCTGTGATGGAGGTTTATTTGCGGTTTGGATGACAACACACACACACACACACACACACACACATACACACACACCATGCCATCACCCGGGATTTGCCGCTTTGCAAAGTGCAGCTGCAGCTACGTCCTGGTTTCACCCTGATCTGAAGCTACAGACCCCAGAGCAATACAGTTGTTGGGCATCGCCACGGCAACAACACCCGTAACACAGCGGGGTCGGCGTGGGAAAGTCGGAAATCATGAAATCGTGGAAACATGTGAACCTAAACACCACCGCTGATGAACAACCCTCAGGCACTTGAACGCAGCGCGATGACATCACTGATGCAATGCGTGAACCTGAACGCAACACGGATGACAAACTTTCACACGTGAATAAGTTATCGATAAACGGCAAACAGGCGGATCTTAAACACACCGCCAATCGTCGTTTTGCGGCATTTCACATGAACTCAAACACAACACTGCTGATAAACACCTTTCAGACCCATTTACAAGCGCCTGAACATAACACTCAGTTACTTTTGAGCAGAATTCAAACATATCACAGAAAAAAACAGGCTTTTCACAAGAATCTGAACGCAAAATTGCTGAAAAACCACTTTCAGGCACAGTTCACAAGTACTTAAACGCACCACGATAAGTATCACTCCCTCCAGGAAATGCACTAGACAAAGTTCCTCTGTCCCTGATGGATATTTATTTCTTGTTGCAACTTGAAACCACCATCGAACACAGTAACATAACACATAAGAAACAGACAACCCTATCGCCCAATCAAAATACAAAAATGTCAAAGGAATCATATATCATAAAATACACGTACCTTGCTGGCTGCATACCACTGAGAGGGAAATTAACTTAACCCTCTCAGGCTCAAATTAAGTTGTAGTTGCAGGAAAAATCTGATATTTGGCTGTCGCAAATCTGCAACATCTGCCTGGAGAAGGTTAAACCTTCACAGAACAAGAGAATCTTCAAATCTTTGTACTTAAGACCTTAAAACACTTTATAGCCTTGACTTTGACACTTTATAGTTTTATTTGTATTTCTTATTCCCCCTCTTTTTTTTTTTTTTTTTTACTGTTTATACAATTTCCTACTATTATTTATTATTGTTATGTTTTACTTGAAACTCTGGCACAACAATTTCTTTCGGGATGAATAAAGTTGTTTTTATTATTCTTAACAAACTTCGAACAGCGCGCGGCTTGCTAACTAGAACCACGAGTCCGAAGCCGTCACCCCTCAGGGGAAGTGCGCAACATCCAAAAGTGTCCATGCTAAAGCCCAACCCGAACATTTAAGCGATCAGAAATATGAAAATATAAATGAAACGAAAAACAAACAAACCACAAGTCAATGAAATCCAAATAGCTACAATAAGCATTATTAAAATAGCAACGGTACGATGATAAGAGGCTTTTGTGTGAATCTGAAAACAACGCAGATGAACAAACAAATCCTTAAACGCACCACCGATAAGCAACGTTCAGATAGAACGTACAGTATACAGATTATTCCCCATCTGTATATTTTATATATATTGTCTATTTTGTACAGTTTTATATTTGTATTGTCCAGGACTACAGATGGAAATTAGCTATGAGCTACAATCTGATACAAACATCTCTGCCTCTGTGCTTAATGTAATTGTACACTGTCCTAATAAACTTCTAAACAAACAAACAAACTGAAACGCATCGCTGGTACGCAGCGTCAAGCTTTTTCCATGAACCCGAACACAGCATGCTAACAAACAAGACTTTTCACATGAACACAAACTAGCTCGGGGTGTTAGCCGCTTTGGCTAACGGAGAACATAGATCGCACCCTAGTGGAGCTGCGTGCTAGAAATGATGCATTTAGAAGACGCCTCCTGAGATGACGCGCATCTTCTCATGAACCGCCGAGTCGTTATTCATTCCTGTCTCAGGGCCGCCGCGTCAAAGCTATTTGATTTTAATTTCAGCCCGGAAGCCCTCGGCCATCGATCCGCCGCCAGAGAAGAAACATCAGACAATAACAGCGAGCTCTTTCTGCAAACCCAGAAACACCTCTGCAGCTTCGGGGAATATGAGCGCAGAGATTTCCGATAAAAAGCAAACAGAAAAGACAATCCGGCTCGACGCGAGTCGACGAGGAATCTTCAAATCGGCCGAGACGAGATCTTGAACGCGTCGGTCGGGGAGACGGGAAGCCGGGAGATGCAAAGAGGAGCTTCGGTTCACAAAGGTCAAAAGGCGTTCAAGTGCATCTAGGGCGGGGAAGTTTGCAACGCCGTGCACGTGAAACCCATTTTAATCAACGATACTCAGATAGACGTGAAACACCTCTCTGGAGGACCAGCAGCATGAAGGAGTGGGGAAGTGTGTGTGTGTGCGTATGTGTGTGTGTGTGTGTAAGAATACATCAAGAACATCAACACAGCAGAAAAGTATAGCTGTAGCAAGAGATACATGATCACTTACCGTGCACTTCTTCGTGTGTGTGTGTGTGTGTGCGCGCAGTGGAAGTGAGGCCCATGTCCCATCCCAGCAACTTCAACTCTGCGTGCGTGTGTGTGTGTGTGTGTGTGTGTGCGCGCGTCAAACACAAAAACACACACACCAAAACCATTATTGCAATATTGATGTGCAGAAACTTCTCTCAAGGACGCAAATATCCACAGTGCACGCGCGCACACATGCACGGGCACACGCACATGCACCCAATCAACGTTCAACTAGAGGGGGGGGGGGCGCACACGCACACGGGCGCGTGCAGGCACAAACACAGCGTGATATGGCAATGTCGCGTTAGCGCTCACTTACCGAGCCCGGCGTCCACCTCCACCCTCCGACCGGAAGCGGCGTTGGCGGACACTTCCGGGCGGTTCTGCCCGCGGACGGCGTGTCGCTCGCCGGCCTCCCGGGTCCGGTGGCCGCCTGGGGTCACGGTGACGTCATCCGGTGCGTTCAGGTTCCAGCGGCGTTTACGTGAAACGCGGGTCGTTCAGTGACCTCGGAAAAGCACACTGGATTGGAGATGCTCTTAAACAAGAAGAGAAAATAAATAAAGATGGAACCTGATCTTAGTCAAGGTAGATCTGAAGCGTTGCCTTCAAGGACCGTAGGATACAGAGGTCCCTTAGATACAAATCACTACTCGCTGCCAAAATTAATTTAAGATTTAAAAAAATCAACATACACACCTACTTCTGGAATGAATTAAATTTATTATATTAAAGGACCACTGTATATAGAAATACAGAAATAAAGAAATAGATACAGAGATAGAGATAAAGGCATATAAATAGATATAGAATCCAACAGTAGTATACAGATATAGATATTTTAGATATACCAATACACCAGTGACGTGCGGTGAGGTTCATGGTACGCCTGCCATGAGGCAGGAGAACTGTGTGCCTCACTTAGTGGCTTTTGGCAGCCATTTTATCATCGCTCAGCACAAAAACTAGTAACACACATACAGTTGTTCACCAAAAAACACTGTACATTGGAAAATATAGTTTATATCGCAAAAGTGTTTCCACATTTTAATAGCGACAGTAATATGGTCTTAGTGCAGAGTATGCCAACAGTCAGCCATCATTGTGCAATCTACAGTGAGGCTCAACAGTTGGCAGCCTCGCCACACGTCTCTTCTTGGTATTTGAACAGTAAATGTGAATATCCAGCCATTTTGAATAAAAAACAAGATAATGAAAAAAAACCTTTATGGCGCAAATCACTGATAAATAATTCGATTTCATTCGTTTTTTCATTTGACATTTTTTCTTTCCAAGATTGCCAAGTGAGGCACATTCGCTCCAGCCTCCCATGACTGCACCTCACTGATATACAGATATACAGTCAGGTCAATAAGTATTTGATCCCCCAGTCATTTTGCAAGTTAGAAATTAATTACTTAGAAATTATGGAGGGGTCTAAAATTTTCATCGTTGGTGCATTTCCACTGTGACAGAGGGAATAAAAAAATATCAGAAATCACACTGTATGATATTTTAACAATTTATTTGTACATATACATACACATATACAGATACATATTCTTATACATATACAGATATACAGATAAAGATGCAGTTACAGAGATATAGATATGGATACAGATATAGATATGGAT
The DNA here is from genome assembly GCF_037954325.1 of Fistularia commersonii. Taxonomy (NCBI): domain Eukaryota; kingdom Metazoa; phylum Chordata; class Actinopteri; order Syngnathiformes; family Fistulariidae; genus Fistularia; species Fistularia commersonii. The sequence goes on along the minus strand of NC_141298.1, from coordinate 11,143,886 downwards.
GTGTGTGTGTGTGTGTGTGTGTGTGTGTGTGTGTGTGTGTGCAGAGAGGTCTTGCAAGTTGTTGATAACTGCAGCGAACAGGAACGTCAATATAGAGACGGTTCAATGAAACATGACTCCAACTTGAACAATAATTGACATTTCTATCAATTACTGTGCGGACAACGGTGTGTGTGTGTGTGTGTGTGTGTGTGTGTGTGTGTGTGTGAGAGAGAGAGAGAGAGAGAGAGAGAGATCATTTGTTGCCATGGCACTGATCCCCGACACCGGCTCCCCGGAGGGGTATGAAGCTCGATGCTCCAGCTGTCTTCAGCCCTCCAATGCGTTCATGTTTTATCACGCCGTTTTAACGTTTTAAGGCCTTCTCCGATGTTCTCCGGCTTGGCTGTGGGGGTTGTGGGATGGGTTGGGGTGGGGGTTCGGGGTGACTGGCGGGAACCCCGTAAAAAAATAATCAACCCCCCCCCGTTTAACGACGCCTCGTAACGCCGCCTGAGCCTGGATCATCTCGCCAGGCTTCTGGGATAAATGAGGCGTACGGGTACCACACTGCCGTACTTGTACTTCATAAAGCCCCGGATTTTGAAGTACAGCTAAAAGTACTCTTCCCAGGGGCTGATGAACATTCGTTTGGATCAATATATCTCTCTGTATACAGATAATTTGTTAATTGACAAATCAATGTTTCCCCGTTAAAATCGATGTAAACCCCATTGATCCGTTCTCCCAAAAAACAAACTACAAACTACAACAATTTGTGGCAAAAAAAAACAAAAAAAAACAGAAAGGAATTAACAGTGTGCCAATGTGAGACTCTCGCTAACGCTAATGCTAACGCTATCTCCAGCAAACTGTTGTTAATTCATCCGAACGAACAGTCACTTTTCTACTTCTTCCAAGACTTAAGCCGTTTTTCTTCGTTAATGTAGTCGCCCCTTTAGCCTCATTAGACATCTATAGCGCATCTTTGCTTTTCAGGAGGGTGCAGATGCTTGACTTAGCAGCGTCCGCTATCACCTTTACTTATTATTTCTTTCCTCAGATTCAATTAAATTAGCACCACTATCACTAGCACTCTTAACCTTTTGGGGTACCATACTGAGGGCTCACTTACTGAAAAAAAAAGCGCTACAACTGGAGAACGAGGAACAGCGTAAACAACGCGGAGTAGCATGAATGACTGCCGCTATAGTACCCAAACATGGCTTCCCTCCGTCCATTTTTTTTTTTTACATTCCCGCTCTAACTCCCAAAGACCCACAGAGCATCGCAAAGGCCCACCCTGGTTACACACACACACACACACACACACTCGCCAGCTAGTGCGCTAAAAAGTCAAGCGCAACTAGCACAACTCAACGCAATTGCAGAACATTAGATTAGCTGCGGAGTGGAACGGCTGTGCCCCGCAGTCACAGCACGGGGTGGAGGAGGAGGAGGAGGAGGTGGGGGTGAAGGTGGAGAAGCAGCTCAACAGATGTACTTGTCCTGGAGAAGATAAGCCGGGGAGGCAGAGCGGCTAATGAGAGAAAATGAAATACAGCATATTGTGGGGAATAAGAGGAAAAAAAACAACGCACACTCACACATACACACTGCTGCTGAATTTTAATGTTCCCTCATTACGGTGAGATGAGATTAGCGAACGAGTGGAGGGGATGAGGTGGAGGACGGGTTGAGAGGGTCAACGCTGGCATCGGCACAACCCTAAACACTCCAACCTCAAATACGGTACAGCTCAATAAAACCTTTTTTCTACTTATTTACTTTTTTCTTACTTATCTATTTATTCTTCTAGATGTTATTTTTTCTGTTTTTTTTCTGTCTTATATTTCTAACCCAGAGATACTGCAATAGTTGTATTGATGTGCTGTGTCCTGGTTTTTAAGGTTGTTTTGTCCGTTTTTGATTCCACTCAGAGCCGCTATCTCGAAATTTCATTGTGGGATGTAATGGCAATAAAACTCTTGAATCCTTGAATGGAGCGCTGCTTCCCGATTCGTCCCGGGCTCCCGTTCCCATCTGTTCCCGCTTGTTTCGGCCATTTTGTTTCCCCGGTTTTGGGTCGCGGCGAGGGTTTTTTCCGATTTCCATTGTCCCTGCGCCCGCAGTCGGCGCACATCACGTCTCCCGCCTGACACACACATACACACACACCCTCCACCACCCCCTCCACCCTGGAGATGCATGGATGAGCAGGCGCATTCTCCTCCTGGGGTGTTCCCCATGCATGACTGATGTTTAGATTAATATCCTTCACTGAATCCTCCTTGGCGTCAAAGTGAAGAGATTCGAGGGGGGCAAAGAAGGGGGGTGTTACTGCCCCCCCCCCCCCACACACACACACACACACACACATACACTCCACCAGGAGGCCCATTGATTTTCACACCACTCCGACAAACCTGTCACCTCAGGGGAGGACGCTGTTGGGTGAAAATTCACCCGCCGGATGTTTATTTAATCAAACAGCATAAAAATGAATTGATTGATTTGCCACCCCCAAGCGTGTCCACGGGCCGACATCAATCGGGACCGACTTTTTTTTTTTTTTTTTTTTTTTTTTTTTTTGTGAATTATCCATAAAACATTGCAGAACATGTGAATTCACGTGTGAATTCCGGCAGTGGTGGCATTTCTAAGAATCGCCTCTTTCCGGGATCCGTCCATGAGAATGAGAATCTGGCTCACGGAAAAGCTACTGCACCGTTACCGCGGGAACCGGCCGGGTTTCCTCTTTTTTTTTTCAAAATGAAATATAAATGATTATTAAAATTTCACCAGTTGTTATAAGACCTACAGCTGTGCCAATTAGGAAGGTACATTGAATTAGATGCGGCCTGATTATATTATTAGGAGTATGTGCGTGTAGCTGAAATTCGTTTAAATTGTTTCACAGGACAGCGGGGGCCAAATGATCGCTTCCAGTTGCTGCATCTGAACAAACTGTATGGACTGTGGTCCATGGAGCCATATTTCATGGGCGGCAACATTAATTCTTTCATTTATTCATGATCCATACTGTTTATCCTGCAGGGGGCACTGGAACATGATTGGGCAAGAGCCGGGTTCACCCTGGACCAATCACAGGGCTCCTTATAGCGATGTCCAAGCATTCACATGTCTGGACGGTTTCGGGCGGGGGTGTCAAACTCATTTTCACCGAGAGCATAATGGTTGACCTGAAAAAGGGCCACATGTATTGGTAAAAATATAAATGTAACTACTCCTTAATATTGAATAACGATTTACTCATTCAAATCGTAAATGTTACATATGTGTTTACATAGATGTAAAAAAAATGATGTTTACAAGTTGCTCTGCTACATAGCTAGCTTTCACTGCTGCAGTGTTTTTGGATGCGGCTTGCGTGAACACATTCTGCTGCCATCATAGTTTGGCTTTTGATTCTCGGACAATTTGTTGTTTATCTGGAGGGCTAACGTTGGCATACTTAGCTCCGTGTTTGGTGTCCAAATGTCAACATAGATTGAACTCTTTGACAACCAACACTGCCTCATAACACAAAAGACCAGTTTTTCTTCTTGAAGCTCTAACATGTAGTCGCCGTCCCATCTTTCTGGAAACAGCCTTCTGCCTGCGTCAACTTTTCTCTTCCTGGACATTCATTTGTATCTCTCAATTCCACTTGTTGAAAATCGCATTGATGTAAATACACTCCAATCTAACTGTGGAAATACAATGGGATGCTGTCACTTTGTGGGTAACATGGTTGCATGAATTGTGGGAATTGTAGTTTATAGCCAATGCACGCATTTGACTTATGTATTTTAAAACAATCCAATCTTTTAAGGCGTTCTCGTGGGCCACATATAATAACATGGCGGGCCACATTTGGCCCGTGGGCCTTGAGTTTGACACATGTGGTTCAGGTGAACCTCCTGCATGTCGTTGGACTGCAGGAGGAACCAGAAGAACCCTAAGGAACCCCCTCAGACACGGGGAGAACATGGAAAGAACCTTCTCGCTCTGAGGCGGGAGTGAAAACCGTTGTGGCAACTTTTTTTTAGCATCAATGATCCAATCAAATCACTGATCGCCTTTAGCCACTTCCTCCCCAGCTGAATCATGCTAACGGTTCCTCCTAGCCGGACTCAAACCGGTTGGACCTGCGGTTCTCCGAGGAGGAACTGAAGATCGCCGGTTGTGATAAAACATGGGATGTGAAATAGCCACGATGGAAAAGAGTCCAGAGTTAACGCTCAGCCTGGATGTCTGGGAGAACTAGACATTCCATTGCGTGGTTGTCAATATTCCTACATTTTCTGCATGAATATTTACAGTTTAAGATGGTCGAGGGACAGTCTGAAGGTCAGGAGGTGGCACATAGAGGTTGCGGGCAGCAGGCGGGGCGCCGAGTCAGTCGGTTACCAAGGAGATGGATCACAGACCCTGGCTCCTGTTGCGGAAAAGCTCAGTAGCGCTGAAGCCTCCAATTCCTGGAGGGAATGGAAAATAATCCCACCCAACAGGGCAGCCACCACTCCTCCTCCTCCTCCTCAGATAATGGTCCGGCCTTCCACAAGACCTTCTGGGCTCAGATTCCTCCGAGTTTATCCTCAGAGATTGTTCAACGGCGGGGGTGTCGGTTGGTGTTGGCTCCCTCGATGCCTCGGGATCAAGTGATGCTCTTTAGCCTCTTCCTCTCTCCGCCTCCTGAAAGCGAGGGCTGGGACTCCGGCCAAAAATGGCTTTTAGTCTGAGGGGGGATATCGGCCGCTCCGTCCCTCTGAGCTCCACCCGCCTCCATAGGATGAAGGCAACTTTCCCTAGCACTCTTCTGAGGATGTTAAAAATAGGGTCCATTTACTTCCCCCTTTTCGTGATGCCGTCTTGGCTCCTCCTCCTCCGCTTCTTTACGGCCTTAATATCACCGCCAGTGACCGGATCAATCGGGGGCACATGTCGCATCTGGAGATTTTAATTTCCTGCTGTGCATTTTTAATGACCCTGAGGGCAAAGAAGGAGCAGCATCTCAGAGAACAAGGTTGGCTTCTGAAGAAAGGGAGGGCGGACGTCCTCGTCTGGGGACGACTTGTATGCTTCGCGTTCAGCTGCTGAGATGTTTTATTCTTTTAATACTTTGTTGACTCCACGGGATCAAACATGGCTGCCCCGAGAGAAGGGGGGGGGTTGAGTACTTCTGAAAACTAAACTTTTTTGTTTATAGAAAACTACAAAAAATTCTTTTTTTTCCATTCACACATCGATGGCAGCCAAACAGCAACGCTAGGCACCAACTGGGGCCCGTTGGAACAACTCGGGGCTCAGTGTCGCTATGCAGACAAGGAGGTGCCGGGAATTGAACCGGCAAACCAGCCAAGGTCACCTACGAGAACTTAAAGCGTCCGTTTGCCCCCGCTGCCACTAGAGGGCGCTAAAAGGGACCTTGCGGGATAAGAATCTGTACAAACAGATCCAAAGACTGAACATGGAGGAGGGCCAACGGTGGAGTTGAAATGATGACTGGGTGAAAAAGTGATTGTCCTCATGTGGCTTGAGGATGATATTCAAGTCATAAACTGAGCTGGACAATTTCGACACCGCCGCCCTCCCTAGGGTACGTCTGGCAAAAACAAACTATGATTTGCTTTTCTTATTTAATTGAAAAAAAACCCTGAACACGCTCCAGTTTTGGGTACGAGCGGAGCGCCGGCCCCGTGAGCTGTTCATTTAATCCTCACTTTGCACCCAAAGCCTTTTTCACCCTCGCTAATGGAGCCATGTCAGAATGCGGTTATTTCATAAAAAGGAAAAGCACCGGCGCTTCCCTGCTCCTCCCTGCGTTTGCCCCGTTTGCGAGGACTCCCGGCCAATTAGTGACTCTCATTAAGACTCCAAAGCTCAACGGGAAAGAAACACAGCGAGAAGGTCCCTGGTTGGGTTCTCTCCATGTTCTCCCCATGTCTGAGGGGTTTCCCCAGGGTTCTCCGGGTTCCAAACACATGCAGGGAACACGTTGTCACTGCCAACGCATCAACAGCCTAACCAATGGTGACGGTTCCCTTAGCACATTGCTTCTCAAATAGTGGGGCGCTGAACAAGCCTTCAAGAGACACCACTGAAAAATATTTAACAGGGATGATACAAAAAGAGGCAGTGAGAGACAGAGATAATGAGAGAAAAGAAAGTCACCCGAAAGCTAAGACGAGGAAATGTGACGAAGCATATATAGCACTTTGCTTCACTGTGATGATAGTGGGAGACAAGAGAAGACCGTTGTGTTTGCTGTCTAAAAAAACCTAATGTTGCTGATCAATTTAATATTACTATTATTTACTGATTTATTTAATTTAAGTTTTCAGTATCGAATGGTTCAGTCGGTCAAAAAATGTTTATAGTTTAAATAAAATTTCAGGCAAATTGATACCCTTTAAATCTTTTCTAATATAGACTACAAAACAATTTTAATAAAGTTATTTTTGTGGCAAATTGATCTATATTCCTTTCTTTTTTCTTCAATGTTAATAAGAATGCAATGTTATGCAGAGGCGTTCGTATAACAATTTATAGAGAAATTATACTATTTATAATTGCGGTGGAGAGTGGGGGGGGGGTACAAAACATTTTCTTCTTCCTGAGGGGGCATAACAGAAAATAATAGAGAAGCACTCTCTTAGCGTCACATACCAACGCATTAGAAACCCTTCCCTCGACATTTTCCTGGAGCGTCATGTCTCCATCAACTTCTGCATCTATGTCCAAACCTTACCCAAATAAAAGCAGAGTTTGGATTTTCCAAATCTTTCTGTTCCAGATGTGAAAAAACGCGTTCTTCCACTGACCCGAAAATAGCCGCTTCTCCAGGTTCGTCGAAAAATGACAAATAAAAGGCATGTCTGGCACGTCAGTATCTGAGGCAGGCTTGGGACGGAGAAATTGTTGATCCAGGAGGTTCACTGGAGACCCTAAATTGCCCAGACGTGTGAATGAGTGGGTGAATGGGGAATGGGTGAATGTCTCTGAGTTCCCAGAAAAACCTTGAACATTGTGCTGATCCAAGTTCTTTTCAAGAGATTGAGTTGGTATAAAAAGACTATCTTGCCTCCGTTCTTGTATACCAGCGGTAGGGAACCTATGGCTCACGAGCCATATATGGCTCTTCCGATGATGGCATATGGCTCCCAGACAATTTAGAGTTGAAAAATAAAAAAGTTTGGATCAGATTTTTAAAATACTTGTGATAGTTCTTCACAATACTGTCAGTTTAAAGTAAATAGATATTAGATTTGAAGATAAATTTCACGGGTCACCCGTCGGTCGGGTCGGGAACCAATGGCTTCTGAGCACGTCCGGGTCATTGTGAAGGTGAAGAAATCAATTTCAGATAGCCAACTAGTTTATCCTTGTAACAGAAAAGATGGCGAAAAGGAAGAAAAGACAATGATTACTTTGCATTCCAGGCTGCGTGGACAGATGAATTTGCATTCGGATCTGCGGTACATCTAATATGTAATGATAAAATTGCATAGATGAAACGCTAAAATATAAAGCGACACTTCGAACAAATCCATGCAGCACCAGAGGTCGCATTAAAAGTAAGACATATTTAACTTATTATACGTTAAAAATACTATATGGTTCTCAATTAAATATATTTAGAAATATTTGGCTTTTATGGCTCTCCCAGTCAAAAAGGTTCCTGACCCCTGTTGTATACAGTCATGGCCAAAAGTTTTGAGAATGACACAACCATGGAAACATCTGGCAAACATTACCGTATTTTCCGGACTATAAGCCGCAAATTTTTTCCCACGCTCTGAGCCCTACGGCTTATATAACAATGCGGCTAATCTATGGACTTTTCTCTGCGAACAGCCATCAGGATCTGCAATGATGAGGTAGATGCAAGAGGTTAATGCAAGAAGAAGACACTAGTTTTTGGCACACAACGCAAAACGGAGCACGGCACGCAAAATATTTTCCACATTAGGTGGATGTTAACAATGTAGAGCAGTACAAAAGACTCTAAGATCACCAACAGGTTTGGAAAGGCTGGACTGTTGCGTGAAGACAACAGCGCAACTTTGCCTTGACATGAAAATGACATTGCGAGCGACACCGACAGATACTGAAAAGGTATGTGACGGAGGCTCTTCAACTCCGACAATGAAGAAGACTTCAGTGGTTTCTGTGCAAAGGAGGATTACGAATAAAGCCATCGATGACTTTTCTGTTTTGTCTGATCAGCCGTTTTACTGCTGTGTTACAGGCACCATTTGGAAACAATCGATTAGGGTGCGTAAATAAACATTTTCAATATCTCATTTCACAACGTGGATATCTGCAGCTTATAGTCCAGTGTGGCTAATATATGTAAAAAAAAAATCTTTTAGATTTTAGTGGATGCGGCTTACATTCCGGTGCACTCTACAGGCCGGAAAATATGGTATGTAAAATATAAAATATATATATATGATCCTGACGCTGATGTAAACAGGCCTTATTTCAATTTATACATTCAAAGGCAGATGGGGTTGTGAAGTTACAGTGACAACTGAGCCCAAGCCATGGACGTGATGTTTGAATTCTGGCCTGGGGGGGGTGCAGATCTGGAGCCAGTCGTGTCATTAAGCCTAAATCACGCCGGCAACGACCGTCATATTCCATCGATCGAGGCGGCTAATTAAAAAGAGGGAGAAAAAAGGGAGAGTTGAGGATTCACTGTGAAATTCAGCTCACTGAGGGGAAAAAAAATTAAAAATGAACCGCATTTACCGTCCATTTCATCAGCATATATTTACCATAATTAAAAAGAACAGTTTACAGGATTCAATGCCCCCATCCACGCCTCAACTTCACGGGATAATTGGATGGTAATTGGATCATTTTTAAGCGGAGCAGATGCCGGAGGCCGCCGCACCTTTAGGGTGCAGCTGGGGAGGCAGAGGGTGGAGCTCTCATCCGCCGGGACCTGGAGGAAAATAAAGGACGGTGAGACCTTCTGCCACAGTAGGATATTTTCCAGGAAATCGCATGGGGGGGGCCATTTTTTCCAATGTTTTACAAAAGGGTCTAATAAAAATTGCAAATGAAAGGGCCTCACTGATTCATAATATATATGAATCAGAATGGGACTCAATCCCACCCACAGGTGCATTTTGAAGCGTTTGCAAATGAGTTTAATGTAAATGTTGCCCTGCGGAAGAAAAAACATGGTCAGTCTCTTATTACGGCTGTTAACGATAAAAACCTCATAATACTGATTAGGGTTGAGATTCCTTGAAAAAAATTAAATTTGCAATTTTTCTCATGATTCATTCACACAAAGTGAAGTTTTGAATTATCCGGAGAGCCCTGAACGCACCGTCATCGGGCATCTGTGTTGGAATAAGTCTGCAATTTTCCCTCTGGTTTGTCTCTCAGGCCAAATCAACCAGTGCCCTGGGGCTTAGGCTGCATGATCACTGTCTGCAAACGATGACAAAACCCTGTCGTGTCAATCAACAGCAAAAAAAACGACAAAGTCTCTTAGTTTGCTGCCATAGAATATGCACTAACTGAAAAGAATAGTCGTCATTAAGAATAATAACTGCACATAATGTCTAGAGTCGAGTGTTATTGTCAGTTACTCCCTCTGTTACTATTCATTTGACTGTCTGAATCACCATATTCTTGCAACTCTCATGATGAAGGGCTATTTTAATGTGGATATTGCAGCTCTGATAAGAATAATGGTTTGAGTGAACTGGACGATTTATGGTAATGGATCCAGCGTTTTGAGTGGGGGAAAAAAGGGGACATTCTTATCAAAATCTTCTCATGGCAACTGGACTTGAATTCCTTTCCTCAACAAGAATTAACCATGACGTGGATGACTAAAAACCTCAAAAGATCTGTGTGTGTGTGTGTGTGTGTGTGTCTGTGTGTGTGTGTGTGTCGGGGAGGCTAGCTTACGATTTAAAGCTGGTGCCGTGAACGCATCACCATCGGCGAGGGCCAATGGGACGCGCGGATGTCCTGGCAAACTGAACTCGGGGCGCGCTTAGCCCAATAACACTTTCCGGCGAGGCAACGCTGTGTGGCTAAGCTAGCTAGCTAGCTTGTCCGGCGCCGATGCTAACGCAAGCTAACCCGAGCTCCAGCCGGCTTTCCCCGAGTCACGGCTCCCGGCATCTAGCGCGACCGGCCGTCTTGCACAATGCCGACAAGGAGTGACTGAGAGTGGGGGGAGGGGGAAAGGCGTCCCGGCGGCGGCCCCCGCCGGTAGTCCTGCCCACAGCTGCTAGCTTGAAGTTCCTCGTCCGTCCGTGGAGGCGGAGGCTCGGGGCGCGTAAGCTAGCCGGAGCGACACCCGGGGCGACGGGGAGCCTCTGCGCGACACCGGGCGGCGGTCACATCTCGCGGTTCATGTTTCGCCAGGAAGCCGGTGCGACGTCTTTTATTCCATCTTGTTCGTATCTTTTCCACCACGAGAAGAGGAATATGTCCAGGTACAACATCTACAGCCTGCTGGACTGGGTGTACGGTGGCGTGGACCCCAAGTTCGAGGGCAACGGGGGCCCCGAGTGCGCCGCCTTCCTGCCGCCGCGGCAGCGAGTCTTCGAGAGCCTGGTGATCGTGGTGATCTCCGTGCTGGAGATCGGCGCGGCGCTGCGGAAGATCAGCCCCGCCAAGGAGCTGCGGCTGGCGGCCAAGGACGGCGTGCGCTCCAAGGAGGACAGCCTGGGCAAGAACCTGTTGCTGGTGGCCCTGTGCATGACCTTCGGTGTGGAGGTGGGCTTCAAGTTCGCCACCAAGACGGTGATCTACCTGCTGAACCCCTGCCATGTCATGACCATGGTCCAGGTAAGGACGATGCTCACCTGTGCGCATGCGCGCGGAGGTGACACCAAAACACACACACACACACATACACACACGCCAAAGTTCCTCAAGAAGTCATGAGCAGATGCAGATGTTCTTTGAATTGGACCAGAAGTTTAGATGCACGTTGATCCTCAGCAAGAACAAGAGCTGTAATAATCCAAGCAGGCGATTAAAAGTCAGAAGAGACACACACTTGTCACACCCTCGGTGTTCAACATTCAGCTGTGAAGATGTGCTGACCTGCTTGTCCTCCACTAATAATCTCCAGAAGGGCTCTCCATGTTTATTTGACGCAGGGCGTGGCGGTTCGTACTTTCATCTCACAGCGAGAAGGTCCCCTGTTGGATTCCCACACTTCCTGTGTGGAGTCTCCACGTTCTCCCCGTGTCTGCGAGGGGTTCCACCAGGTTCCTCACACACCCCAGGCCCGAAACGTCCCATCTAGCTCAGCATCCCGTTACGAATCGAGAGGTTTAGAACGCCACAAATGTCCGCCGCCGTGAGGACATATATCGTCCCTGCGTGGTGTTCTCCCTCCGCGCCTCCGCCGCGTGTGATTACTCGGCGAAAGGGTCGCCAGCCACGGCCCTGCCTCTTCGGTGCCCTTGTCACGTAACCTCGGAAAAGACAGAAATAAAACACGGGACACTGCTGTTTGGTGATTCATTGAGACTCCGCGGGGGTTGGAAGTGGAGGGGCGCAGTGGACGCTGATGAATAATTCTCCGTGATGAAGAGCCGACTGATGGTATCAAAATGTCCTCCGTGACCGATGACTGGGGTTGAGATTATCTGCTGTAGCTGCGCTTAATTCCCGTCTCTTGGGGGGTGTCCATCGGAGGGGGCGTCTCAGAACTGCTTCATATTATTTTTTTCCCGTTGCTAAGCGCGGCGCTGACGAACTGCGCGAGATCTGGAAATGATCTGCAGATGTTCCTTCTATGGAGGGTGGAGCAGGTCGGGCGCCGCTCCACGGGAGGCCGGGATGCCAAACATTTGACTTCATTGTGGTGACTATTTGGAGTCACGGAAAGTGTTTTTAATGGTCCTGTAGATTCAAATCACTGTGTGTGTGATTTTAATCCGCACAGCTGTCCCTTGTAAAGTTTTACTGTGTATCAATCTATTTGGCTGAGAAGCAGATCAAATATCAAGACACGGCTTTCGATGTTGATCATTCATTATCTATTCGGCTTACAGAGAGACGTACAACCGTTCACTCACTCATCCATTCTTATGGACGTAAAGCAGTCACTCTGGTTCAGACGTCATAAAATCATTCAGCCATTCACGCCATACAACCAAGTCACTCATTCACACGTAATATGGAGACATACAACATTGACCCTCTCATTCATAGACATACAATTTTTAGCCTCTTAGTCAAACAATCATTCACTCACTCATTCACATATCATATAGACATACAACCATTCATTCACCCATCATAGAGACATACAATCATTCACACTGCATATAGACAATCATTCACTCACTCATTCACATGTCATAGATACATACAACTATTGACATGTCATATCAAGATATACAACCCTTCACCATCTCATTAACCCATAATATAGACATTCAGTGATTCATCCATTCATTCACCCATCTGGCCAGTTTAGCATCTCTAGTGAACCTCCCACATCAACACGTTCTCAGTTGTGTTTGGCACCCCTTTTTTTTTTTTTTGACGAACCTGGAGAAGCGTTTGCGTCAGTGGAAGAACACGTTTTTTTCCTCAATCAGATCAGAAAGATGTGGGAAAATCCAAACTGCCGAGGTTAGGTTTGGATATAGATACAGATGGCGATGGAGACTGGATGCGCCAGGTTAGTCAAAAAATGGCGAGAAGGGCATCTAATGCGTCAGTATGTGACAGTAAGGGAACCTTTCACATGAGCGGCGTCTAACATCTGTGGACCCGCGGACTGAATCCAGATGGGGAAGATGTTTGTCCACAGCCGGACCAACATTTTTGGTCGCTGCCAGCCGATGCGCCGGTCAGCCCCCTACCGCCGGATCAATATGTGAGGAACATCTAGCGGATCCATCTGACGTGGTTTTTCCATTTCCCCCACTTTTTTCCAACATCCCGCAGAATCGATGCATGAGTGATACAGAAACAATGCCTTTTTTCAGGGTGTTTGCTCCGAGGGTATCGGCGAGAAGAAGAACTATATGGATATTTGTAGATCACACATACAAGGAGACATTAATATGCTATTAGGACTCTCATTTGTCACCTAATGGAGCTCTGGAAACAAGAAGGTGTTTAGAAGTCATCTCGTCGGGGAGATGATGTAGTGCTGTGGTTTGAAAGAGTGTGTGTGTGTGCGTGTGCGTGTGCGTGTGTGTGTGTGTGTGTGGAAAAGTGCTAATGCTGCCCTCAGGGACAGGAGCTGCAGGTTGTCTCCATGTTCACCTGCCTGGGTTCCCCCCCATGTTCCTCTGCCACATTCTCCTGCTTTGGTTCTCTCCATGTTCTCCTTGGGTTCTCTCCATGTTCTCCTCCTTGGTTCCCTCCCCATGTTCTCCTGCTTGGGTTCTCCATGTTCCCCTTGTTCCTCCTACTGGCCCAAAAATGTCAGTAGGTAAACCAAAGACTCATCGATTGTCCGTAGATGTGAATGATTGGTTGTCTCCTATCCGTGGCCCTGTGATTGACAGGTGACCACCTCAGGGTAAACCCCGCCCCTCACCCCAATAAGAGCTGGGATTGGTGAGCAGGGTGAGCGGTGCCGACAGTGATTGAATGAAAGAATGTGAAGATGTACCGCTCATTGATCTGTGATTCACCTCTGTCCTGTGAACCTATGATTCATGTTGCCACCTTCAACCGATCAATCCCGCTGGCTCCGGATGCAAATCTTCACAGCATCGCAGGCGAGGCCTCCAGATATCGACTTGTTCATCCTTCTGATGTTCTCAGCCCTCGTCATGTTTTCTGCAAATGGGGAAAAAAAAATTTAGTTTAAAGTTAGAGAGGTCAGACATTCTGGCCCAATTTGAGAGAGCTGTATGAACCCACTGTAAAGAATATACAATTGCGTTCTTGGGTTGTCAAGCTTTCAATTACTGTTAGTCTTTTCCTTCTTCTTTTCCTCTGGGCTACTCTCCTCAGGGGTCCCCATCGCAAATCAACCGCTACCATTTAACCCTTTTCTCTGTATCCTCCTCTCTCACACCAACTTACTTCATGTCCTCTTTCACTCCATCCATAAAACTTCTCTTTGGTCTTCTCTAGACCTTCTGCCTGGCGGTTCCAACCCCAGCATCTTTCTACCAATATATTCACTATGCCTCCTCAAGACATGACCAGACCATCTCAGTCTGGCTTCTCTGACCTTCACTCCGAAGCAGCTAACAGTCATTCCTGATTATCTCTATCCTCAACACTCCCAAAGAGAACCTCAACATCTTCATCTCTGCTTCCTCCAACTCTGCTTTCTGTCTTTTCATCAAGGCCTCTGTCTCCAAAAAATACATAACTGCTGGTCTCCCCACCATCTTGTACACCTTTCCTTTCACTCCACTGTCTTTTACACCTTCCCTTTACTGGACTTCCTTGTACACCTTTCCTTTCAAATCACTGCCTTGTACAGCTTGCCGTCAATGCAAGTATTCAATCGGACTTGTCCAACATGGTGCAGGCTGAGCAGTTTTAAAGAGTCACATTGTGGAAGGTTAATGGGAAAATTTTGCAGTTGCTCCGAGTGATTTCTGCCTTTTCCCCCCGAAATGAGACAGCGCCGCTTTATGGGGAGATGGAATCGCCTAATTTGAGGTCTGATGAGCGTTTTAACTCAAGTAATGGCAAGTAGGAGGAGGTGGCGGCGCGGGGGTCGACCTCACGGGGTGAGTCCACGAAGCCCGCTGTGCACAGAAGCTTTACTTTATGTCATTTATTCACAAACAAAAAAAAAACCCGTTGAGTGTTTATACTGTAAACCTGCTCCGCGCCTGTTGTGACCGGTGAAATTAAAGGCCCCGTGGGGCTGGAGGAGTAGGAGGAGAAGGAAGGAGAGTGACTTTATGTTTCCATTTCCTCATGAGCTTTGGTTTCCTAGTATTCAGCCGCATGGAAAACAACCGCTCCGCGTTTCTACGGAAACCTGACATTTTTCTTTTATGTCGCGGCGACTCCTCGACCCGTGGCCGTGTCTGTTTCCTGAGTTCCTGATAGTGGCTGTTCTTGTAAGACACGGAACCCTCTTATCACTTGACCTTCAGGCAGATGGAACGCCCTGATTCTTAAAGACAGCCACGGGTCCTTGTTTTTTTTTTTGTTTTTTTTGTTTTTTTAAATCGGCAACCTGGTAAAGATTTTTTTCTTAGCACTTTGCAGCTGCCAATATCACGGCAGCAAGCACACTGAGCCCAAAACAATGCATTCCGGCATCGGCCATATCGCTCTGCAGAGTCCGTCTGCGGTCATCTACCGGCTTCACAGCAGCATAAGCAGGACGATGAGGCTTCTCAGCGAAATCAAAGCTTCTTTCAATCCAAGAGTCAACATGGGATTGCTGTCGTGCAGGACGCGCTGCGTGAGGGATTAAACCACCTCTGTGATGATTGGAGCCGCAAAGGCTAATTTTAGTAGCAGACAGGTCATTAACGACGTATCCCACGACTGAACAAATGTTTCGCTGTTGCCGACTGATGCGGCACAGAGTGAGAGCCTCGCCTTTTTCCCAAATCCTTCATGCCCTGACAGCACGAGTGACCCGGGAGCCGGAGGGGAAGCGGCGGTGTCCGTAGCCGGGCAAACGCCAAACTAAACAGACAAAGTTTGGGAAGGTTTTGTGCGTGACAAGATTCGAGAAATGTTTATTTTAATGCTGATTGCAATTCTTGAGTGTTTAACTGGTTGTTTAGCAAACTTTGCACAAAATCCAATTTTGTTTAAAGGGGGAAAAAAAGCATCTGATCACCGCTCGCAATATTGTTTAAATAACGTTGTTATGAAAAGAGAATGTTTAATTGCTTCAATAAATTTAAAAAAAGCGTATGATCTGACAACTTGACCATTAAAATTGTAATTACTTGCAGCCCTTGTGATTATAAATGGCAGGTCTCTATGCTTTAAAAAATAGGTGTAATTTTCTCGCTGAAAATATTATTCATTTTTTTTTTCCTTTTCTTTGTGATCACATTTTTATTGGGCAATTTGCAATCATACAGCCCCCTGACTGACAGAAAGAAAGAAAACACACCCACACACCTTCACCTTCCCCTCCAAAATCACTATTTTGGCAGCTGGGTCCGATGCGGGGCCATTTTTCTTCCTCTAATGTGTTGTTTCCCTGTCAGCGGTAATCAGCCCAGCAACAGGAAGCCAGGGCCGGCGGCACCTGTAGCTCATTTATATTTCAGTTGTAAAATTAATCGGGAGAAACAACTATGAGAGTTAATTGTGTCATTAATTCTACAACATCGGCGTCAGGGTCGGTTTGCCTAACTGTCGTTGTGCTCATGTATATAATCCAGGCGGCGGTGTTAATTGGAGCCGTAGGATCTTATCCTGGGCGATGACAAAGTTGGAACGGCCCCCTCGGGTCCTGGATTTATAGTCGTCAGCGTCATGTCTTTTTTTTTCCCGCGTTTCCTCTCTCGCAAGAAATAACATGTAGTGTCAGCTAAGAGCTCCGGCATGATTCCGACGCCACGCTGGCTTCGAGCTCCTTATCTCTGTGCTTCTGCGTCTTGTCGTTTTTAGCTGACAAGCTCGGGAACCCTTCACGGCTGGGTTCCACGGGCGAGGGGGAAAAAAATTGACCAAAAATGACTGAACAGGCAGTATTCACAAATCTGGCTCTTATACTTAAAGCCGGCACGTTAATGCAGGTATTTACATTATGTCCGGGAACATGGTGTGTTTTACGTCGTGTTTGTAAGTTACTGTGTTAAAAAATGGTTTTAATGTGTAAATAAGTGTCATTTATGCTTTGGAAACCTTTGGAAGCATTCATTTTCGGTCTAATTCTGCACAAGCACAGCCTTACACAGCCGATGGGACGGTTCCACAGGAAGTCGCGAGAGAGCGGTGTTGCACGGAATGCTCCAGCAAAAGGGAACTGAGAAGAAGAAAACATGGCAACCTGATTCTCTTAGAATGTAGATTATCACCTGCTCCTCCACTGGCGCCATGTTTGTTATTGTCTGAAACAGACTCGAACTCTGCAACAGCCTCAACAGGATGCATTGCTCGACAGCCATGGCGTCATAAAGAAAGTATGCAGGGCAGTGAGGTTTGAAACGTATGTAGCTGTTTATGTAGCGTTAGCTTAAAAGAGCCATACCTCCCACATAAGCATCATGGCACTCTGTTCAACTAGCGACACTAAAGTGCGTGTTGTCGTATGTAAGGGTATCAGAATTAGCGTCTGCAGAAAACTCAGCGCCTTCGTGTGACAGACAACAGGTAGGCGGCCATGACGGAAAGAAGACCTTTACCCACTGCTGGTGATAAAACCAGGACAAAGCGAGTGATTGAGATCCATATCAGGGGACTGAAAGGGACTGAAATTTTCTTTTGACATTTCCATATCTCGGGATATACAGCTGGCGTTTTTTTTTTCTCTCCACATAAACACCCGATCAGCCGCGACATCGTATCGCTGACACGTTAATTAAAACGTGACTCGACAGGCCCGACAATAAGTCCCCCCGTTGTCACGGGGATAAGAATTCACCCAAGACCGGGAAATATCTCGGCGAGGCGTTGATTTATTGCAGCGGTTGTTCCCAGAAAGCAGTTGAGCTACACTCACCGCTGAGAGCTGTTCGGGATACTTGTCCCGCCAATTCACATTCGTTAAAATATCCGGCGAGGACGGCGTGTAAGGACGAGGCAAGGCAGGTGAGATGGCGAGAAATTAGGCAGTGCAGCTCACTGGTGCGAGCTGGCAGGTGTCGGGGAGGGAATTAAACCCTTTTCTCTTTTCTGTTTCGGGATGAAAGTAGCTGTCGAGTAAACGCTCATTTTCTCTTCATCCCTGTTGAGCCGGGATGTCAAAGTAAAAGACACCGATTTGGTGTCAGCAAGAGAGGAGTCGAGTTGATTGGTGGTTGAAAAGCCAGTTGTGCGGAGAGAAGTGCTGGGACACCTGGGTGTTAACAGCCACAGGAAGTTCTGCAACATCACATTCAAATGGCTGTTAACACCAAGTTGGTTCCCCGTTTGCTGCTCCAACAGTTTCAGCTCATCTCAGGTTGCCCATGAGACATTCTAGTGTCTGTAGGGATCTTTGGTGTGGCATTTATGAAGTCTGATACTGCTGTACTTTCATAGTTTATCTGAAATTGGAACTGGGGATACATCCAAAATGTCTTTGTAAGACATCTCCACCCCCCAGCTCTACCGCAACCCCTGGTCCACCACTAAACAATCCAGGTGGCCAGATACCTCCTCCAGGTTCCTGGCTCACCAAGACTGGCCCGTCGGCTCGTCCAACAGACGGGTCCCATTGGTCTTGTCCGCTGTTTCCCGACGCTTTTTTTTTTTTTTTTACTCCACTCCGTCCCACACTTGGCATGCAGTGGTGATGTAACGCCTCAACAGCTGCTCGGCCTTGGAAACCCAGTCCATCAAGATCTTGGCAGGGGTTTTTCTTTTTTTTTCTCTTTCAACATTTGTGCCAAATGTGAAACTTGGCAGTTAAGAAAGCCAACAGAGCGTCCGCGAATGCGACTGTGACTTCACCCACTCCGAGCCGCTGTGGATTCCAAACCACTTCCGCTTTTGTCGAAACACCCCTTACGTTACATAACCGACAGGAAGACGTTTCACAAATTGAAAAACATCGCAAAGGCACACGTTCTGATAGAACCAGGCTCAAAGTCAGTGCAGAAGAACCCAGGTGTACAAGTCTTTGTGGCAGGATACGTAATGTTGAAGTAAAGAATACAGCAATGAGTCAGTGAAAAGCTTCCCGCTAATGATCTCCGATATTTACACACCACCAAAACACACCCTCCAAAATTACCAGTAAAATTGAATCACTGCTCTCAAGAGTTCAATGTATAATCTCATGAAGTGAGGATTTACAACAAGGACTTTGTTTTGCCCACCTGGCGCCAGGTTGTAATGTCGTGCCTGATCGGTGTTTGATAAACTTAGAGATGATGGGAAGTCATTGACGCGCCGGGGTGTTTTAGCACATTTCCTATTTCTTTTGGCTCCCCCATCCAGACATACGATGGGTTCATTTGCAGACGCCGACCTTACAGAGGGTAGATTATTGGTCTTGGAGGAGTGCCCTGCCAGCAGCCTGATTAGTAATTTGCATGAAATCCATTTCCAAGTCTATTCTTCCTCTTGCGGAGGAGATGAAGTCATTGCTGTTGCCTGGGCTTGTCGAACCTCCCTTTCATGTGCTGGAAAGCATCAGCTGGCTTCGTTCAAGAAATGTGTTCATTCGCAACCACGGCACCAGGAAGTCTGTGCCAGCAGCCTCTACGGCTCCGGGAGTCAACAGATCTGTGTGATTGTGCGGAGCGCCTCAAATCTGAATCACAACTTCCTTTACCTGATATTATCTGGAACAAGCACATACTGACGGGGGAAGGATGCTCAAACCCTGTTTTAGCAGCCAAAAAGTTAGTCCTCCGCCCTGGGTGTGAATCCTACCACACCTATTAGCATGTAGCGAGCGTTGCTCTTTCGTCAAGGGCGTCCTCAAGTGAGGCTCAATCCCTCTGCAATCAATGGCAACATTAAATAAACACCGTCTGGGTAAATGTGGTTCTGACGTGTTTCAGGAATGTACTTTCAGTTTGTGTACTCCGCGCACTGCCGGGCATGCTTTAGGGTAATTTGTATATCTGTGATTAAAAAAAAAAAAAATCAATACCGGTGGCCTCAGTTTGCAGGTATGATTAAAAAAGTGATTCCACTACGGCTCCACCTCTGGTTGGCACGCAAAGATCCGAAAGTCCAACCGCGATCTACTTCGCTGTCGTCATTGCTTTTAGCCGAGAGAAGACGACCTGGAAATTCCAGGCCAGTGTATGCTTGTACTGCAGATCCCATGTAAACAATTTCCTTGCCCCACCTCCGGCTGACGGGTGGTATTGTCAACCAATACGTGTTAACAGCATGTATGCTGCAGGGCCCAATAATCTCGCCGCTGAGTGCGGACGGGATGAAAAAGCACGTGGCAGGTCACAGAACCGTGACAGAACATCACCGTTAAGTCCCCTGAATAAATCAATCCAAGCACGTCTATAGGAATACAGATGCATTAGTTACATGGCGGGTAGTATGTCAAGATTCCGCCGCGAATTGAAATTGTATCTTAGAGTCGTCTCTGCACGTGATCGAACCCGCACGTTGAACGGACGATCACGGACAAAAGTAGCAGGTACATTAGACGGTTCTGCTTCTAGTTGACAGCCTATGAGGAACGTACCACTAGGTACGGACACACACACACACCGCAGTGTAAAATCCTAACATGGGCCAGGGTTACATGAACAGGCCTTGTTTTAGGGTTCGGACTTTGCGAGTCACAATACGCCGTGTTCCTTCAGTCTTTAAATCCAATAACTGCCAGTATGTAATCTCCTGTATTGTTTCTAGTGACCTCGACATCCATTAATGGTGATTAAAGTTTCATTCATTGCCAATCTAGCTTTGTATTCCTGCATGAGACAATGAAAGATACAAGGCCTACTGTGGTGAGTTTTAGAGCCAATACTAAACCGTGTATTTGGGCACACAAACTTTCTGCCAAGAAATTGATACTTTGGCAGCAGGTCGAGTTCATGTCTCCACAAACCACGACATCCTGGTTGAAAAACGGAAAATCAGGCCGCAGCTGGACTTCAGCCACTCTGACACGTAACCCCTTGGAGAGAAATGGGAGCTTCGAAGGACAGCCGGCGACATGTTTGTGCCTCTCAGAGTTCAGTGTGACAATTCCTCCCAGTGTCTTCTTTTCCCCACAGATCTTCCTGCTGGCCTGCCCGCCGTGTAAAACAGCAATGGTCGTGTTCAGGTGAGTAACCCCCGTTACTCTGTGGTTTAAGCTGCATTCGCAAGAAATACGTCTGATGGTGGACTGGTGGCTTAACTAGGTCAACAATGAATTTGCCTTCAAAGCCAGATGGTATTTGAGCTTGGTCAAAATCTCCTCTTACGGTCCGCGATAGAGACCGACCACTAAATGTGAGTTGCTCATCAACTGGACATATTCAGACAAACGGAGCTAGTTAGATGTTCAGAATGGAAAGCTGTTGGTGGAGGAGTCGTGACCCACGTCTACATACTCCGCAGCTGTAATGCGTGAAAGCAAACTGCCTCTTTACTGGAAATTTCCTAAAGCGCACATCTTAAATGGGGGCAGCGTAAATTGGCAAACGTGCGTACGTCGCGCTCTATCCAACGTTTCGCCTGCTGTGCGAATAATCCGCGGGGCAGATGAAGAATCCGCCAAGCGCCACCACTGCCCTCCGCTATGTTTGCATCAACACGCACCGCGTGAAATGTTGGCTGTGTCAGAAAATACCTGCCATTATCTGGTTCAAGATGCTGCAGCCAGTAAATCTGGCCCCTGTCGAAGGTACCAACAGTCACAGGAGTCACGGGTTATTAGCCACTTTCACACTTTAAGAACTTTTTCCAGTTCCAAGAACCTTTTCAGGGACTGGGCCGTTCCTCGGTGTGTTTGGGCATCATAGGAATCAGGGACAGCGGACTAATTTAGCTCCTACTCCAAGGTAGGATCATTTTATGGGTCCAAGGGAACTCAACAACTCAACACTGCTCTAAATCCAGAGTGTGCTAACGTTGTTCTTCACACAGTGCGGGGAGAAGATAAAAACACCTCAACCCATCTGACACTCCAGGTTAGGTCATTATTCCTACAATGCAGAACATGAGTAGGCTTACTACGTGTGGGAATGCAAATCTAGGAGGTTCCCTGAAGGAGCCTAGTTCCTGGAACCAAACTAGAACTGGAAAGTTCTTGGAACTTTTCTGTCCAAAAGCGATTTACATACCAAACTAGAGCTGCACATCGTCTAATAAGACAAATGACCCCCGAATCATGTTCCTGCTGTGGTTTTTTTGTAGCTCGCCTCAATGAGGGAGAACTCCTCACGCTATTATTCATGCTCTCTCTGGCCTGCAGCTCACGAGGGCTTGACCTTCATCCAGTAATGCAAATTTAAAGAAAAGAGGTGGTCGAAAGTGAGCTTCCTGTTGTGTTCAATGTTGGAGTGACCACTGTAAATCAAGAGTGGTGCCATCTCGGAGACAGGGGGGGGTGATTTTAATTTTGCGTCCTTATTTTTGCAACTAAATAAGGAACTCTGACAGTGGACTCTGTATGCGCATCGGAGGCTCTGGAGTGTCCACTTTTCTTTCGCATCACGATTAATAACAGCAGAGAAAACAAAGACACTGCAATTTCAGTTTGTTTGTTGTTTTTCCCCCCCTCCCCCTCCTTCCACCGCGCAGCCCGGATTAAAATGAATCCATTTGTGTCGCCGCCTGAGCGCACCTCATTTTTCAAGCCCTGAGCGATCGGTGGTTCATTATGGCGCCCAGAGTTCTCAAGAGCAATTCCCAGCTTCCTTTTCTGGTCCCCCGACTGCTGCGTCACGCCCGCCGTCTTCTAGCCTCCATTTCAACCTGCCGGGGGGGGTGAGGGGGGGGCATCAGGGCCGCTGTGAAATAAGTTTCTGTCCTAATGATTCCATCTCCTCCGGTTCTTCTGGGCAGTTAATTATTCAGGGGAAATGATCTGTTTTTGTCAGTTGGGACAAAGTTGTTGGATTAGCCTCTAGGTGTTTTTTTTTCTCAATTTTTAAAAACTATAATGTAATACTTTTGTATAATTGTGTGTCGGAGTCCCTAAGTTAGCAGGGGTATTTGCTATTTTGCTATTCAATTGACCGTGAGAAGAGAAACCGGTTCAGGAGTGTTTCGGCGGTGTTTTGTGTAAACGTGACATTTGAGATGTTCCCGGCTGAGAAAAATGTCAGAAACCCGGATAGAATTCGGCTTGTCAGACGAACAGGTTCCTATTTAGAACCTGGAAAAGGCCACTTCTACGTGAATGTGTCTCCACACCTGTGAAACCAGGGTAAACAGGCCGGAGCAGAGAAGCAGGCCTGGGAGCTCCTGGAGTGACAGCTGGGCCTATTGGACGTGACGCCCCTGCCGACCTTCTGTGTCACAACACTTATCTTTGCTGGTTTTGACAAAATGAGATGGACGGAGCGTCCGTGCTTTCTGACACATGACCTCGCGGGACTGTGGGAGTAATTGTCAGCCATGTCGGGTGAATGACCCGAGTAGCGTCGCACTCGCACCATCAGCGACAGCGGGTCGGACGGTAGTCCCGGAGTTTTCAGATATGGTGGGGCGTTGGATTCGCAGATGATTATCGACTCTCCCTTAGGGAGGCGACCCGGGCAAGTGGCGCAGACACAGCTGCTAAACGGCCGAGACGGAGGGTAATTGGTCGTAATTGACCATAATCGGCGATGCCAACAAACGTGGAAATGAATGGGACACGTTAGCGGGTGTCTGGGGATTGATGTCCCTTCGTAGAAATCCAGCCTGCTAGCACTGGGCGGTGCGTTAAATGTGCCGTGATTGGTAACGACGTGTGTTTTCTAGGCTGCAGGTCCACATGTTGAACGGCGCCTTGCTGGCTCTGATGTTCCCCGTCGTCAACACCCGACTGGTGAGTAACCGGCAATGCGTCGCGCCATCACCTTGCGTAACGAGAATGTGTTAGCTCCAGATACTGTTGCCACTTTTACGCCAATATAAATAAGCCCGTACGCACAGGATAAATACCTCCGCCATGCAAAAGAACAAAATGTCGGATGCAAACAGCAGGAAGGGGTTTTTTTTTGCCCACCCCCCCCCCCCCACCAACAGCTGCTGGCGGATGCTCGAGACGGCGCTCGCGGAACACGCTCCTCTTTGTGAAGACACGCGGCTCAGGCCTCTCTGCATCGCGCTTAGCCTTGAATGGAACGCCGACACTCCGCTAATCAGCGCGTCGGATGGTTATTAGACACGGCAGTGGCACAAAGAAAAGAAGGAGGGGTTGGGAAATGAGCCTCGGAAAGGAGAGGAAGGGGAAGAGGAATGTGTCGGGGAAAAACTTGAACCGAGGCCATGAGCCGTATTGACAAGGTGTAAAATAACGCTTGTCCCTCGCCGAGCGCGTGGTTTGATTGACTCAGTGCACCGTTTATGTCTTGCCAAGAATTCAGCGTTTAATTCAAACCTGACGTCTGGTGAAAGGTCGTTTGTCTAATTTCTCTAATTCTGTGTTATTTTTTGTGAGTGAGTGAGAAAAAAAAAAAACGTGACAAAGGGCGAGCAGAAGATGAACGCAGGTTGTAAATGAAGCCGTGTCGCACGCATACAGGAAGTCAGCAGAGCGGCAATTTCTTGTTCTGATTGTCCCCAAAGCGAAATAGACATCACAACCTGTTTGTTTGTTTTTTTAACTCTTGATCTTTAAAACGAGCTCTCTTCTAATCCTCAGCTCCCGTTTGAGAAGGAGATCTACTACATCCAGCACTCCATGCTGTACCTGGTGCCCCTTTACCTGTTCAGGAAGGGAGGTATGTGCTCAAACCCAAGAATCGGGTTCTCAGCCTCACGCTAGTTTATTTCAACAAGAGCAGGTATTAGCAAAATACAGGAAGCAGAGCAGGACGTATCAGAGAGGAAGATGTGGAGGATGAATAGGACAGCATGTTAGATGTTTTGGAGATATGGTCAGAGAAGCCAGACACAGATAGTTTGATCATGTCTGGTAGACGGATGCTAAGTTTGGAACTGCCAGACAGGAGTCCCAGAGGAAGACCAAAGAGAAGATTTATGGATGGAGTGAAAGAGGACATGAAGTTAGTTCAGGGAATAAGGTTAGATGGAGGAGGAGGTTGACCCCTGGAGGGATCAACCCAAAAGAAAAGAAGACGTATTAACAAGACAACATTGTTCACTTCTGGTGCAGAATGTAACGGCCTCAAGGCTAAAAGCAGCCAGCTTCAGTTGGTAGTCATGTGACGTCTTCCGAAGGTGGAGACAGGGCGTTAATGGCGCAGTATTCCAACCTTTATTACAGCTACTCTGTGGAATTGGTTCGACCGCATGCATTCGCCTGTCGGACTCCAAACCCACGTTGGGAAACCGCGACTTGATTGTATAAATTCTGCAACTTGCTAATGAACTCCCCCCTTCCACCCTTACAGTCGTTAAACGGTGGGTGATTGAGAACAGACGTCACGGCGGGCAGGCGGGGAGGGGGAGGGGGGCGAAAGGGAGTGCGGTGATGTAAAGGTTTTAAGGGGGCATAACGATAAACAAGACAATTACAAAGTCAAAAGCGACGCGGTAATTGATCGCGTCCGCGCCGGGTCGATGCCTCGTTAGGAGAGATTTAATTGCTCAGGGTCGGGTAAATGGCAGTTATCAGAACCGTAATCAAGGCCCCCCCCCCCCCCCCCTTCCCCCGCCGAGCCTCATTGTTCAACGTCGCCTCAGCTGCGCGAAAATCCGATACTCCCTGAGAAAAACCCGGAATGGACAAACAGGAAAAGCCGGTCAGGACAACACATCCTGCGGCAGGCCAATCGGGAAGCCGTTTGACCCTCCTAAGCTGCTCTCCCCGACGGTGCGTACGAGTGCTGACCCTCTCTTTTTCGGCATTTCACTCGTGTTTTCTCATCCACAGGTGTTTACAAGCCCGAGCCCCTGGGGGACATGTGGTGGGCGCTGCTCTCCACCGGCATCCTGTTCCTCTATCACTTCCTCTTTTTGCAAGTCCTCGGCCTGGTAAGACACAGACCTCTGCTGGACGCTCGCGGCACTACAAGGACGAGGGAGACGCGATTGTTACTGGGGTCGTTCAGGGGGAGTCAAGCATAGTTTATTCATAAATTAAGAACACGCTTGACAGGAAAAAGCTCCGATGTGAAACAAAAGCGCTTAATGAATGCATTAATGGAACTGCGAGCAGAGGAGCACCGATTGAGCTTTTAAGATCTTCCATTTTTAAGGAAGTAAATCAATATTTCAAAAGTTTAAGGTTGTCGTGTGCTGAAAGTATCTCATATTGGTAACGTCCAACTTAGGTTTGACAGGGGAGTCATCCATGTAGACAAGACTTGAGATCGTGTTTTAAGTGACTATAGCTTCCGACGTCCATCCCAGAGGTCCACTGAGGGGGAGGAACGAGTGAGAGTTCGATTCAGGCAACAACTCCAAGCTCCGTGCAAGCCTGCATTGAAGTGCATAAACATCGACGGGCAGGGCTGGATGATTAATGGCGGGTATTCCAGTAAGCCCTGTAACCACAGCTGCCAATAACCACGTTTAAACATCTCATAATGATGTAGCTTTTTTTTTTTTTTTTTTTACAGACAATCAGACCCTGATCTGATGTCTGTGGTGAATAGCGGGGAACCGTCTTAGCTTTTCAGTCCCTCAGAAAACCTACTTAGGATTCCGGTGGAACCGCAACTTACAAGTGCCTCAATTTAAGAGGGGTACGAGCCGGGATCTGAGTTGGGAGCAAGCAGCATGAGCGTTTGACATCCCAGTGGCCGCCATTGTCCATGACGTGGCGTTTAATAACAGTAGGACCGCTAGGCAGGCCAGAGAAAATCGTGGAAAAATATGAGTGGTGTGGTGTCCTCCATGAAGACATGGTGAAGCGAGAGCATCATCTGTGAGATGGCAAGAGATGTTTACGGGGATTTGGTCCAGCTGATGGAAGTACCGTCAACGGATGAGGCGTCGAAAGAGTCGTTTAAAGCCGGACAATCAGTGGCATTCACTTGGCCACTAACTGAGGTGTAGCAAAGTGTGCTAGTTATATTTAGAAACTCATTATAGCATTAAGTGTGTAAACAGTAAGTTAAGTGAAGCGATAGAGCACAAAAAGAAAAACTCCCCTAACTTTCCATGGTAAATGCACTTAATGAAACCAGTAGATCTCTTTACATTCAATCCTTATGTATTTCTATAATTTATTGTATTGTTTTAATGGGGAAATTGAATTTGGTACACAAACAAATCAAGGTATGAGCTCGGTAACAGGACCGGTTAAACTCTGAAGTCAACTATGACTGTATGACATTAAATCCTCCAAAAGACCCATCCATCCCTTCCTCCCCAGGTGACGGAGGTGAACCTCAACAACATGCTGTGCCCAGCCGTGTCTGACCCCTTCTACGGACCCTGGTACCGGATTTGGGCCACAGGCCACCAGACCCTGCTGACCCTGGTCCACGGGAAGGTCCTCACCCTGCTGTCGCAGCACACAGGCCCCGTCTGCCGGCACCTCGTGGACACACTCCGGCTGCGCAGCAAGAAGGTGGACTGAACGTCAACAGGGGGTCGCACTCCCGAACGAGCCTTTCACTCGTCAGTACACCTCCTTTGTTTTTTTTTTTTCTTTCCTTTTATCAGAATTTTATCTTTTTTTTTTTTTTTTTTTTTTTTTTTTAGGATTTATTGTCTCTTTTACCGAATGCGTTCGGGGATATGGGCTCAGTGACTCGGCGCGTCGTAGCTGTCTTGGATTTACGCCGTGACCTGACGCTTGTAGTCGTGAAAGGAGGGGGGAGGGGGGGCTACAAGTGAATTAGCCGAAGATCACTTTATTTTCTTAATTTTTTTCGGAATATATCTTTTAGGTCGCCCCATAGTCGACGCTGCCACGCTTTCGCGTTCTCTATGTGGTCGTTAATCCAAATCCTTTGTGTGTCTTGTGGGTGTGTCTGCCATTCCGGTTGTCTTGACCGCGTCGAGAAATCGGTCGTCAATGTGAACTCTTGTAAAAAGAAGAAAAAGGGTCTTTTGTTTTCGTCATGACAGAATATAGATTCTCGTTTGCGGCTCCCGGCTCCGCTTAACCCTGTCGGCAGTTTCATTTTTAAACATACAGGAAGCCCTCAACTTTCGTCGTAGTTTTGTTCCTATGGCGCAGCGTGATGCAAGTTTCACTGTAAATCAGAATTGTAGTCTGCAGATGCGTATGCGGTAGAGGGTACACGAGTATACGTTTTTTTATCACCGATGTTTGTCGGTGTTTTGCCCTTTTTCATAGCATTTTATTCCATCTGATTTCACTTCCGTGGTGATGGTTTTCGTTCTCTTCAAAGCACTGCCATCAGGAGAGTCTGGCTTACACCTGGGAGCCATGATATAGGAAAAATAATTCGTCGTAAACCGAGGACCTCCTGTGTATTGAGAAAAAAAAAACACACAGCGTCCATCGCGTTCATCACCCACCCTCCAGATCATTCAGATCATTCCAGTCGTGATAATCAGGGGCCGGAGGGGAGGCCCGCAAAGTGACGAATGAGTGCCAATGGATTTTGGTAATAAGACGCGTGTCGGCGCTCAAGTCGTTGGCAAATGACGCTTGGGACGGAACGCTCGTCAAAACCGAGGTGGTCTAACGAATGGTTTTCGGGGTCCTGGAAAGTTTCATCAGATAATCTGCATGAGGTCACTTTGGGTCAGACATTGACTATGCATCAGATGGAGAGTATTAACCTTTACAAGTGTAATAGGTCAGCATGGTACGTGTCATTTCAAAGTGTGAGGGGAGTTTATTACTGTATCACTGTAGCACATTCTGTTCTTCAAGAAGGGATAAAAAAAAACAAGAGTTTTGTATTTCTATGGGTTGACTGTCTGTGCTGTATTGGGAAAAATAAAAAATATGAACGAGTGTCAGCTTCGATTCATTTTTGTCATTTCTGCTCGTCTGTTACGAATTAGGAAGAAACCACATGGGTGTCTGGGTGAACAGAAGACAAAGAGCAGTGGCCATGGCTGGATTCATCACCTATCTTAAGTACGATCTGCTAAATTAAAAACTAGTCGCTGAGACGAACGAGATTCAGTTCACTGGTTCACCAAGGTCAGGACCATATCGGAGAACGACTGGGATCGATTAAGTACATAATATATACGTGACGACGAAGGTCACACTCCGGTGCAGAGGTGAACACTTCTGTCTCTGGTGAGAAGGCTTCCGAGCAGCTCAGAGTCAAGAAGGATGGCATGGTCGGTTTTGGATGTCATTCATTCAGTATTACATTACATTACATTGCAGCCATTTGGCAGACACTTTTATCCAAAGCGACTTAGTATCTATCTGCACGCAGGGTCAGGTGCTGGAGCCTATCCCAGCTGTGATTGGGCAAGAGGCGGGGTTCACCCTGGATGATCACAGGGCCACATATAGAAACATACAACCATTCACCCTCTCATTCACAATTCTGGACAATTTAGGGTCTCTAAAGAACCTCCTACATGCCTTGGACCGTGAGAGGAGCCTGAAGACACAGTGAGAACATGTAGACTCCACACAGGAAGGCCCCTGTGGGAATCCAACTGGGGACCTACGTGCTGTGAAGCAGAAGCGAGTGTACTGCACCACTGTGACGTCCAGTTTGAAAGTAAATAAAGCAAAGAATATATTTTACAGAGACGGGCAGCGTTTTTTATGATCCAAGGTGAGACAAGAATCTGAAAGATTCATTTGACTCGATCACTGTTTGTCATAATCTACCTTTATTCAAGTGATGATTTAGTAGATGTTTTACAAGTCCAACGTATTAGTCTAGGAGTCCACTACAGGGTCACCTTGGATAAATTAGAAAACACATTTATCGAGCCTTCCTGCTCCTTAAACTTTGGAGGCAAATTTTTCTTTGAAATGACGAGGCTTGAGTCCAAGTGATGTCGTTGTTTTTAAAATAGTCGGGTTCCAAGTTTTTTTTATCATTTTGATGTCACTGACTTTATGGCCGTATGAGATATTACACCTTTAAAAAGTTTTGGTTTTATCCTTGATAAATTTTCAAAAACAGTCATTAGCCACTTTCGGACCGAAAAGTTCTGAGAAATGCCCGGCTCCAATGTCGTTCCAAGAACTCGCCTTCTTAGAGGAACCTTCTAGTGCGTTGTGCACCTTAAGCTCCACACTCAAAAACAAACCACCACAGAAGAGGAAGAGGAAGGCACCATGAACAAGCTGCCACAGGAATAATAACCATGGATTATAAGATGGGTTGGAGTGTTTTAAGCTTCTCCTTGCACTGCTTGGCTGTGAGAAGAATCTAGCTAACTCCAGGCTTATTTTAGCAAAACTATGAATGTTCCCCTGCAAGGCCTAGTAACCCCCTCTGTGGCATCACAGACAGAGGAGCTTGGACGTCTTTGCCGCTACCTGGTAATGGGTCTGGATGATGAGTTCCAACCATCACCAATGAGTTCCCATGGAAAAATAAAAAGGCACCAAGAAATGGTCTTGTTCCTGGAAAGGTTTTAGGAACTGCAAAAAGTGCCTACAGTGCGAAAGCAGCTATACAGGGAGTCCTGGACATACAACCCAATTCTGTCCTACTGCACATTTGTAATGCGCCTTTTGCAGTATGCCTGAAGTCAAATAGTGTACATAAGTACCCATGTCACTCACCAATGCGAGCACAGTCATAAAATCATTATCAGGGACATAAAAACTCTGCTATGTAAAAATTAAAAAAAACTTGTGCTTGGGAGCCATAATGAAGGGCAAAAGGTTTCCAAAAAACAACTCAAACGAAAGAAAGCAAATGTAGCACAATCTAATATGGCATACAACCGGCAAATGTTAACAAAGTAACCTTCCTCGTATAATACTGTGTGACGACATCTCTGTCCGCTCTGCTTGCCGACTAATTCCCGTCTGAAATTGGTTTGTCTGTAATGTGTTTAAGTGTGGACTGATCAAGGTTAGCATCTCCACACTAGCTAAGCTACGGACGTTAGAAGCCCTGCATTGAACAGACGTAAAGGTTGTCGATAGAGACGGTAGATGCTTATCGGTGTAACTTCTCGTTCGGCTCGCCAGCCTGGTGACTGAAACACAAGTGCCGTCTTCTTCAATCGCTTTTTATCACAGAAGAGAATATAGGAAATCTGAGGTAACCACTTTTTTATTTTTTATTTTCCTGGCGCAGTAAACGATACCTTTACTATGATAGTAGCGGTTGTAAAGCTATGAATGTGGCTGGATCGCTGCCTCGGGGCGATAAAGTGTGAGCAAGGAGGCGTTGCTGCCAGTGCATCGTATCGCAAATATGGCTGACAAGCCACGGACATGATATATGAGCACATTACTCGGGAAGCCTTTTTATATACACATTTGCGAATATATCACAGAATCTGCTCAAGTATGGGAAATCAAACCATATGTATATCTTTGACGGCCATCAAACACATTAACACCTCAAAAAAAAGGATGACTGATCTCAATTAAAATAATATTTTTCATTTTGAATGCTTTTTCGTTTATTTATTTATTCATCTGTTTATTTTTGCTGATTCTAGTCGTTAAATGGCTAATTTTCGGGTCATTTCTGTCCATAAAAAAATGAAAATAAAATAAGTGACACAGCGGCATCTGTTTTCCGTAGGGAAAATAAGTAGTAATTTGAAAATGAGTTTCCAATTTCACAGCAGTGAATTTGCCAATGAAGGCAAAAGTAGATTGGAAAATTAGAAATATAATTTTTTATTGAAATAAAAAGAAGGAAACAAATGGAAGGTTTTGATTTTTATGTCCCAGCCTGAAGAGTCAAAGGGGAAAAAATGGGATATAACATAAACCGATGTATTAAGGCTCCAGGACATTATCATGGGTTCCTGGAATTGCTTTTACCCTTTTACTTCTTTCATGAGTCTTTTATAACATTAAAAGACATAAAAATGGTGAGGCCTGGAGGTGCGGCAGCAGGGTTGACATTAAAAAAAAAAAAAAAAAAGGGAAATCCCCTCCCCACGCACTTCACCCCAAGTATCCAAGTATCTCATGATCCCCATCCTATTCTAGTAAAAGATATCTCGACATGATTTTCTGCATCCAATGTGTGAATTACTGGAGTCAGATGGCACTAATTTCGTTCTCGGGCACTCATGCATGCTTTGACATTATTGAATTAAGCGATAAACACAAAGTGATATACATTTTTTTTGTCAAAATATTCTTTTGGCAACTGGACTTGAATTTGTTGATGTGCAGAAACTAGGTGTAAGGGGGAGGTACACCTAGTTTCTGCATATCAACTCTTCCACGTACATAATAAGCCAACATAATCTCGAAAAACCTGGCAGTTATATTTGGAAACTCACCATAGGTCATTAGAACTGAAGAAGCCTCTTGGATGAGGAGTGAAACATCTTCAAGTGCAGAAATTCAAGTCCAGTTGCCAAGACAAAGAGATTATGACAAGAATTCACCATGACCTTGATGACTGAGAACCTCCACAGATATACATTTTTCTTTGGCAATAATAAAAAATGCAGGCGATCTATATTTTTATTTGAAGTACTAAATTTAATGTACTTAATTTGAAGTGACATTGCTAAATCATGTGAACAGAGATGGCAGCAATGTATTGCAGAAAAGCAGAAAACTTGGCAGGGGATATTGAAAGGTGATAACTGGTCTTATTTTACAGCTTTATTATTTAAAAAAAAACTCCTCATACCTCAGCCTGATGGAAGCCATGATTGTAGTTCTTTACATGGCTGCCGAAGGTAGACCGTAGCCAGGAACAACAGGGTCCCGAACTACAAATGTGAAGGGAGGAATAAAAAAAACATTCAGGAAATTTGTTGAAAAAACAAAGGGATAAGTCGTGAATAGAGTGTTAAAGTATATGTTTTATAGAGATGTAATTGTATGGTCATACCGATTAACACAGGCAGAGGTCAGACTTTTCTTCCTGTCCAAATGAATCCGTGACGCAATTGGGGACGCGTTGAGCATCAAAGTCAATGCTATGAAAGAAGCACCTGTTAATTGTTTGTAACGTTTGTAAAAGCTTGTAAAATGCTTAATAGTTGAAAATGAACCGGTTACACTTGGTGTTTCCCCCCTGAAAGACAGCAATGACGGAAAGAGGCCTGGCTGATGCTAGTACACGGAGAACACCCATGCTGACGCTAGCTAGCGCGGCTAATCCTCGCTAACCGAAGCTAAAGGAAGTTTACAACAGGGTAAACTGTCAAGTTTGAACTGAGCGGAGCTTATAGCGGCGCCGCGATTATTATTATTAAATAGACGCCGATAATTCTTTGAAAGGGGCATTGGTATTTAATTTTGGCTCATAGGTTTTGAAAAATATACCTCGCTTGATACCGGGGACGTCAACGCTGCTAAGGCTAACGTTATTTCCAACGTATGTGAAGGGATGCTAACGGTCAGTGCTGACTCACCTGCTGTCCTCTGGGAGTGCCGCTGGGATAAATTTCACTCAATTGAGTGTGTGTACGTGTGTGTGTTGTTAAACAAAAATAAAGCGACACATTTTCCACTTTAGTCGATTTTGAATTTTTTTTATTGTATAAGTGATTTTAAAAGGTAATAACAATGTTTAAAACTACATTATCTTCACAGCCATTGCTTACATACTCAAGATAACCCTCTATATATATTCTTTCAACTCCCCCAGATTCCCCTTTTTTTGTAACTAATTTCTTTTTTTATTTATTATTTTCTTTGTTTTTGTTTTTTTGTGTATTTTTTCTTTTGGAGTCATACTATCATAATAAATGCCCATTTCAAGTCTCGTCACACTAACAGCAATTCAATAGGAAAGGAGGAAGGTTCTATCTCTACAGGGGATGGATTTATTTTCTTTTTTTGAAAGTTCCCAGTTCGTATGTTTTGTTTTTTTTCTCCATCAACATTTTCAAGTTACTAAAGCAGAAAAAAATAATAAACAAGATCCAAAAAAATGAAAACAAAAAATAAAAGAAATAAAAAGATTGGTATGAGGAGTTACACCAGGCAACCCTCCCAGCCCGTCAGGCCACTGCAACGGAAAAGTTCAGTTTGTACAGTGACACGTGTTTCAAGTCAAGTGTCTCGAAAAAGTCAGAACATAGAAAACCCACTAAAATAATTTTGAAACTAGATCCAAAATATTCTTTTTGAAAAGAATTTATTTTGATGTACAAAAAGTCATTTTCTTTTTTTTTTTTTGTTTTGCTTTTTTTTTTTTATAATAAAAGTTTCAAACACAAGTTTATTGTAGTTCTTATTTGTCATTATCATTATTATTATTATTGATTCATTTACTCTTTTTATCTTTTTTCTTTTTTTAATTACTCCTCTATCAGTGCGATTGTATACCAGTGCAGCTACTGGGTCCAGAGTAAAGAAAACAGGCTTTTTCATCTTTAATGGCATAAAAAATAAGGAAAAATCCATCTTTTTATACAAAGTATAACTGCTGGTCTTTAGGGAAAAAACATTTATAAACCCATAAAGCTAGGAGGCACACCATGGGATTTTCATTTTTGTAAATTATAGCAATAATAATAATAATAATAATAATAAACAAAATAAGTGACAACAACTTGCAACCATTTAAACCGTCCTTGATGCCACGAACGGCTCCAGAGACAAATACAATGAAAATTCATTGGAAAAAAAAATGTGGTTGCTCATTAAGTCAAGACAGTTGAGAAATTGCACAAAAAAAAAAACAAACAAACAAAAAAAAAAAAAAGTAAAGAACATTTTGTCAATTGCAGGGCTGTTTTTTTTTCTTCTTTTTTGGAAGGACAGGAAGCCAGGCCTGAAAAAGCAGCATTCGGGCATGGCCGCTGGCATCTTTGGTTCGGTCGAACATACGAAGGTAGCGCAAGCTCGAGCATTCCACGAAATGTATGAGAATGACCGCGCACGGAATGCTGAGGCGGAACTCTTAACCCTGGTATGGAACCAAAATCGCAATCTGCTACAACAAACTACTGACGTCGTTCCATAGTTTCCCCGTGAGGTATCAATGCTTGGAAAACAGTTCGTGTTCAGATGCAGAGCAACGCTCCGCGCGTCCTGCGCAAAACGTTCAGTCTGCATCCCCGTCTGGGAGACGCGGGACCTTACTGCCGGTCAACGTGCCGTCTCGCTGGAGGTCAAACAATTCAGCAGCTAGAGGTTAACGGAGGATGTGCTCTGAAGGAGAAGAAGAGGGTAAAAATAAAAAGCAACATCTGGCCTTCCGGGGCGAGGCAACAACCGTCGCCGTTGCTGTCTACCGACACGCATCGCGCCTTGACAAACCACAATGAGGGGGGATGGAGGGAGGTTAACGTGTGACTTCTTGTCCTTTCAAACCTGCATGGGTGTTGACTTGCACTGGTAGGAAAAGAAAGAAAAAGAACAGA
Source organism: Fistularia commersonii (assembly GCF_037954325.1). NCBI lineage: Eukaryota > Metazoa > Chordata > Actinopteri > Syngnathiformes > Fistulariidae > Fistularia > Fistularia commersonii. The sequence goes on along the minus strand of NC_141298.1, from coordinate 11,108,837 downwards.
AAAAAAAAAAAATGAACAAAAAAAAATTAACACCTGTTGAACAGATCTGCATATATCAAGGATAGTAAAGGTAACACATTTAGGATTTTCTCACCATAGATCACTGTTTCGTGACGAGGACGACCATTAACAGTACATTCCTTAGCCCCTTATGACGTGCTTGCTGCTGGGACTTTTTTTTTCCTCCGTTATATGAGAAAAGATTATCCATCCGTTTTTCCCATAGGGAACTGATCCCAAAAGTCACCCACGCCGGACTGAACGAGAACAGGGGGCTACGGTTTTTGCGTCGGTGACATCCTTCCGATTAAAAAAACAAAAAACAAAAATAAAAATAAAAAAAAGTAAAAAAAAAAAAAAAAAAATCAAAATGCGCCGCCACAGCTCATTTCACAGCAATATACTAAAGAGAAAATCATACATGCCTCTTTAAGTATGATATGATCAATGAGTCCGCATGACCAGTCACAAACTGTGACCACCCCAATATGAGGTCTGATAGCACCATAGTTCTCTTTTAAATCTCTTAATGGTTCATAAGAGCGTCTAAGCCATAGATCAAGCATATCGTGGATAAAACCATAGGTCTCATACTCATACATACATGCAACTAAATACATTGCATGTGTATACAAAGACATATATGTAAAAGAGCATGGTCAATTTGGTTTTGCAGCAGAGAAATTCAGGTTGTGCTGTGCTGAATGGACCAGGAAGAGGCAGGGCGCCGCGAGCATTCCCCATCTCGGCCGCCCACAAGTAGCGTTTTTCGGGCGAACCGTACATTTCTACGAGTACGACTCAACCCGGCGTTTCACAATAATGATGATGATGATGATAGTAAAGGACAGCGTGCAACCATTAAGAGTTGATGGAGAGGCGTAGCCATATGTCGAAGATCAGCAGCTGAATGGGGACAGGGGGACAGGACAGGGGCCCCCTGTCATGTCAAGAAGTGAAAACGAATTTTCCCACACCGTGTCACGGAGGAACGTTCCGGCGCCGCACCTCCTGGTCCATCCTTCTTTAAAACCATTCATTTTAAGGCAACACAACTTAAATCTGGGTCATTTTGAGGAGGCCGGGGAAGAAGGGGTTACTGTGGATGGAGTGCCAAAAAGCCCTTGAAATTTTTGCATAAAGAAAAACAAAAAAAAAACAAACAAAAACAACCTGTCAGTTAGTAAAGGCTGTTACAACGAAAAGGAACCTCTCAAAAAATTCCAGTTAGCCAAAACGAAAAAGCCGAAAAGAAGAATACAAAAAGAACTGGACCGCACGGTGATCCTCGGCAGAAGGACTAGCCTAGAGTGTGCGGACGTGACTCACCGTACACGATATTCTGGTGGGAAATGGCTTCTTGTGAGCTCACAGCGCTCAGGCTTTTTTTTTTCTTTTTCTGTAATAACTGCGAGTCGCCCCGAAGTACAGGGCAGCCGCTGACCAAACAAGGCTCAATACACTCGGATTGGGACTGGGATCTTGGTGCTGCATGACGTGCGGCGATAAAACGACGTGCCGTTTTCATACGATGAACGGGTCGCTTCCTTTTTTTTTTTTTTTTGTGCGTCGAGTGGTGTCTCATCGGACTATTCAAATACATCATACTTGGTGGACAAGCAACGACGGTTAACTACGATCTGGGGAAAAGGGCGAGACGATGTTACTACTGTTACGTGGACGACACACACACGTGCACGCGCACACATACACACGCAATGTCCGACTAAATGACTGAAATCCAGCGACGCTGGTGAGGGTTTGCATTCAGAGGTCGGCGACCCGGCCCCCTACTCTCCGTCACCAAACACACACCACCAACAAGCAGACCACTCTCACAAAGTGTGGAATTAAAAAGAGAATATGGCTTTAAGTAGTTAGAGCGTTTTTTTGTTTTTCTTCCCTGTCGAGTGACTCCCTGCCAGTAAACTCGGAAACCAACGGTTACATTTAAATGAAAGCATGCATTATTTTTTTTCCATTAGGTCTCAGGGACCCCCCTCCACCCTCCCCCACCCCCCCCACCCCGCTCCCCCAAACACACTATCACATGTAGCCACTTGCAACTCAGAGACAATTAATATTAAAAAAAAATTGTATTAAAAAAAAAAAAAAAAAGAAACATCACACCTGCAGACACGGTTAACCTCAAAGACACAATGGCTTCCTCCGCAGTTACCAAATATTCAAAAAAAAAAAAAAGTTTTAGGGTTTTGGGTGGGTAATGTTTAAAAAAAAAAAAAAAAAAAAAAACCAACAACTAGAACACAGGAGGGGCCGCATGTGAGCGCTGGAGCAGAACGCTCACTTTCAAGGTTTAAACCAGTTCAACCACAAAACACCGCAAATACTCCTTTTTTGGGAGGGGGGGGGCTCCAAAAACAAAAAAACAAAAACAAATCTGATTTCTTCCAGCGTCTTTATCCACACACACACACACACACACACACACACACACACACACACACACACACACACACACACACACACACACACACATACACCTCTGTGAGCTCCAACAATAAACACGACCGGCTGGTCACAGAGCATCACAATCCTACGAGCTAAACTTCACAGGGTTTTAACGGATCCCCGAAAAAATACGCTTCCCAACTACAACACTACGAGAGTTTACAAGACTTGACAACCTCAACAGTCAATCTTTTGTTTGTTTGTTTTTTTTGTTTGTTTGTTTGTGTTGAGAGGAATCAGAGACGACACAGCCTTTGAGAACTGCGGTTGCTTTGCTACATGGGTTGTATGTCATGTCTGGTTAGCAAGAGAGGGAAAAAAAAGCAAAAAGAATTTAAGGAAGAAGGGAAAAAAAGGGGGGCTGGGGTTTCTTGGTAAATGTTAAAATCGTAGCAAAGCCGAAAGAATACTAACGACTGATCCGCCGTAAGACTTCCTTCCATCCACAGAATCAAACACCTGATTAGGTTTTACTGAAAAAGACGCGTGATTAATAAAATAAAAAAAAGTTTAATTTTCAAAAATACGAATGGGGGGGGGGTTATAGAGATAAGGTATACATATGCTGCGAAAACTTAAACCACAGGCAAAGGAGAAGAAAAAAAAGGGAATAAAAAAGGGTGGTTTTCTTGTCATAATCAAATGATGCTCTGTTGCCACCCGTTGCCATGTCAACGTCAGGGGGAGACGGCCAGCATGGCAACGGAAACTATCATCATAAAATTGTACAGTAGTAGAAATAACTAGACCAGGAGGGGGCGGGCTCTCCTGGGAAAAGGTCCGCGGAGAGGTCCAATGATTGGTCATGCGGCTCGCTGTCAGGAATAATGGTTGTAGGGTGGTAGAGGGTGCCCGATGCCATTCTGGTAGTGATGGTGCTGGCGGTGGGCTATGTACTCTGCATAACCCATTGTCATCTTCTCGCTACGGTACCTAAAAGTGGGGAAGGAAACAAAACAAAAAGTGGAAAAAAAAAAAAAAAAATGTGTTGGTGAACTCTGGTCGACCCCCCCGCGCTCCTCGAAAATCTTCATGGCGCTTTTCCGGGACACAGTTCGAGCACGACCTGGGTAGGGGTTGGTCTGTGGCAGGGCTAAACTGCCATGACTTGGATGTTAGCCATGCTAACTTGTAACATTTTTGCAGGTTCTTTTTTGAAAAAAAAAGAAAAAAAAAAACCAGCAGGTTTGATTCTGTCATGAGCTGAACCTTACCAGAGTGGGTACTTAAAAAAAAAAAAAAAAAAAAAAAAAAAAAAAAAGAAAATACCAGGGAAACAGGTACGATCCCTGAAGGATACCAAGGAAGAACCCAGTTGAGTCGTACAGTAACTGTATCATGGAAAAAGGGCCAAATTACATAGCCAGTCAGGATGTGCCAATTCATCACCCAAGGCAGCAGTAACTTCAATGATAGTAGAAAGAAGCTTGATATACACAAATCAAATTCAAGTGGCAATCAATAGCGTTACCCACCTTTGAGCCAGCGGATACGTGGGTCTAGCTAATCGCAGACATGGAGGTCGGTTGTAACATGACAGGAAGTAGTTTTCAATCCCGCTTTTTTTCCCCAAATGATCGAATGTTGTTTTCCAACCACGAAAATCTAATCTGATCCGAAACTCCATTGGGGAGAAAAAAAAAAAAACCCAAGCCTGTTCTGGAACAGAAGGCCGAGTCATGCTCTGTCCACATCTGCTTCATTACGGGATTTTCGGTTTGCATTAGTCGGATCTGTTTGCTTCTCTTTTTTGTTTGTTTCCAATTCAATCAGAGCACAATCAAAGCAGGAAGCGGCAGACGTGGATGCAGCAGTAAAATCCACCGGCATGATCGTATCTCACGCTGCCTCCACTGCAAATCACTTTTCACCATTTTTTAATCACTTCAGCCTCCTTCAGATAATGTTATTGTCCCATCCGGGATGTTTTTTTTTTTTTGTCCCCACCAATACGTGGCCTCCATCTGTGTGTTGCCAACCATTGCATGAATGTGTCATGGCTGACGAAGGACACAGAGGATTCCTTACAGCACTCTGTCGTTGTGACATTGTTTTGTTTTTCTTGAACACAAAAACCACCCAAACCTGCAGAACACCCCTGGGGGATGTGAATAAATTCCTTTTTCCACACGGCAGCTTGTGGAAACCCAGGCCGGGGAGGAACTCAGCAACATTGTCAAAGCTGAAAACGGCTTGGAAAGTCAGGCTAAAAAGGACTTGAGAGCCAGGTTGATATTTCGTGACTCATCTTGGTGTTTCCTCTCAATTCGATTGAATCTGCCGGAGACAGGCCGCGCCTGATATCAACAAACAGACGCTCTGCATTATCTCCTGTCTGCACAGAGTTTGCACGCTCAAAAGCTTGGTATTAGACTTCTAAGATGTCAATTCCCGCATTCTAAACTTGCACATCCCGTGAACACAGCATTTAACGTTTACATTTTTTTCTTTCAACTTGCACATCTTGTTAATACTGTTAACATCTTGTTGCTCTAATATTGTGATTATTATATTTATATCATGATATAGTCAAAATATATCAGATACAATTATTAGTAATTTAATTGTTATTGCTTGTTTTTGGGCTACCTCTGACTTTACTGTGGACAGCAAAATTAGAATTTCATTGTACGAGGGAAACGTGCACTGTACCGCACATATGACAATCAACACTTGTATCAACAATGCATCAGCTAGGGCAAGCCGAGTTTCCGAGTAAAAGTTGAATTACACCTTCATGGCCAGAAGAGCAGCGTCTCAGGGGCGGGGATGGTTCCTTTGGCTATGAGAAAATGGAATTGCCACGGTCTCTATCGTAGTGACCTGGTTCATAGAAGCCAGCTGATAGATTGCATTCATTCATTGCCCACCCTGCTTATTTGGCGGCCTGTCCTGCCAATGGTTGCATATGCTGAAAGGGCTGTGATGTCAAAAAGGGAGCGCCTATGCTGCAAAGGGCGGAGGCAGCCAATGCTCGTAATTCTGATTACGTCGCCGCCTATGCTTTTGCTGTTTTTGATTACAGCGGTGGTGAAGGTCTGCTAGTGCAGTACGAATGCTGGGTCTGAGAAAGCTGTCGCTATTACAGTGTTAAAACCAGCCAAAATCAAAAACAGCTGAACCACAAAGCCATATTGGCAAGCTCATAGACTTGAGTTGATTGAGCTGGTTGATAAGGGTGGGGGGTTGCTTTAATTAAAATGTAGCATAATTTTCTATTTTCAATGATGGTTTTATTTGCGAGGAGATTAAGCCTAGCGGACACCACACATTCTCAGCAGGGATTTAACAAATGCGTGAGAAACACGTTGCCTTTTTTCCATGACATTGGGCTTCAAAGTGTCGAAAACGTGTCTGTATTGACGAACCCGTCACCCCTGACGGAATAGAAGTATAAATCCACTGTCACAGACAGGATGAGCCTGAATGAGCACCGCAAATCATCAAATTCCTGTTTTTTTTTTCTCCCGAGATGTGCAGCAATTTTTGCTCCGACAAAACGTCAGCGTCGATTCTTGCAGGGAATTTAATAAAAAAAAAAAAAAAAGGCTCGTTCCTAATTAGACACTGATCGACTGGCTCGGACCCTCCAGCGACCAATCAATACTGGACTTTGAATGTTTTTCGGGGGCAAATTGACTCACGCGAGAGACGTATGGTGACTAAAAAAGGCGCCATGGACACCCCCCGGGCTGAACGCCCGCTTTCTGCAGCCTTAAATATGCAATGGATGCACGATAACGTTAAGAAGTGTTTTCGGGGACTGTGGGGTTGTGCGGGCCGATGTAAATGAACCGATGCGGTGATTCCAGGGTGCGACCTTACCTGGTTAACTTAATGGTCTTCCTGAAATCATTTGTGATGGGAGCTTTGTAACCTCCCTTTCGTAGTAAGGAATCTATGGTTTGAATGTGGTCCCAACCTGCAGGAGAGAGACACAAAACTCCTGAACAAATGAGCCAAAGCCGTCAATCACTTGTGATTTCGCAGCAAGGGATAAGGGTCTGAAAACAACAGTGGCAGCGCTGGATCTCACCTTGCTCCTTTGCAACCTCTGGTAGGTAGGTGGCGGTGCGCTTTGATCCTTTTTCATTGAAAAACTCTATCCTAATACCGTGAACACCCACCTGGAGATGCGAGGGAAAGCCATGCGTGAGATATTGCGAGCTTTCAAAGTAAAACTCTCCTTGTTAAATAATAAAAGCGGAGGGCTGTGGACAAAAATACGCTTCGGAAAAAACGGGAGGGGGGGAGAGCGGTTGCGTGTCATCATGGGAGGGAAAAAAATAAAATAAAAAGACGCCGGTGGACGAATACTCGAAACGTGGGGTGGCGTCCGCCTCTCACCTCCCAGTCAAGGTAATCACCGACGTCTTCAAAGTTGGTGAGAAGAGACACTGAGCAGAAGAGGCGAGGCAGCTCATCCCTTGTCATGGGGGGGAAGCGGCTGTCTTTAAGGGCACTGGAGGCATAGAGAGGACAGAAAAAAAACACTATTAACCACAAGAGGCCAGTTTTAAGACCCCACCCTTTGTGTTGTAACTGAAGCCGCCGCCTCAGACTGCTAACGGTATAAGAGACATGGCAACGCTGCTCCCAATATGCAGATGAGGGTCAGTGAGGGTGTTTTCTCCCGTGTCAGCCGGGTCAGACGTTAACCCCACAGGCTATGTATGTGCATCTGCACACAATACCTTTCGGCCCGCGAGGGGAGCCGCATGTGTTTATATATATTTCTAAAAAGTCAGCTGTGCCCCCCCAGGTGAAGACAGTCAAGGGAAGAACCTCAATGTTTACAAAGAGCCCTGTCAACATGAAACAGCGAACACGTTTTTATTTGTTTTAAATAATCAATATCAGTGCAACACATGATTTACAGCTCTAAATCTGGCTTTACTGAAAAATAGTTTGCAGGTATGTAAATAAATAAATGTCTCATTCACAGAGAGTTTTTTGGAAGGCCTCTTTTCCGTTTCGGGGGAAACTCGAGATTCTACATACAATTGCACACAGTGTGCAATTGTATGTAGGCACTGTGTGCTTATTGTAACATCAATCTAAAAATGACTGGGAATCGGCAGATTTATTTATATCTGGTGCTACTGAAATCATTGTAGGCTAGTGAGGGTAAAAAAAAGGAAACTCAAAGTCCGGGATGAAGAGGCATGGAAGAAAAACAAGCGACCTCTCAGCCATGTGCCTGAACGGTCATGTGACACAGCCGATCTGCTGACGGGGTGAACAAATGACCATCAATGTGAAATAAGGCATCTACAAAGTCTGCAAAAAACACAGATTTGGCTCCCAGGCGCATCGCCGAGCGGACCAAGGTTTAAAATAAGCATATGTAGTTGTGAGGTTCAATCCCGTGTATTATTACCTTCAAAACCTTCAACTTAGTGCTTGGCACGTGTTTACAGTGGGCTGGAGTTTTTTGGCGTTAAGGCTATGTATTGTGACAAACCAGTCTATCGGGCCCAAAGTCCCTGGCTGTTGCCACTCACCTGGTAAGGGTGTACTCCCTGAGTCCTGAGTGCAGATTCATGGCAGAAAATGTACCTATACAACCCCTCAACCGCTTGTCTCTGCCTATTTTCCATGTGACAAACAGCGGGCTGGAAAGAGAGAGGGGAATAGGTTAGAGCGTCTCATGGCTGATGAAATAAAACTTCGAAGGGAGCCGTACCAGCGTCGCCTGCCGGCGCTAATCCGTGTTAGTATGTATTTCTTATTTCCATAAGGCAATTCCAACAAATGGTTTCGACATTGCGATGGCTGATTTTGCATAATCAATGTAAAAGTTTAATATCTCCGAACCCTTCGAGTACTGGAAAGGATTTCCCCATCTTTTTTTTATGATTTTTTTTTTAAATGGTCAAACAGACCAACCTGTCCCAAACAAGTTCTCCCCAGCATCCAGATGCACACATTCATCATTTATCTGATTGATCGCTGCTGGCAATAACCTGAATGACATCTTGTTTTAGCAACACGATAAAATCCCAGGACGGAGGGAGCCTGGTAGTGTTTCCGGAGCTGGCGATAATAAGTCTTAATGTGTCTCCGCCGAGGTTGTATTAGTGATGTTTGATGGAATATGAGCTATGAGGGGCTGTACTCAGTGTTCAACAGTCTGGATTTAGCACTAATGAACACCATCTGCCACGTCATGGATTCATAACTCGTTCAAGCTTTCAGGCGAGGAAAAGATTTGTTTTTGTGTTGACATTTCGCCCACAGGTACCCCGAGTGCTTGTCAGTGAACTGCACACTCCCCTTTACACAAGAACACTCATTGCTACAGGCCTAAGACATATATGGATACTAACTGTCATCTAAATCATATCCATTTCTCAGAAAATTAAAGAAATTACCTTGAAATTTTCAGGAATTTACTGACCAAGTTGCAGTAAATTACCAGTTGCAAAATTAAGGACAAAATGTATGTATTTTTGCATCTCTAACAGCAATTCCAAAAAAATGAAACTGCATTTGTTCAAGCTGGGGAAAAAAAAAATCCTCTCTGTTATGATCTTTCTGTCTCTTATTGAATCTTGAATTTTGAAAAGTAGAAACTCCCCATAAAACCTGGACCTTGTTGAAATGGTAATAACCAAAGGTTACACAAGGCAGCAGACATGCCTTCCTTTCAAATCAAACCCCATTTAAACCATTACCTGTTTTTTTACCTAAAAGCCAATACAAATGTCCTCAGCTCTTGCTTGTTACTAATTAACTGACTCTGCTTGAATAATGCCTGAATAATGCCAACATGGGCTCGACGGCGGTTGAAGTTGTTTACTCGCAGAGCTTTGCGTTGTTGTTTAGAGGATCTCAATAATTCATCCTGACAGGGGCAGGGGGTGTCGGACGCCGTACAACGAAACACCGCTTTACGAGATGAGCGAAAACCCGAGTCAAGTTCACGGAGGACCCCCGGGCGACAAAGCGACTCCCTGGAAGGAGAGCAATGCCTTTGACCGTTTTGCCAACTAAAAGGCAAACGGGCTTTGTCAACAGCGGGGTTTTCGGGAAATTGGTAACAGAAGAGACAAGCTTTGGATGGCGTGCAAAACCGTTTTGTAAATGCCTTTCGATGCCATCGGTTAGTCACTACAGCCCGTTGCAGACATGTTTGTAGGGCTTATGCATGTTTGTTTGTCCTCGCTCAGATCAGTGTTTGTTTCCAACCCCCCTCCCCCCTATACACCCTATGGCTTGCTTCCTTCCTCCCTCTCTGCACTGACACACAGAAAAAAAGAGCCCTCTTCCCTGTCGATGCCCTCCGGTTTGGCGTTTTAATCCGTTCACAGTGTCGGTTTCTGGGCGGAAAAACCTCCCCGCAGGCTCCGGGACGAGGTGGGGTCGGTTGTCTCGGTACAGTTTCGAACAAACGGGAAAACACGATCATAACGGAAGGCGGTTGAGTCATAACAAAAACACACAGTAGTAGAGAGGATCAGTCAAAAGACAATCATTTGACGCCAATATCACTCATCCTCTGTTGATATCTCGGTCATCTGACTCGATGTTCTGAATGATTTTACGGAACTGATAAGTCCAAGGCACGCCACCGTTTTTTTCCTCCTGTCTTTGTTGGCCGATGCTAAGACCGGTTGTTAGCATTGTTGCCTTACAGTTGAGAGGAAATCCCCGCCGTGCGGTGTCACGTTCAGAAACAAAGAGCCCCGGCTCCCGAACGTCTTGTTTGACTTATTCCTTAAAAGCAGAGAAAACGCTTCAGTTGATTTAAAGACTCCAAGCTCATCGGGGTACCATTAGCACGCTCATTTAGCACGGAGCTAACAAAGCTAACGCTGATAGGTGACAGTGTTCCATCAGCAAGCTAATGTAGCGTACAGCTAACTCAGCTAACGTTGATAACAGTTAACACCCCGATGTTCATTTTTAGTCAAAGTGTCTTGAAAATTAATGAACACGAAATGTAGCTTAACCCGGTCTTAATCCACACCCCTAACAGCGTATTCATGTCAAAAACCAATTCAAAAAATTAAAAAATAAAAATAGCGATGTTATCTTGCTCGTTCCACTCTACCTGTGAACTGACCGGTCGCTAGCACGGTAGAGGCTAGGGGATAAGCTCGCCAAGCGTTAGCCGGTGTTTACCGGGTCGAAATAAAGCCGCAAGGTTACCATTTCGGTCGCCGGAAAACGACGGAAAATGTTTTTTACGACACCCCGCGGCGATTAAGTAATAAGTAACGCGACTCGATTACCACACGGGTAATGTTTAATTGAAAGGGTAACGCGGCTATACTAGCTGCGGGTCGGCTAGCTGCTAGCTAAAAAAACAGGCCCGGATTCCAACTTGAGCCCGGATCGTGTGCTTATTTTTCCCCCACATTAAACATCAGAGTTGATTAAAAATATGCATTTATTTTGACATGACAGGTGGCGGACGCTGGGGGCCGTCCAGCCCTCCGCACAGACTCCCGAGAGCTGAAGGGAGGGGGGGAGGGTTGCCATTGTGCCTTTTTTCCCTGAAACCGTTGCTGCAAAACACACGAAAACACAACAAAAGGCATGAAGTTAATACTCACTAGGGATCGTTTGTAAACCTGGGTGTTCTTGGAGGTTGGTATCCGTACAGATGGCAATAAAGCACGTCAAAGCAGAAGCAGCACATCTCCGCTGAGACGACCATTTTTCTGCCTCCGCTTCCCGACCCAGGTCCGGGGCTGAGATTCGGGGAGAGACCGGATGAGGTGTAGCCGGCCGGGGCCGGGGACAGAGCGCTTGTGCCGCCGCTCCCGCCGCTAACGTTCCCCCCGGGTCCCCCCAGGCCGTTGGCTCTGCTCGCGTTGGCCGCCGCCGCCGCCGCCGCAACGGTCGCCGACGAGCCAATCCCCAGCTCCGATCCACAATGTCCGGTCCCCGCCACCCCGCTCCCCGCCCCCACCCCGCCGGGACCCCCAGACCCGGGCGATCCCGACAGTTTCTGCTTCTTCACCCCGCAGCACCCGGCCGCCATCTTGGAACAATCTGCACCGACACACCGCTTCCGACCCATAACCGTCACCGCGGGATGGGTGGGGGGGGACGCCGGCCAGACGTACAAATCCCACTGCGTTGATGCGTACGGCGGACGATCCTCCACTTCCACGCCGAGATCTTCGCCCTTTTCTCCTGTTTTTTTTTCCTCTCTCCTCTCTCTCTCTCTCTCTCTCTTTAAAACCGCTCTCAACAAATGCACGAGAAGACTGCAATTGCAATGTCACCCAAACGTCGCCTTTAAAACGCGCAACTTGGCTGCGCCGAATCCACAAGCTTGACCAGCGTCCTTTTTTATTATTATTATTATTATGATGTTGATGATGGGTTATTTCCTTGAGTAACGGTAGTCACGACACGTCCTGCGTTTAAAAAAAAATCCCTGTCAAATGGACACGATCCGGAGCTGCAGCCGATTTTGTTTTTTTTTTTTTCCTCCCCCACCCCCACCACCACCGCCACCACCACCACCGCCGCCACCCCACCCTCCCCGGACGACCCTCCGCTTGTCAGTTCTCATTCAGCGTGCAAGTTGCAGGGGAGTGCAAGGCGGTTCCGTCCGGGATGACGAGACAGCGGCCGGGCGGTCCAGATGTGAAGCCGGGGTTGGGTGTAGCGGCTGCAGCAGCGGCGCTTGTGGGCCCCGGCGGCGGCGCAGGAGTGGAAGCCGGCAACCGGAGCACGCAGGACCCATAAAGCCTCAGCACGGATTGCGTGCGGTGTCATGGGGGACGTCGCTCCTCATTGCACCAGCTTGTTTTTTTTTTTTTTTTTTTAGAGGAGGGGAGCCCCCCCCTTGCCTTTCAAAAAAAAAAAAACTAATTACACAACAGGCCCGGTATGCAGGAATTCCAGACGCTAGGACGACGCGGGGTAAAATGGCATCGACCCCCAGCTGCACGGTTTTGCACCTGCGTGATGCCCGCTCCCTCGGACCCCTTCCCCCCCCTCCTGCACCCCCGATGACGCCCCCGCGTCAGACGTGGAGCTGGAAGTTTCCGGCACGGCTCTGCCCGCAGGCGCTCGTCCGTCCGCGGGGGCACCCGGAGAAGGGCATCCTAGGCTGAAAGATCCTCCTCCCGGTTCGGCGACGTCGCTCCGCACCGGCCCGTCAGCTGAGACCATTCAGTCGTGTGCAGGAGAGAAGGAAGGGTGGGTGGGTGGGTGGGTGAGGGTGGGGGGGTTGCAGAGCCCTGCGGTCGGGGCTTGTGTTGCACGGGCAGTCGGTGTCGTCTGCACGTCGGAACCGGATTCTGGAAAAGGCGCTGCGTCCGGCAGCTGCACGAAATGCGTAGCACGCAGAGAGGAAGGCAGGGAGGGAGGGAGGAAGGGAGGGAAAGGAGGGGAGGGGGGGGGTGAGGCTAAATTTGGGCTTTTATTCAACATCCCATCGCAATGCAAACACCATGCAAAGTCAAAAGTCAGCCTTGTTGTCAATAGCTGCAGCAGGCAAGCACGAAAACATTTTCCCAATACCAACGTGAACAATAAAGTATACAGCACATAAGAACATTCACTAATACTATAAAACGTCTAAATAATACAGGACAGGATATCTCCCACCTGACTCTCCGATGCAAGGTCCCTCTGTTTTTCCCTATCTGCAAAATTTTGCAGTAGGCTGTATATATTGCACCCTGTCTCTGTTTCTGTGATGTTTTGTACCCATTTCCGATCCTAATATGTCCTGTATGTGTAGAAAAAAAAGACACCAGCAGAGGTTTCTGTTTAAGTCAGGTAGTGCAAACCCCGGCCAGTAGCCTGGCTGGTATGTGGCTGCTAAATAATAAAAACAAAGCGGCTAATCTGTTATTTCATGTGACTTCAGGGTGGATTCCGGTGTGGAATTCTCTGCATGGCGTTCAGGGACCTGATCGTGAAACTCGAGAGAATCCCCAACCTGACGGATCGTCGAGGTCAAACCGTGAATCCCGGGCCGGGAAGTCACCAGCTGTAAGCGGGAAGTGGGAGGATGTCAGCTGTTCCAGGCGGTCCGGATCAGCTGACGACGGTCATGCCCTGACTCATGACGCAGGGCGGAGTGAGCTGTACCATGAAAACACACAAGGAACCCGTTCTGTGTCACACCATCATTGTCAACATCATCGTCGTTGTCGTCACTGGAGATGCAGCAAGATGCAAAAACCCGTCTTATTTGGAGCGCGTGGGAAAATTAGGAAAAGGAAGGGAATTATCAAAATATATTGTTTAGACAGGCCATGACTTGGAAGGGTGAGGCTACAGGACAGAGGACGTGTTTCAGTACTTGGGGTCGGCGGTCCAGAGCAACAGAGAGGATGGAGAAGAGGTTGGAATGTGAGGAGAAAAGTGACCTCCTGCCTCACCTGTCTGCACCTCATTGGAAAAAGGAATGTGAAAAGACTGGTGTGGCTTGATGTTTTTATTTTGCTAATTATTCCCCCATTACCAGTTTCCAGCCGTATTATGGTGGTGGGGCATGTCGAAGGAGTCGAAGGTGGAGGTGGGAGCCCTTTCTTGTTTGAGATGGTGACAGACAGGCTGGCAGATGAGGTTAAACAGGAATCTCCATGCACTATGATGTTGCAGATGACTCTGTGATCTGTAGCAAGAGCAGGGAGCAGGTGGAGGAACGTCTAGCGAGATGAAGGTATGCTCAGGAGAGGAGAGGAACGGAGGTCAGCAGCAGAAAGATGGAATCCACATGTGTGAACAAGAAGGAGAAAATTGTCACCAGGGCTAAAAGATTGTGGAAGGAAAGGTAGAAAAGATGTTGTCTGGGTCGGAGACACCAAGGAAAAAAGACAGGAGGCAGAGCTGGAGGCAGCAGAGATGATGATGTGGAGGTTCCTCTTCAGGATTGAGGAGAACCGAGAGGATCGGGAATGAGTCCATCAGCATATGTTTGATCTTCAGGAGATAAACTCTGAGATGGTTGGACACGGACAGAGGAGGAATGGTGAAGATCTGGGTGGAAGGATGCCAAGGTTGGAGCCCAAAGGAGTAGAAGAAGGTAAGTTAGGCTGGAATTTGTTTTGCTTACTCTCTTGACTTCACACACACGCACACACACACACACAGTGTTCAGCCTGAAGCTCATTTAAAGTGCCAGTAATCAGCGCAGGGCCTTGAAGAATTTGCATGTCTGAACATTTCCACTCACCGATCTTTCCCCCATGAAGGTCAGCCTCCACCTTTCCACTGAGGGCCGCATGGACGATTCAGTGGAAGCCGATCCCCAAGTTTCTTTCGCAACACCGCAGAGGAATAGCAACGAGAAAAAAAAAAAACCTCATGTCCACGGGTCATCCGGCTAAGTGACTCGCTGACGTGGACGTCCTTCTCTTCGGCCATTTTGGTTTTCATTATGACATTTGTTTGGCGGGGGAGTGGGGGCGCGACGAGAATAAATACAAGCGGACAGTGATGGCCTGAAGGGAAATAGTCAATGCATCATGGTTTCCCAAACCTTTTATATAACTGTTTTTATTGTCTGACATGTACTAACCGTAGCATTAGGGTCGGCATCCATGAGAATACGATGGGAGGTTGCTAAAACCTTTGAGACAAAACAACCAAGATACTGAATCATTGTTTTGGGATATAAATCCCATGCCGCACTCATTGGGTTATACAACTAAAAGGACCTTGTTGTTAGCAAAGCATGCCTCTTGCAACCATTCATTTATCTAATGCATCAATAATGCAATTGCAACACTACTCCCTTGATCTGGATTAAGTTTTAAGTCCAGCATTAGGAGAGCAGTACGTGCTGTCTGACGTCTCCGGGTCCATTCAAATATTTCAAATCGTTCTTCACTGGAAGAATCATTTCGATGGCATACAGACATTTTTTTTAGCGTCCTATCCTATGTAAAGTTCGATTGGCACTAGACACCAGTATCTTTCATTCTGGACTCTATCTCAGCTGTCATTGGGGCAAAAGGTGGAGGTCACCCTGGACTGGTCCATCACAAGGACCACATGTAAAGGCCAACAACCGTTCAACCATCATATAGACTCTTTCATTCACAGGTCATGTCCTTTCACAACATTTCTCAGCTTTTCCATGTCATACACTGCTTCCCTGTTGGCAATAATATGAGGACCAGTAGGGGCCTCCGACTGGCCCGCAAAAGCCTGTCGATCCGTCCGTATTTGGTGCATCTACGAGAGAAGTGACTGGTCCGTACGACTCAATAACCCTTCTATTCTTAGGAGTGCGGACAATCTGGTATGATGTTGCCAGGCCTCGCCGTGGAATTTCCCACAGCAGCATCAGCGGGACGTTGTTGCCTCTCACCGAGGCTGGGAGTGAGTAGTGATGACAAAAAAAAAAAAGACTGACAAAGGGTCATACATAAATCACTTTGTATAAGATTTTTTTTTAGATAAGAAGTGCGATTCATGTCACGGTACGAATACGAGAGCGAGAAATCAAAATTCGTGTTCCCACAACTCGAATATGCTTCATGACACCCCCTTTAAAGGATTCGAATTGCTTGTCGTTGACGAGATTGTGCGCCTCGGAAGGTCCATTGGGTTGGAGGTTGATGAGAGCGATATAGATGGACTCGTTGTGGAGCATCAGGAGGAAGACTCGAGGGAAATGCAGGGTCTAGCTCACAATGAGCTCGACAAGCACTTCAGCGGCGAGGAGGAAGAGGAGGAGGTTACGATAACAGCCGAAATAAAAGAAATGTTGGGCTGTTATCAGAAATCGACTGATTTAATTCAGTGAAAATATCCAGAAAACATTCATATCAGTCGGGTGTCGGCCTAATTCAACAACTTATGCTTAAGTCATTTCCGAAACATTTTTAATGTTGTAGGCAAATGTTTAGGCAAACTTCATTAGATCGATTCTTTCAGAAAAGAGTCTTATCGAGCGACTGATTCAGAGGAAAATGAATCAAAAAAAAGAAAAAAACAGTGAAAAATATTAAAATTCAAAAGTAAAATGTATGTTAATGAAGTTAATTTTGATTTAATAATCATCATAAATTTATTGTCAAAGTAATTTTCACTAAGGGCCATATCAGCATAATGGTTGCCTTCAAAGGGCCACATGTAACGTTGACAGTCTAAATGTAATTAAATGTAATGTAAAATAAATGTAATTACTCCTTATGTTAAATAACTTTCAATTTATGACTTATTCAAATCCAAATGTTACATATGCATTTGCAGAGATGAAAAAAGTTTTTTACCAGATGCTCTGTTACAAAGGTAGTTTTCACTGCAACAGTGTTTTTGGATGCAACTAGCGATAACACATTCTGCTGCCATCGTGGTTTGGCTTTTAATTCTTGGACAATTTGTAGTTTTTCTGGAAGGCTAACTTTGGCATACTTAGCTCCGTGTTTGGTATCAAAATGCTGTCGTAGATTGTACTTTTTGACAACAAACGCTGCCTCATAACAAAAGACATATCGTTTTTATCTCCTTGAAGCACAAACATGTATCCGCCTTCCCATCTTTCTTGAAACAGCCTTCCATTCACATCAACTTTTCTCTTCCTGGACGTTTAGGGATCATTTGTATTTCTCAATTCCACTCGTTGAAAATCGCATTGACATGGATACATTGCGATCCAATGGCGAGATGCTGTCACTTTGCGAATAATGTGATTGGCATGAATTATGGGAAATGCAGTTTATGAGCAATGCACACGTTTGGCTTATTTATTTCAAGACAATCAGACCTTTAAGACATTCTTGCAGCCCCCCACAAAAAATGATGTGGCGGGCCACATTTGGTCCGTGGGCCTTGAGTTTGACACGTGGTTTATTGTAATGTTAAGTTCATTGAAAGTGTACGGTTTTCGCTCTTTGCCTCTTGCACCCTCGTAACCACTTGCTGCCATCTGCAGTCACCTGTGTCTGAGGTAAGGATTCATATTACAACAATGTAAGTTTACAATACCCATGATTTTTCTTTTTGATGTCCCTTACATGATAAATATTCTTGTTTTTCAGGGTTTTTCTCGATTAATATCCTTATTTTGTGAGTTTAGGGGGTGGTGGAATAAATTCATTTGTTTTCTGTATTTTAAATATGGAAAATTCATCTAAGGTTCAAAAAAATCAACATAGGAACCCACTTCTGGTACAAATTAAATTTGCATCACTCTATTTCTCCTTTGGTAGGACGACGGGGGCATCAGTTATGGCTTCTGTTGATCAATAACAGTAACTCATGACAAGAGGGAGGACCACCCCCCCGGCTTCTCTTATCGTCAATTTATCGCCTCCTCATGGGCGCCGTGATGATGATGGTCATATAAGCGATCACCCATTTTTATGAAGGATCTAACGCGTGTCCTTGAGATGTCTGCCGTGGACAGCTGCCGCCATCGCTCATCTGCTAAAAACCCGTCTTCATTGCTTGTTAAGTGGGGTTAAACAGTGCATGTCACAGGAGAGGGGCCGGTCCACACTTCGGGATAATGTGCACTTCCCAGACATCACAAGGTCACCTCTGCTCTGCCAGCGTACCTTAATCCTATACATGTGACCGATTGGTTTTAGTGACTCAGAGGCCCAGAATTATGGAAAGTGAAGGTGCGAACTCGGCTAATTGGATAGATAGTTCCAGCAGTCGAGTCTGGCTTCAGCTGTTATTGCCTGCTTGTCATAGCTCGATCTGGGCTCAGCTGTACACCCCCCTCCCCCCCCCCCCCGGCTCCTGATGACCCTTTTCTTACGGCCAGAACAGCAGAGTCACTCCTCATTTTCACTGCTGGCCGAAAAACCCGTCTCATCAGGAGAGATGTTTTGTCACTCAGCTTCCTGTCTTCCCATATTTATTTTATAACAACGTCAGGAGGGGGGAAAAGAATTGTCTTTGAATTTTTTGGCTAATCCGTGGAGGAATTTGGCAAGACTGCTTAGATAGACTCTTGTGCTTCACTTGCTCACGCCATTACTTAGGTTTTTGGTGGTAATCATACTGCTAAGGATTCAAGAGTTTACACATAGTTCACTGAAATTTAGAGACAGCAGCTCTCAGGTTCAGTGGAATCAAAACACACAAAAACAATCTTAAAAGCAGGGGACAGAGCAAAACAATACAATGATAGGAACATCTCTGGGTTAGAGATTTAAGACAGAAAAAAATGTAAGACCAAAAATATTTTGAAAATAATAATAAATATACATAAAATGTAATAAATATAAATAACAACTAGAAGAATAAATAGATAAATATGTAGAAAGAAAAAAGTAAAGAATTAAAAAGTGAAAAGTAGAAAAAATTGGCTTAATTGCACTGTACTGCATAAGAATAAGAATAAGAATAAGAATAAGAACAACTTTATTTATCCCGAAAGAAATTATAGTGCCAGTGAGGTTCAATTGTTTGGGGTTGTGCCGAATTTAGTGCGACGATCACTCTAGGATAAAAGCTGTTTTTCAATTTGTTTTGTTTTGCTCTACACCGCCTCCCTGACGTCAACAGTTGGAATAAGCGGTGGGTGGGGTGGGATAAATGTCTGAGGATGCTGTGGGCTCTCCTGAGGCAAAATGTGTTTTAGATGTTATGGATTAAAACCCATAGATTCAAAACAAGATCTGTTAGTTTAAATAGGAGACAAAAAAAAGAAAAATACATTGCATTGTTTCATTGCAGCAGAAAAAGTAGGTTCACAAGCAGAGGTTTGAAAAATAGTAAAGCGATGCTGCACTTCCCTCCTTGGCCTGTAGGGGGCAGTAATGAGCCGTACTCGCTATTAAAGTTTTCGCAGAAGAAGAAGGAGGAGGCGGAGCTGGTGTTTGAAAGTGGCGGGTAGGAACAATACGCATTTGAACGAAATTGGATAGCATCTCGGTAAGAGGGTTTAAAAAAAACCTCAAACGTCATTAACAGTAAATGGTTTCGAATGTACACATTTTTTTTATAAAAGTGGTTAATTTGTTTTCCGCCTGCCGCCACCGAATACGTTATTTGTGAGATTCAAACGGTGACAGTGGAGTACACGCAAAGAAGTAAGTAGCCGTCTTGTTGATAACGATGGGTCTCTACCCCACATCCAACATCGGTCATTTATATATATATATATATATATATATGTATATATTAACATGAATTAAGGTTGCTTTACATCGGGCAAACACTATTCACCAAACGCATAAAGCCAATAGTAGACTTTAGGATCGCTAACTGTTGTTTGTTTTGAGCATCGCCCCTTCTATTGAAACAAAGGTGATACCGTTGCTAACTAGCCTAGCTGGAAATGTTGCCTGATTCCATTCAGAAAGAAAAGACAAAATACAATAAATACACTGCATGCTAAATACCATCATGAATGCCTTATAACGCGACTGTGACGTCAATGTTGACCGTGCTAAACTCGTGATTAGTGGTTACCAGATCTCCCCCCAGTCCAGGTCATAGACAGGGACCAAGCAGGAATGAAACTAAGACTTGTAGCCATCTAATTATGGGATGCACATCAGCTGGCAGGTTTCATCTGCAAGGCTGGTGTTGCCATGGTGATGCTAACACCCCCCCCCCCCCCCCCCCCATAACCCCTAAGCTGCTCCTGCGTTTGAGAGGCTGGAGAATGCAGACTTATGAGATTTGAAAAATAAGAGTTCATACTTCAATGCCTTAAGTGTCCTGCTTTCGGTTGGTGTTTGAAACTCAGGCGTCCAGTAATGTGACAAGTTCGAGGGTAATCTATGGCCTAAAGCAAAAATACTGACATCCCTGACAACAGACTCATTGTTGGAGTTCTTACTGCACCCTGGATTTGATGTCGGTCACTGTATTCTGAGAAAATACTGTTATTGAGGTAAATCTCCACGCTCAAAATGAAACAATGTAGTGAATCTGCTTTTTCTGTCAGTGATATTTCAACAGCAACAAAACTGCCTTGCTTCAGTGATCATTCATTACATATTACTAACACAGCAGAGTTAATATTCTGTTTTATTAGATATTCAGTGCTAAAAAACATGATTTGATGTGTGTAAGCTAATGCAGGCCAGCACCATTGCATAAAACTATATTTAAAGTCAACCCCCCCCCCCCCCCCACCTCCCACCACCAGCAGTTACAGACAGATTTGAATCAACTCTTGCAACATGACAAACGAGGACGACAAGGGGATTCCGGTTCGGGTCGCCCTGCGATGTCGCCCCTTGGTGCCCAAGGAGATCAGCGAGGGATGCCAATGCTGCCTCACTTTTGTTCCCGGGGAACCCCAGGCAAATATTCATTTCCTCTGTTCAACACATTTGCCCACCAACTTTAGACGGTTGATTCATGTTTTTGTACTTTTTGCTCCAGACTTAGCGACAAATGTTTGTGTTTTCTCAGGTAATTGTTGGCACAGAAAAGGCCTTTACCTACGATTATGTATTTGATCCCACTGTGGAGCAAGAGGAAGTCTTCACTACTGCCGTGTCTCCCTTACTATGTGGGCTTTTTAAAGGTAGTTGTATGTTTTGTGTCACCAACTGTTGAATTGACTTACTTTGCACTTGCAGTTTTTTTTTCAGCCCCTCAAAGGAAATGCATACATCAAATCTAAGATATTTTACTCTCCTTGTCAAAATCATTCTTCTCGCAGGGTACCACGCCACTGTTCTCGCCTACGGCCAGACGGGATCAGGAAAGACCTTCTCCATGGGCGGAACCTACACGTCAACTCAGGAAAACGACCCGTCGGTGGGAGTGATCCCGAGGGTCATCGGGCAGATCTTTGCTGAGAGAGAAAGGAGGACAGACTGTGAATTCTCCCTGGCGGTGTCTTATCTGGAGGTAGTTGGACGGATCATGGGAACCATCTACAGCTGATCTTAGTGACGGCGTCGGTCAAGCTGTGCTTGTTTTTAATTTTTTTGCAGATCTACAATGAAGATGTGCTGGATTTACTTTGTACGTCAAAAGACAAACCTGCCATGAGCATTCGGGAGGACCCCAAAGAAGGCATTAAGGCGAGTGATTGCACCCTCGTCACCATAACATCACGGCCTATCTCGTAGACCTAGGAGCCCCGACTCTATAACTCAGTGATTTTAAATTCTCCGTGCGTCTCCAGATCGTCGGCTTGACCGAGAGGCGGGTGTTCTCCGCCCACGAGATGGTGGGCTGCCTGGAGCTCGGCAACTCTGCTCGCACCGTGGGCTCCACAGCGATGAACGCTGCGTCGTCGCGTTCCCACGCCATCTTCACCATCACCCTGGAGCAGCGGCGCGGAAGTGACAAGTCGGTCCGGGGGAGGGAAGCGCAACCACTCTTATCGGTGAGCCCGCCACGCAATGCAAACCTAAACATGTCCTTCCCGTTGCCGCAGAGTTGACTCCATAGTCTCAAAGTTGCACCTGGTGGACCTGGCTGGCTCCGAGAGGCAGAAAAAGACCAAAGCTGAGGGTGATCGTTTGAAGGAAGGTAACCTGTTTCCCCCTCGGTCGGGCCTCAAACAGCCACACTTGAGTCCAACGTTCCCTTTTTCGAACATGACAGCTCAGTTTCAATGCCACTCATCTCCATCTTTCAGGCATCAGCATCAACCGAGGCCTCCTCTCTTTGGGGAACGTGATCAGCGCCCTGGGGGACGAGAGCAAGAAAAACACCTTTGTGTCCTACCGAGACTCCAAGCTCACCCGTCTGCTTCAAGGTGCGTTTTGAGTCGAAAAAGGTGATAACGCGCTCCCAGACGCCCTTTTAACTCCCAAGAATCGTCAAACGACGGCCAGGAGAGGAAGTGGTGTGCGCTCGGCCGGTGTCTGCTTCGGCTAATTGGATTTCTTTGCTTCCACACCTCCAAAACCCGTGGAAAAAGACGAGACCTCCCCCCATCTGGTTTGACTGCAGCATTCGGTGATGCCGCAACGTGTCGAAACATCATCTGAAAACTGTTCCGCGTTGCATTTCTCCTCTGCGAAAGCCCGTCATTAGTGGCGAATGCACGGCAAAATAAGCGCCTTTCACGGCGACAATCATCTCACGCAGCAATGGAAAAGAGTCGGGGGGGCAGAAATACTTGGGAGGACTCAGTCTCTTAATTCAGCCGGTTGATCGAACGTAGGCAGCGGAAAGTTTCCATGTCAGATGATATTTATTCGACACAGCTTTCGGGGTAAAATGTGCCGCCGTGATTTTTGAAGCGGGTGGTTAATATTCCCATCCTGCTTCGCAGATCCTTCAGAGAACCCATTCATTTTATCGGTTCGTTTTATGAACGTTCCCTCTCCCACCAGATTCTTTGGGGGGAAACAGCCACACGCTGATGATCGCGTGCATCAGCCCCGCCGACTCCAACATGGAGGAGACCATCAACACGCTGCGCTACGCCGACAGGGCCCGCAAGATCAAAAACAAGCCCATCGTCAACGTCGACCCCAGATCGGCGGAAATGAGCCGGCTAAAGCAGCAGGTGGACACCGCCGTAGGAATCCCGTGAAAGGTCAGAGGATAATGTTCCTGCTGATGCACGGTGTAATTACGATATCGGCTCACAGGTGCAGGAGCTGCAGGTGATGCTGCTTCACGCCCGTGGCGGAGTTGCCCCTGTGCTGTCCGGGTAAGAGATGCGTCCCACGGGGAGATCGAACCTCGCACGCGGACATTAACCTGTCACCTCCGTGTCCTAGGCCCGAGTCCACGGAGAACGTGAGCAAGCTCTTGGAGAGGAACCGCACTCTGCAGGACGAGAACAAGAAGCTGAGCCGGGAACTCAGCGAGGCGGCCGGGCAGACGGCGCTCATGTTCGAGAAGATCATCACGGTGAGCCGGACTTTGTTGTGAAAGTGGACGCTGATGATGTGCACGAGAGGCACGGACTTTATTTTTCTTTACTCGTCCTTTAGACAGAACAAACAAATGAGAAACTACTGAGCAAACTGGAGCAGCTGCAGCACCATGAAGCGTAAGTTTCAAGACATAACGCCCACACTGGGCTTCCTCTAAGTTCAGTTTAAGTAGCTTTAAACAGATCTTGGCTCATGAAGTTGGAACTTCAGTCGCCATTTTTGTCACCATTTAGTTTCAGTCACCATTTATGAAACCTGAAAGAAAACAATAGCAAAACCATGTTGCTACTGAACCAGTTGATATGTTTCCAGGTGTACAGTGAACTTGGAAAAGGTCTTGGAGACGCTGGAGGACCAGGAGTTGAAGGAGAAGGTTGAGGTGATGAGGAACCTGCAGGAAATCGTCCTTGAGCTCAAGGTGCGAACAGTGAAGATACAGCTTTGCGCTTCACCTCAGCGGCAAAATCAACTGGGTGGCCGTCTTTTTATGTTTTCCAGAGTGAGAGCGCGGGCATCGCCGCCTCCATCGATGCCATGGCGGCCGGCGAGGATGGAGCGGACGTCCCGGGGTACGGCAGTAAGGAGGACTCTCCATCAGTACGTCGGCATGGCTCTCATTCTCTCTGTCATATGTATGGAATAAGCATTGTGGGTCCCGTGTTGACAAAAGTGCTCATCAGTACAAGCAGCAGATGGGGGGGGGGGGGTGTTCATCTAAGAAGAATTGCGATTAATTAGCAATACAGCTTTTATGGCAGCCGCCAGAGTTTCTGATGCAGCGGAAACACAACAGGTTTCCCCGAAATAGCGGCTAATTGCACTTGACATGAGTCATTTTCTCCCCGTTTGTTTGAACAAGCGCACTTATCATACCCCCGATCGTCCCAGCACAACGCTTTCGCGCGGATCCCCGATCAGACAGTTTATTTCCCCGATGGCGCCCTGCCCCTGCAGGATGGCGCCAGCAAGGACCCGGCGGAGGCCATCACCACCCACCACGCGCTGCGGCAGGCCCAGCTCTCAAAAGAGCTGATTGAGCTCAACAGGGTGCTGAGCCTGAAGGAGGCCTTCGTGAGGAACATGTGCCAGAACGACAGCCAGCTGGAGTCCGAGCACAAGGTAGGCAAGCGGTGCAAATTGCTATTCTGTCAAACTCAAGTGGGTGTTTTGGTCCAAGATTCTGATCACGTATTGTGTATGTCATCCACATTGGAGTGTGTGAGTGTGGAGTGTGTGATAGTCAAGC
This sequence comes from Fistularia commersonii, assembly GCF_037954325.1. NCBI lineage: Eukaryota > Metazoa > Chordata > Actinopteri > Syngnathiformes > Fistulariidae > Fistularia > Fistularia commersonii. Next base: position 11,084,369 of record NC_141298.1, on the reverse strand, counting down.
TTTATGTTCGATGAACCCAACAGAAAAATATGCAGAGCCTCCAGGCCACAGTCGAGTCTCTGCAGAAGGAGAAGGAGGACCTTGTATTGGCGCTGCAATCTGCCAAGAAAGACACCAACCAGGCAAAGTATGACTCCTCTTTTTTTTTTTTTTCCCTCACACTCCGACACCAGCGGGAAGTTAGAAATTAAGATTATTTTGGTATGATCTGGCCATCCGCTAGGCTCAGCGAGCAGCGCAGGAAGAGGCTGCAGGAGCTGGAGGGCCAGCTGACGGACATGAAGAAGAAGCTCACGGAGCAGTCCAAACTCATCAAGTTCAAAGAGGCGTCCGTTCAGAAAGTCAGCAAGCTCATGCAAGAAATACAGGTGATTCAAGATTTCCTTTGTTTACATACTGCTCTTGCTAGCGGTCAACACCGCCGCACACAATTCTATTTACGACGGACGTCGTGGCACGATTTTAACACCCATGTCTACAGCTGAACGTTGTGCAAACACCTGCCAACACCAGCAAGGGATGCAAACAGTGACCATATCAGTGGTCGACAGGTCAGACGCTGAACCGTGCATTTCCTTTTCATAGCAAAGTTCTTTAAACAAATATTGCATGCAGCGTTAGGATAGCAAAAGTACTATTTGTGCATAACACCCACAGGGCCCGACCAAATTTGTGAAACAAACGGCTAAAAGCTCAAAAGTTGCAGTGAGTGATAAAATAAACATTTCTCTGCCTTGCTCAGTACGAAACCTTACGGAACTTGGGATCATTCGTTCGACGTTAGCCTGGCTCTGGTTGACCCATCATGCTGCTGCTGCTGCTTCCTCTCCCTGTTCAGCAGTGCCGTCAGCTCATTGAAGATTTCAGGAAAAGACACTTCACTCTGAGTTACTTCATTTTGCTACAGTGAAATATTGTTTAGCGCAGGAGTGTCAAACAAATTTTCACAGAGGGTCACATCAGCATAATGTTTGCCCTCAAAGGGCCACATGTAATGTGACAGTATAAATGTAACCTAATGTAAAATGAATGTAACTACAGTGGACGCTCTCTACTTTGCAGATTTTTTTTTTTTTTTTTTTTTTTTTTGTATTTTATTTCTTGCGATTTATCGTTCTTTTGCGTTTTTTTTTTTTTATTTTTTTTGCAGTATTTGAATTTTTTTGTGATGAAATTGCCATATTCTAGTCTAAAAAGGGAAAAAAAAAACAGTAAAAATGTAGTTAAATTAAACTAAAACTCATTCTACAAAGTAAATAAAATACGAGCTCGCCTTTGCTAAACAAAGATACCCAGCATCGAGAACTCTCGCTCCTACCATTTTACCCACGTGAGACCTCATACGGAATAGCATTGGCTAAGTAGATCTGCATGCATTTGGCAGATTGAGCATGTTATTCCGTTCCTCATGTTGATTGGTTCATGGAGAGAAGCAGCTGATCTTGCAGTTTGTGCCAAGCATACAATGTCCTAGTCCACTTCGCTGCCGTTTGCTTAAGTATGAATACAGTCCACTGTGTGCTATTAAGTTTGTGAAAGTGTCTTTAACTATTTTGCCGCCCCAAGATAAGTACAATATGGTTCAGTCAGTCCACTTTTATAACTTGATTGACAGGGCTATGGCAGTTTTCCATTTTCAACCAGAAAAAAAGCAGAGGCGGCAACTGCCTATAATGATGTTTCTAACTAAAAAAAAAAAACACCAGTAAAGCATATGCCTGCGCCTTCAGCAGCAGATCCACAAGAATTCGAAGATACTGTACCACCTCACGAAGCAGTGCCAAGCCACCATTAAGAGTTGTAAAGCTTTCATTCGCTCTGCGGTGCCTCATCAGAATCCATCGCCATATATACTGCACAGCACTATACAGTTGATAGTGGGTTGAAGACAGTTTGCGGGAGGTTCAAAAAGGGTTGAGTGAGGTTTGTTGAGGGTTGATTTATCTGTAAATACCTTTGCAAATATTCACTTTTTGCAGGAGATCTTGGAACGTAATTCCCGCAAAAAGTGAGGGTACACTGTACTCCTTAATGTTAAATTACTCTGAATTTATTATTCGTTCAAATGCAATGTGTTGTAACATTTTGGATTTTAATTCTTGCACGATTTGTTGTTTTTCCCGAAGGCTAACTTTGGCATACTTAGCTCCGTGTTTGGTGTCAAAATGCTGACGTAGATTGTACTTTTTGACAACAGACGCTGCCTCATAACAAAAGACATACCGTTTTTTCTCCTTGAGGCACAAACATGTATTTGCCTTCCCATCTTTTTTGAAACTTCAAAAATCAACTTTTCTCCTCCTGAACATTTCGGTATCATTTGTATTTCTCAATTCCACTTGATGAAAATGGCATCGATGTGGATACATTGCAGTCAAATGGCAGGATGCCGTCACATGATCAGCATGAATTGTGGGAAATGTAGTTTATGGTCAATGCACACATTTGACTTATTTATTTTAAAATAATCAGAACTTTTAAGACAGTCTCACAGGCTACATAAAATGATGTGGCGGGCCACATTTGGCCCGTGGGCCTTGAGTTTGACACGTGGTTTATCATAGCTACAACTAAATTAGTCGTCAACCAGTCGTTGCAGCCCTCATCGTTGGGAATACCATCCTCATTTGGTGTTTCCATCTTTTGGATAAATTACTTTATAATCTGGTGATTGGACTTTGTTGCTGTGTTACTTTGGTCGGTCAGCATGTTGTACAAGCACAACCTAAGGGCGATGCCCGTGTGTCGCTGTCCCCCCTGCAGGCGATGAAGACGCAGCGAACCCAATTGATGAAGCAGATGAGGGAGGACTCTGAGAAATATAGGCAATGGAAGAGCCAGAAGGATCGGGAGGTCCTCCAACTCAAGGAGAAGGTACGCAGGCCCGTTTTCAGCGTCAGCTCTTCGCTTTCCGTGAACCTCATTCTGTTCAGTCCTTTTCAACAGGATCGTAAACGGCAGTACGAGATGCTGAAACTTGAGCGGGATTACCAGAAGCAAGCCAACGTGCTGCGGCGAAAGACGGAGGAGGTGAGGTCCGCCCCCAGGTCTCCTGACCCCGCGCTTTTCTCGAGCGATCAGTGAAAGTCCAACTGAAACATCACGCATGGCGGCTCAATGCAGCTCTCCCGCAGGCTGCGGCTGCAAACAAGCGTCTGAAAGACGCCCTTCAGAAGCGGAGCGAGGTGGCTGAGAAGCGCAGGGACGCCCACAGCCGCGGGATGGAGGGAGCGGCGGCCAGGGTGAAGGTGCTGGAAACCTGCTGTGATATCGGATCTTGCTTTGCGAATCCAATGCAGGGAGAAAAAAAAGGCACAATTCCCGTGATTAATATTCAGTTTCTCCTCCAATCAGAACTGGCTTCTTAATGAAGTGGAGGTGCTGGTGAGCACAGAGGAGGCCCGGCGCCACCTCAACGACCTGCTGGAGGACAGGAAGGTCCTGGCTCAGGAGATCACCCACCTCAAACAGCAGCTGGAGGCGGGGGAACGGCCTGCCGCCAAAATCAGGGTGAGCCCACCTCGACGCAGCGCAGCGTTCACCAACATAGACACGGAGAACTGAGTTGCTGGTGTCTTGCTCCCCCTGCAGCGGCGGACACTGATCATCTCGGAGCTGGAGACCCAGGGGGCGCTGGAGACCCCGCTGAACAAGCAGGTGGAGAATCTGGAGACAGAAATGGGCCTCAGGTGGGTTTTAGCATCCTGGCGCTGTTGCCCATTAGCTCTAAGTATGGGGAGGTACAGTGGAGTGTTGACTTACAAGTGCATCAGCTTATTCATTTTCCTAGATACGAGCTGTCGCTGAATCGAATTGTATTTCTTTATTTTTCTTTTGCTTTGTGATGTGAGCCGCGATATGAGGAAGGATCAGCGGGTTGAGCGTTTGACACCGACGTCCATGATATGGCGTTTAAAAACAGTGGAACACGCTCGGCAGCCCAGAGAATCACGTAGAAACACTCGTCCGAAAGGAAATTGAGTTTTTGTCAGGGAGATACTGTGAGCAAAGGCATCATCTGTCAGAAGGCGGGAGACATTTACGGCAATTCGGTGCAGCGGACAGACCGAACGTTAATGAACGAGGGGTCGGAAGCGTCATTCAAAGCTGGTCAGGGACGGGCATTTAGCAACACATTATAGTATCAAGTTTGCATCTTGCAGGTAAATACACTTAATAACACCAGTCTATTTCTTTACATGCCCTTATGTATTATTATTTTTTTACACATTACACATGCATAAAGTACACCCCCCCCCCCCCCCATGTAAAAGTTAAGTTATTGTCAATTTCTCCACACGTACAGGACATATAGAGGAATGGACGAGACGTTTCTCACAATCCAATAGTGACATGAAATTCACAATATGATAATAGTAAAGTGCAAATTAGCAGTAAAATACACTGTTACATTAGACAGGAAATCTTAAACTATGAAGTATAAAGTGCACATAGACTGATATTTGACGGCATGAGAGAGTAGCAGCAGAGGATTTTTTTAATGTACATTTTAAAACACAACATCAGATGCCTGAACAGATGACCATAATTTCCGGACTATTGAGTGCGCCTGAATATAAGCTGCACCTGCTAAAAATAAACAAATAAATCTATGTTTACAAATGTTGGCTGGACTTGTCCATAAGCTGCAGCTGTCTGCGTTGTAACAGGAGATGTTTACACAGAAACATTTTTATTTTACTTTTAAATACATAGCGGTAACATCCATAAATGTGTCCTGGGTATGCTATTTTTCCAAACAATGCTGTAACACGCCCAATGAAAAAGACGTATAATAAATAACACAAGGTAAACTCCATCCGTCCATCTATTTACTATCCCTGCTTTCACCTACTCCAGCTGATCGCTATCTTGGTCTTCCTCCAGCGCACTAAAACCATAAGTCGTCTTCTTCGGTGTCGGAATTGAACGGCCTCAGAATTTCACAGTAATTTCATTGGTCCGATGTGACGAGGATAAATATTTTGGGGCTGTGAAGCTTATTAGTCGTGTTTCAGTTCATTTCAACACGGAAATCAAATTTGTTAGAGCGCTCAGTCACTGAACCAATTCAGCTCGTAAGGTTTTACTGTTTGGATTTGCAAGAGCTGAGAAATGCAGATCCTCGTGTGGGCCCGTGATTGACAGGTGACTAGGTCAATAGTGAATTTTGCAGGTCTGCTTCCTATCTCCATGGTTTCTGCTCAGTGGATCATCTCACACGTCAGCCGAGACACATCCATGCCGTTTAGCAGCCTGGAAGCGGAGGTTTTGTCCGCCGCCGGTGCGGATCGTCACGCTCATTATTTTTCTTTTGTATTCACGCAGGAACGCCCAAATCGCTGACCTCCAGCAGAAGGTCCTGGCGGCAGACGGGGAAGGCCGCCTCAAACAGCGCATCGACGGGATCACAAGCATCGTGGAGGCGAAATGTGCCCTGCGGGTCATGATGTCGGAGGTGAGCGCGGGGACGAAAACACTTTCCCGTATTTTCTCCGGTGCCGGATCGTTCCTTGACTCCCCAAAAACGTCTCCGCGCAGCTGGTTTCTGCCAAGACGGCCGGCGCCAAGCTGGAGAGCGAGCTCCTCCAGGAAAGGGGGAACTCGCAGGATCTGAGGAAGATGATTGCCGACGAGAGGAACGTGATGTCCACCATGGACATGGAGCACCAGCAGCAGCTGGTGGACCTGGAACAGGCGCATCAAGAGAAGGTGCTCATATACCGGTGTTTTTTTTTTTTTCCTCATCGAAGGGACCAAACAAAGGTTTCGGTAGTTACACCAAGCCTGCTTGTGTTCCTCCTCAGGTTCTTTACCTCCTCAACCAGCTGCAGAGCAAACCCATCGGTGGCCAGCTGGAGCAGACGGAGGAGGAGACCCCAAAAGAGAGGGAGCTCCTCCAGCGCCTCAAAGTTCAGGTATGTCTGCAAAGCGCGGGGCGGCAGGGGAAAGAAACGAAAGCCGGCGTCTCCGGATGTGAACGCTGTTCCCTCCGCTGTTGTTCCAGGAAGAGGAGCTGGAAAAACTGCGGGAGTTGAGTGAGCAGAACCAGAAGCTGGCGGAGCAGACCGAGCAGTACAGACAGGTGACCTCAAAATTCTTGCGCTAGTGCCACCAGGAATCCACTCGGCCGCCTTCTTCTCGTCATGAAAGAAAAGCGAGACGAATGCAATCTTCTGCACTTTAAAAAACTGTTTAAAATTATTAGACCTCCATTTTCTGATGCAGAATCAGAGTCAGTGGGAGTTGTTTCTCAGCAACCAGATGGCCCCATCTGGAGCAGATGCTAGCCGCTGATGCTCCTGACGTCCAGTATACTCTTATTATTCTGTTTTAGCCCTCAACAATTGGTTTTGTTCTCCATATTCACTACATATCCAAGGGTTTGTCTTTGAATCCAGATCTCTGTATCGCGAGGTAGTTTTTAGGGTGGTGGCCATCGACTGTTGCGATGAACCCATTGAAACGGGTATTTACTTTTACCCTTTTGGTGTCTGGGCTTTTCAAACAGCTCTCCTGTGACATTTGTTTGCAGGCCATTTTAGCGTGGGTTAGCCTGCCTACCTACCGTATTTTCTAGTATAAGTCACACTAGCCAATAAATGCAAAATGAAGAAGTAAAAACATATGTCATGATGGACTACAAGTTGCATTTGTGGGGGGAAATTTATTTTATAAAATTAGAGACCAAGAACAAACATTTCACCTTAAAAGGCAAGTTAGTGTTATGACCGAGCGGACATGCCCAGCCATGAGGATTTGCTGGTTAAACCTTATCTTTATTACAACCGTTATAACAATTAAGCAACATTGGCTTCACTTAATCTTTTCCGTCTCAGCGGTTTCTCCTCCTACCTGGCTCCCTTTCTTCCCAATACACATTTACAGAACTCATAGAATCACAGAACTCTGAACATTCCTCTAAACAGTACCACAGGGTTGCTATAATCATAATAACATAGAGTAGAGAACAACAGGCTGAATAGGTGTATAGTATGTTGACGTAAAATATCAACTAGATAACTATAGCATAAACGGCATAGCATAACAAGTTGACCAAACTTTCGATCTCACTCCAAATCACTAAAGTTATTGAATTTTTCATCCTCTGTGTCACTTCGGAGCAACTCCACCAACTCCAGAGGTCGACAGCGCGCCGCATCCTCTTCTGCGTAGCTGTTTTTGGCACATCGTTGTCCGTGCTCTGATAGAGAGGCGGTTGCGTAGCATGAAGCAGTCACACCAAGAAACTCCCCCCCTAAATTCAATTACAGTGGGGAGAAGTATTCGATACACTACTGATTTTTCAGCTTCTTCCACTTAAAAAGCATGTAGAGGTCTGTAATTTTTATCATTGGTACTCTTCAACTATGAGTGACAGAATCTGAAACAAAAATCCAGAAAATCATGTTGTATGATTTTTTTTGAAGTCATTTATTTGCATTTTATTGCATGACATAAGTATTTGATAGTTGATTTGAAAAACAGAACTTCATATTTGGTACAGACACCTTTGTTGGCAATTACAGAGATCAGACGTTTCCTGTAGCTCTTGACCAGGTTTGCACACACATTATATTACATCACAATCATTTAGCAGACACTTTTATACAAAGCGACTTAAACACTGCAGCAGGGATTCTGTCCCGGTCCATACGGATCTTTTCCAGATCCTTCAGGTTTTGGGGCAGTCGCTGGGCACTATGGCCTTTCAGTTAACTCCAAAGATTTTCTATAGGGTGCAGGTCTGGAGTCTGGCTTTGCCACTCCAGGACCTTGAGATGGTTCTTCTTCTTACGGAGTCACCCCTTAGTTGCCCTCGCTGTGTGTTTTGGCTCGTTGTCATGCTGGAAGTCCTAGCCACGACCCAACTTCAAGGCTTTTACTAAAGGTAGGAGGTTGCCGGCTAAGATCTAGCAATATATGGTCCCGCCCATCTTCCCCTCAATATGAGGCAGCCGTCCTGTCCCCTTTGCAGAACCATACCCAAAGAATTATGTTTTCACCTCCATGTGTCATGGTTGGGATGGTGTTCTTGGGGTTTTACTCATCCTTCTTCCTCCAAACATGGCGAGTGGTGTTTAGACCAAAAAGCTCTATTTTTGTCTCATCAGACCCCATGACCTTCTTCCATTCCTCCTCTGGATCCTCTAGATGATCACTGGCAAACTTCAGACGGGTCTGGACGGCTTGAGCAGGGGGATCTTGTGTGCGCTAGAGGATTTGAATCCTTGACGGCGTGGTGTGTTACCAATGGTTTTCTGTGAGACTGTGACCCCAGCTCTTTTCAGGTCATTGACCGGGTCCAGCCATGTAGTTCTGGGCCAATCCTTCACCTTCCTCATAATCACTGATGCCCCACGAGGTGAGATCTTGCTTGGGGTCCCAGACCAAGGAAGATTGACCGTCATCTTGAACTTCCTCCATTTTCTAATAATTGTGCCAACAGTTGTTGCCTTCTCCCCAAGCTGCTTGCCTTTTGTCTGTAGCCCAACCCAGCATTGTACAGGTCTACAATTTTATCCCTGATGTCCTTCCACTGCTCTCGGGTCGTGGCCACAATAAGCAGAGAGTTAGCTAACAAGGTTCTTCCCATGGCGAAGCACTGCAGGGAGACGATTATAAACAATTCAACCCTTCCGATGGGCCACCTCCGTCATACGTGTCGTTTTCCTCTTCGGCAGTTTGTTTTTGAGCGTGGAGCTTGAGGTGCAAACCTAGAAGGTTCCCCTGCAGGAGGCTACTTCCTGGAGCGACATTCCAGCTGTTCTGTCCGAAAGCAGACATAGAGCTGCTGAGAAACATTCGAAACTCTTAGCTCTTGCCCGTCCTCTAAGGTGCTCCTAAGAGAAGCCCGTGTGGCCTCCACGCAGAGAATCTAGATTGAGAAAGACGGGAGCGCGCGAGGAAAATCTCGTGCTGAAGGTCACCAGGTCTGCTCTGTTTGCAGAGGTTCGCACTGCTGCAGCTGGCCTCGGCCAAGAAGTCTCCGGCCTACGCCTCGGGGAAAGACAAGGCGCTGGACGACTCCTTCGACCTTGTGCCGCTGAAGGAGGTGAAACCCAAGGGGAAGCGCGTCACCACCACCGCCAAGGCGCCGCTGAGCCGGGTGATCAGCGTCGAGGAGCTGATGTCCCCCTCCGAGGACGAGAGCGAGGAGGAGGACGACGAGTGGCGCCCGGAGAAGAACGAGAAGGGGCGGCGGATTTCCAAGAAACCGAAAGCAACAGGGGTAATTAAAAAAAAAACAAAAAAAAACATGTTGCTGCTTTTTGAACAGTCACAATAGGTGCTTGTGTGCGATTCCAGTGTGCGTGCAAAGGTCGCTGCAACAACAAGCACTGCCGCTGCCGCAAAGGGAAGATGACGTGCAGCGAGAACTGCCAGTGCGACCACGAGAAATGCCGGAATCTGGACGTCCAGGCGCCCGCTGAGGTCAGATGGAGCCGCTTTCAGCCGCCTTCCCAGCACAGGGAGGAAGAGCTAAATGCTTTTTAGATCTTTAATGCTCAGGTGGCCGGTCTGCAGAGGTTCTTAGTCAACACCTCATGGTGACTTCTTGTCCAGATTTTCTTGTCTTGGCAACTGGACTTTAATCTCCTCACTTAAAGATGTTTCACTCCACATCCAAGAGGCTTGTTCAGTTCCAGTGGCCTGAGGGGAGTTTTTGAATATAAGCGCCAGGGTTGTGGGCGGATAAGATAGTACTTTATTGATCCCCATAGGGGAAATTTGTTGTCAATATCAATAAATATGAATTTAAATAGAAAGTAGGAGAGATATATAAATGGAAGGAACAAGTGACCAAACAAGCAAGGATAAAAACGGAATAGAACTCTATTAATCCCGAAGGAAATTCTTTCGATAATAGAATGAAAAAACAAAAAAAGGGAAAAATTCAGGAAAAAAATTGGATAAATAAGCAGGGTGAGAAGGGGGTGACAATAACAAGAGGAAAAAATTGATAACGGAATTAGGACATGTGGATGAGTGAGGTAATGGATGCTAAGGTGGTTATAACAGAACGTCATCTCACCAGCTGTGCTGCTGATTTCTATATGGTCTGACCTGATTTTGTCCTGATGCGGCATTAAGAACTGTTTTTTAACATATTTTTTCAGGATTCTAATCAGTCGGACAACGCCTCCAGAGACTCCGTGTCCCTCCAGGACAAGTCGTCTGGCAGCCCGGACAACACCACCTTCTTCAAGCCCCCGTCCTGCACGCCTACCAAGAAGGTAAGGGTTAAATACACAGTATATAAAATAAATACACACTCTGAGGAGCTCGTGGATACGCAGCCAAGTGATGAAGTACCACCGGAACCCATCGGGAGCAGTGTTGCGTGGTCTGCTTAAGTCTTGGAACTTTGGAGTTCTCTGATATCCAATCCGTCGCTTAGTTAATGTCTTGCTTTGTGATTCAAGCACAGATCGGAGTTTGGATCGGCGTTTGACACTGACGTGGCCGCTGCTGTCGCCCGGCAACCCAGAGAAAATCATGGAAGAACAACACAGACATGAGCGTGCCGTGAACTCATCTATGACGAGATGGAGAGGTTGTTGTAGGTGAAATATGGTGACAGAGAGCATCATCTGTGAGAAGGCAGGAGACTCTTATGGGGATTGGATGCAGCAGACTACTGGGATGTGGACGGACGAGGCGTCGGAACAGCTGTTCAAAGCCGGTTGTGGACGGTTTTGGACAGTTTTTAAACCGGGAGTGGCTTGTAAACATCTCCTCTTTAAAACTATCAAACCTTCCCTGACCGGCCTTGAACGACTCTACTGAAGTCTTTTCTGTTGACGTTCTCGCCGTCCGCTGCACCGAATCCCTGGAAATGTCTCCTACCTTCTCACGGACGATGCTCTCGCTCACCATATCTCAACAACAACAACCTCTCCATCTCTTCACGAACAAGTTACACGCACACCTCCCTCGTGTTTTTCCCGTGTCGTTCTCTGGGCTGCGGCACATCCCGCTGTCTTTACATGCTACTTCACGGACAGCGGCTGCCACGTCGGTTGTCAAACGGCGATCCTAACTCAGATCTCGGCTCGTATCGCAAAGCAAAACATGGATTGAGCAACAGCTCGTATCTCAGAAAAAACCTACAATTCGATGCGCTCGGAAGTCAAGGTTGTGCTGCTCCGTGACCCGTCCAGTGTATCGCTGGTTCATGTTACGGCCAATTGCACGGTTTAAAAACACCCGAGACGCCATGTGTCCTCAAGGTGCTGAAGGAGATCGTGGACATGGGACACGCCGCCACCAAGCTGCACCAGGAGGACGTGGAGGAGGAAGAGGAGGAGGAGGAGAACCAGGTGGAGAGGACCACCGTTAGCTTCCTCAAGAAGAAGAAGCGGCTGCTGACCAGCTTCCAGAACAGCTTCTTCTCAGGCTGCACGCCCATCAGCGAGGAGTTGTAATGTGCAGAGGTGCCACAAGGGGGCGCTGTTTCCACCCAACAGGGGTTCGCCACTGTGACGGACAGGATTCTAGGAGGACTCCGGCGGCCTTGAGGGAAATATAGAACTTTTTAAACACGGTAATTCATAATGAATCGATTAGGAAAGTTTAGAAAACGCTCACACACTTTTTGATTTAGGGTGAATCCTCCAGGTCACTCACCGTTTGCCTCCATCCAAGGTTTTTGTTGCACTATTCTGTCGAAGCTTCATAAAGTCTTAGTCCGGTTGCTTTAAAATAACCAGCTGTTCCCTTTGTCCTCGTCTCTGCTTTTTTAAATGTCTCTCTTTTGTGTTTTCCCTCCTTTTTAACCGTCCCGTGCTAATTTATTCCGGCCGCCTGGCTTTTTTCACTTTCTCTTCGATGCTCTCGTCTGGTCCGTGTCTCCGGGAAGCCTTTCCGCACACTCCAGAAGCCCCGGATCGCCTGAAATTTCAAAAACAAACAAAAAAATGTCAGTTTAAAAGAAAGAGCCTTGTAGCATATTTTAATAACTTAACAGTTTCCTTGTTTTTAATTTGTTTTTCTTTTCTTTTTTTAGCAGATAAATAAAATTTAAATTTGTCCAAGAGTTGAGTACAGAAGAGGCTGTTATTTCCTTTTTGTGTTTTCACACAACAGTTAGCAGCACTTCTGCCTTCCAGCTTTTAAGTTTGGAGTTTCCATGTTCTCCCCTTGTTTGCGTTTGGGTCCTCAGGGTTGGGAGAACCTAAATTGTCCAGACAGACGTGTGAATGACTGACAGAATTTTGTTTTTATATGACGTCTGAATGAGGGTGAAATTTGATTTTTAACCTGATAATTCTGTCGCTCAAATCATTTAGTTGTGATTTTGGAAGAAGAAGAAAAAAAAGCTATCTGTGACCTTACTTCCTGGTCCCACCCCCTGGTGAAGCTTGGGGAGGCTGAGCCGGAGCGCAACAGTGACCTCTGCTGGTTTGGATCCAGAAGTCATTTTTTTCTTCTTTTTAACCTCCGTTATCTGAGATGGTTTGATGCTTTAAAAAGAATTATATGGGATTATCAATTGGGATCTTAAACGGCTCCTGTGTCCGGTTAGTTGTGAAGCTTAACGATGAAATGGCCTCCTGCAGGAGGAGTAACCAGTAATAGCCAATGACAACGTTTATTACTGCAACCTCGTACTACATCAGGTCAAAGGTCCGATCGATATTGATAGTCCGATTCCTCGTTATAGCTTCCCGATATTAAAAGATTGATTTGAAGGGGGAAAAAAAGTATATATTGAATAAGTGGAGTCTAAAAAATGGGCCAATAAGATGTCTGAGCCAGGGCTCTCGCAAGGATTTTGGAGTGAAAGTCCCAAAGCAAGTTTGTCAAAATTAAGTGAAGGATTAGACTAGGATTAAACATGGGTATCATACCTGGGTTCATACACGTATCAATCTTGGTTCAGGCTTGGATTTTCCCTGGTTAAAGACTGGTCTCAATCTATCACTAGACCGGGATTATACCTGGTTTACTACCAATGTCAATCTGCAATCAGACTCAAACATACCTAGTTGATATTCATCTGGGATTATAGGCAGGACTGGGAATAACATTGATGTTAATTCCAGCATATTATCTTGGTCACGATGGATCTACCAATCTGGGATTAGACTGGGCTCATATTTGGATCAATACCTGCATCGATCCGGGATTATACCCAGGTTAGAACCAGGAGTCAACTTGGACGTCCTCTAGGTTGGCACCAGTATCAATCGTGATTCAGACTAGCATATTCCTGGGTTAATACAGGTATCAACTCTGACTAGGACTAGGATTATATTTGGGTCGGCACAGGTATCAATTCAGGATTATACCTGGGTTACAACCAGGATTAGACTGCTCCATTACCAGGGTTGATGCAAGTATCAATCAGAATCAGACTTGGAGTGATAGCTGGGTTAATACAGGTATCAAGCCAGGATCATCCCTGGATTAGAACCGGGTTTGCATCGGGACACCACCCTGGTTAATACGGGTATTAATCTGGGGTCATGTATGGGTTGAAACCAGTATCAATGTGGGATCATACCCACTGAGGTATCAACTCAAGATTACATCCAGGTTTGAACCCGAATCAGCCAGGGACATTACCTGTGTCCATCTTGGATTACCCAAAATGACACGGCTATAATCCCGAATTATACCTGGGCTAGAGCGAGGATAAGGGTTGAACCGAAGGTGTGAGATCTTTGCGGTGCAGAATGTTCTCCCACCGTCTCGGATATCGGACTCTGCCCCCCTATTAGCCCTCCCTGGGGCCCTTCGGCCCTTCAGATAAGATAAACTGATGTTAGCGGCAGCAACTGTTCTTTTCTTTCGCTTTCTCCATTCGAAGCATCCACATGCTGTGTGTAATACCAAGGCTGACCAGAGGGGGCGCTGGAACTCAAAGGAGGGGTCACGACAAGGGTGTCCTCGAAAAGCTTTTTTTTCACGAGAAACCAAAATCTCGAATCCTTGCCTGACGCTCCCAAAGTAATCGAGTACATTTACTCGAGCAGTCCACCCGAGTACAAAATGATTACCGCTCTCCAAATGTCATCGGGGTGAGATGATTGTACTCCCCGGAGCGTACAAAGTACTCCAAAGTACCCCGACCTTTGACATCTACTGCAGTAAAATACGCCGTGCACATTAATACACCAGTAACATTGATCTTTATGGCGTTCAATCATTGACAGGGGACATTTTACTGGACAACCCCCGTGTTCATTGTTGGCCAGGAGTACCGGCGCCCACAGTACTCGCATACTTTTACTTTTTACTCGGGGAAAAAGTACTTTTACTAAAATCCGTCCGATGGCGAGGTAGATCATAATCTGGGATTAAATACGAGACAAAATCTTCCTGATCTTTTTTTTGTCTTCTCTCACACACACACTCACACACACTCGGCCTCTCCCTGCTAAATTATTAATATCTTGGTCGAAGGTGCTCTTTGCCCCCTCCTCTTCTTTACGACGTTGCCGCAATCTGGCTTTTATTGCGCCGTCGCTCCTTCCTGCCCGCATGACCGTCCGTCCTCCGTCGCCTTCGCAGCCACGCTCCCTCCTCTTCCTCGTCACCGCCGCCGCACCCTGCCTCCCCTGTGCACTTCCTGTTTGGGACCGTCTTTGCGCAACTGCGGTGACCACATAGCCACCGCGGCAGCCTCCCGTCACCGCCTACATACAAAACGTTCAGTGACTTTTTTTTCCCTTTTTTGGGGAGGAAGTTTGAGTTACCATGGCAACAATAATCACCATCAGAATATCTGTTGGGGTGCTTTGGAGCGTCTCACCCGAAGCTCCAGAATAAACACCGACAAAAGGCGCGGCGGCCTCTGGTAACCACGGCAATGAGATACCGAAATATCAGAATGGCGAGAGATCGTATTTCCTCCGATCCACTCGCCACATCGGGAGGCAACCGTCTGTTCATAATTAGCCGGTCGTGTTTTTTTTTTTTTTTCTTATTCGGGTCGGAGTCACGCATTTTCTGCAAGAATTTTCTACTTCCTGTAACAGGTGTGTGTGAGAGAGAGGGGGAAACGGACCTGGTGTCGAAATCAAAAAAGTCAATACTGAAGAAGATGATGAATCACATGCCTGCCCTTCCTGCCCGGGGTGGGTCTCTGAGGGGGGGGTAACGGAGCGTGGGGGCGGCGGAGGGTGCAAAGGAGATGTGCTTGAGGCCGGCCCTTCCCTTTGCCGAGTGGAATCAGGATGTTGGGCAGGGGCAGGGCAACGGGGCCTGTTAAATATTGACCGGCGGGGTAATGATTAACGCCCGCTCCCTTAAACCACCCGCTCTGCCTCGCCGCCAGAGCCTCCGACCGTAGCCGCCGAACCGTAATTGTTTTCTTCCCCCTCCGTCTGCGTCCGGTCGGACCCCGTTTCCTTCGGCCCCCCAGGGTGAGTAGCCTTCCCGCCTCTCCTGTCGGACAGGATTTGTTGCTCGCTCGCCGTTCGGCGGTGTCGAAACTGCCACCGACCCAGGGGGGGGGAGGGAGGCAGAGACGGGAAAAAAACGCCTGATTGGTCGGTTTCGTCGGGGCAAAGATCCGAGCGGGGGGGTCAACGCCGAGCAAAGCTAATTGCTTTACCGTTCTGCTTGTAATTTGATGGCGGGGGAGCGGGGGAAACAGAAAAAACCCTGATCAAGGGGGGTGAGGAGAAAGAGCGCCGGCCTCAGGGGCCCTACGGGTCAGACACACCCATCTGTGCACATAGTGACAAGGAAAAAGGCCCCTTGTGTCAAGAGCGACTATAAAATCCATCGGGGGGGTGATGATGCCCCCGCCGCCTCCTCTGCGGCCATAAAACAGGGAGGAGGAAATTGTCGGGTCAAAGTCACGGCGTTGGAGGGGTGGAGGCGGGGAGTCGGTCTGCCTCACCTACTAAAGCTGCCGCTTTCAAGTCCAAACCCTGATTTGACCTGAGATGTTTGGTGGGTTCTCTCCCCTCTGCCCTCCCAGGTGCTTCAACGCCGGCGCCGGACATCTCCGCGGGGGAACCCGAACCCCCCCCCGGACGGGTTCTTAACGTCTACCCGTGCTTTTATTTTATTTCAAAGCAGTTTTTTGTTTTGTTCCCGGTCCTCGCTGGATGTAACAGCAACTCCATGTGGAAGCCTCACCGTGTCCGTTCCAGTGGAGGAGCTGTTACCTGCAGAGAGACGGCCGCCGCCGCACAGCACGCCGCCGCAAACTCAGCGCCGAAGAGAAACGGGCCACAAGGTGATGACCTATGAATTGACAGCCAGTGACAGCAAACATCTGCCTGTCAGTTCTGTAGGCCACTTCTGCGTGTGACCCCTCAAACCTCCCTTCCAGCGAATCTTGAGTCAGACAGAAAACTCCTCCGAGTTCCAACTCCTCGCCACGGCGCCGTCCTGACCCGGGCTCACATCAGAATCCACACCATAGCGGCGGAAATTTTTTTTTCCTCTCAGATGAAAAGCTGCAGCTGGCAATGGTGCGTTTTAGCGACAGGGCTAATATGGCAGATGCTAACGTTAGCTGGCTAGCTAGCATTACCGACTACAAATCATGACTGATGTAACATTTTTGATATAGCCGGGGATTTTGAAAGGACCGTTCTTCTTTCTGTATTTTGAGAAATGTTCCTTCAGGGTTGAGCCTGGCATCGGCGCCCCCTAGTGGCGGGGGTTTTCAAAATGTTTTTGTCACCTGACGAAACCTTTTTGGCTTTTTATATTCTTCGAGAGAGATTGCACTTATCTTCCGCCATCCCATAAATAACAGCACAATAAAAAAAACAAAAAAACTGATAAGCTCATTGCTGAATTGGACAGGAAGATAAGGATTTATTTTTTATGGAGCTGCTTATTCATTTCTAATTGGTAAGATGTTCAATAAAATGAATCTGAAATAAATCAATTAACCCTCCTGTTGTCCTTGGGTCAAATGACTGTCATTGACACAGGGTGTACACAGAAAATGAGGTCAATGGGAGGGTTAAATAAGCTTGTGTCATTATATGTTATTGGATGCAGCAGACTTCATCAGATGCTATTTGTAACCACCCTTTAAAACTTACAGGCCATTCTCGGGAAACTCAGTTGAGCACCAGGTAAGGGTTCAGATCAGCCCAGTGAGCAGAAGATACTGGAGCAGAGGTGAGGAAGATGCTGGCTGGTTTCTTTTCAGGAGCAATCTTATATCTTCAAGGTCAAGGTCCAGGGTCTGCCTGTGGAAAATACAACCGGTACAGATTCTGTGCGGTGGGGTCCCTTTCCAAGGACCGGAATTGATAAAGAACGGGCCGTTTCATCTGGAAAACCACACCAGACATTCTATGCAGCACTTGATACACTTTAAAATAATATATAAAACATTGGTAATAATTTAGTTTAGTTTCATATCTATTCTGTCTGATATACAATTGAAATTTGAAAAATCACATACGGGAAAACAGTGTCTAGCATGCACATAACCAATATTGGTTTTATCTGAGGAGTGCTTATTCCGCTTCCTCTTTATTTTTTTTATATCTAACAACATGTATATGAAGATAATAATCACATAAAGGGAACCCAAGCGTTAAGATTACAGAAAAAAACGTACCTTCTTCATAAAAACGAAGGCGGAAGTGGAAAGCAGTGAACCGCTTCATCTCCTTCATACTCTTTGTTCAGGGAGGAGTTGCGTGTTTTGGCTCCGGCTCCACGCACAGTTTGCGTGTCGATTCAAGATTTGGAGCCCAGTTGTGAAAAGAGGGAGAAACACCGTCATTTCTTGGTCCTTCCACGACGCGTGGAAATGATGATGATGATGATGATGATAATGACACACCTCTTCTTCTTCTGTTGAGGGTTTTATGTAACACCGGAAAAAGTCCCATTCACAAAAGAAAACAGACTAACATAAACCAAAGTTCTTTCTCGAGGAAATGTAACAATACCGCAACATTATAAAGTGACTTCAAAACCCGAATGCAGTAAAAAAGAACTTTATTTGTGGGAAAAGATTGTTTAATATTTGTGTGCAAGTGCATAAAAAGTATTTAAGCTATACTCTACATACGGCCTTTTGATTTTATAAATATATGTGTGTGTGCGTGTGTGTGTGCGTGTGTGTGCGTGTGTGTGTGTTACTCCTGGCAGAGCAGATTTGTTTTGTATATCGTTCATTTAAAAAAACTACAATAATGGAGGACGGAATAACACACCACCGCCGACACAGAGATGTCAAAATAGTATAGATTTCATAAAAAGAAAGAGCAAAAATGTGCAACACTTCTGTTCCATAGTACACGAGAACGTAAAGGTATACAATTAAACAAGGAAACGATTATTTTTTAAGAAAAGTCCAGAATTTGGTGTCATCACCCTTAATGTAACAGGGATGTAACAAAGGAATCCCGAACTGTAAAAGGGGAAACGCACTATGATCATATTAAGCTAAAGCTAATTAAAAAAAAAAAAGTATTTCCTCTTTTAACTGACACAGCTGACACAGAAATGAGAAAAAAGATCAGTTACGGAACATACTGCTGCTATCGATGGGTTATAATTAACTTAAACTTGAAAAAATTATAATAATGATAGATTGTAAAAAAAGTAAAAACCGTTTTAGTAATTAATATTAATTTTATTATTTCAATGTATTATTGTGTTCCATTATTTCTAGAATTAAACATTTATCACAGGCTTTTTAATCTTGTTTACCGTTAATTGATTCCATGCAAAAAAAATGTCCTTATGTTTCCTAACGCCTGTTTCTATGATTGACATTCGATTCTATTGAGCCAAGTTTCACATGTTCATGTGTTTTTCAGTTTATACCATATGTGTTCAATAAAAATTGTTTTAAAAAAATTGAAAAAATAAGCCCGAGAGGGGAAGTGACGAAACACCGCCATCTAGCGGCGAGGAGGAGGAAGCGCACTTCCCGTGGGCCCAGAAACGCGGCAAAACGGCGTTCCGGTCTTGTCGCAAGGGGGGAGGACGGCGAGCAGCATGGCATCCGACGGGGCCGCGGCGGACGTTAACGGGCAGGAGTTGTTCGTCCTCAACGGCGAGCCGCTGGTGAAGCGGGCGCGGGAGGAGTCCGGGGCGCAGCCGGAGCCAGCCCTCCGGGTCCCGCGGGAGCCGCACAACAAGGTGACGGTGGTCCTCGGGGCGCAGTGGGGCGACGAGGGCAAAGGGAAGGTGGTGGACCTGCTCGCTATGGACGCGGACATCGTGTGCCGGTGCCAGGTACGGCATCCGGCTCCGCACCGGAGCCCCGCACGTTTGCGTGTTCTGACTTTTATAATGCTAACACTTTTTGCGTCTTCCACGACCGCCCCCCCCCCCGCTAACGCTAACCAGCCTCCCCCACCACCGCAACCCGGAAGTGGAAGGGGGCGGAGAAGTATTGCCCATGCGCAGAAATCACCCCCAAACTCTTGTTTTTTTTCCAATAAATTTTGCTCTAACACATTGAAATCAGACAATTCTTTTGCTTCATTTCCTCGATAAATTTATTTTACTGTTTTTTTTTAAGGGAGTAGATAGAGAAACCCAAGTTTTTTAGCTGTATTTTACATGCTTTTATTTTGAAAGGTGGATGACAGACTGTAAAGAGAGTGTAAAGGGGAAGCACCCTTTAGGACACCGTGTCCGTTGTGTTAATGTTTGCTCAAATGAGAGTTTACTGTTAGCTTTGCAACTGCATGATAAGTGTGTGTGTGTGTATGTGTGTGTGTGTGTGTGTGTGTGTGTGTGTGTGTTGCAGGCGCTGGTCGCCATGCTGCGTTCACTTGCCCTCTTGGGCTGTAGGTCTTTCCGCCACCCATTTAAGTGTTGTTGTTGTTGTTTGTTTCCAGGGGGGCAACAATGCAGGCCACACAGTGGTGGTGGACTCTGTGGAGTACGACTTCCATCTGCTGCCCAGTGGCGTGCTCAACAAGAAGGCCGTCTCCTTCATCGGTAAGAGGACTTGAGATGTTTCTCCTCGTTTAGACCAGGGTGCCCACACCGATCCACCCGTGTCCTTCACACCAACTGACTTCCCGTCCATAAACCTCCTCCAGCCTCAGCATCTTTCTATCATCCCGTCTCTGTTCACATCCAAACCATGAGTTTGAATTTATCTCCACAATGTCTAACGTATGCTGTCCCTCTGATGGGCTCATTCTAGGTCCTCTCCATCTTCCACATCTGCAGCTCTGCTTCCTCCTCTCTCCTCCTCAGTGTCTCCAAACCAGACAACATGGCCACTCTCACATCTACTACACCTTTCCTTCCACACTCTTACCACCTTTGACATTTTTCTCCAGCTGGTCCAACTTTGACTGGACTGTTGACCCTCTGTATTTAACCTCCTCCACCTCCTTCATCTCCACTCCTTGAAGATTCACCGTTTCACTTAGGTTTTCGCTCACTCACACACACATTATCACACACAGGTATTATTGTTGTTGTTGTTGTGGATAATAATAATAGTGTTAAAGCGTATATTTTACTTGTTAAATATAAGCTTTGTTTTGTTGAATGCTGTTTTAACAATAATGGCCTTAGTTTGAAGTTTTATGAACACTGAAAGTAGTTTTATTATGGAGCACTAGTATCGTAATCATTTCCTGTTATTGTTAAAACTGCCGATTGGAGTCCTATTAATAATAAGAACAAAGCAATAACAAAAATATTTATTATATTACTGCTGTTATTGTTATTTTATTATTGTCATCATCAGGTTGAACGAAATTTATTGGTCTCAGAATTGAGACTGTTTTTACTTATTACTAGTCGTAGTCGTACTATATTCATATATATTCATATATGTGTGTGTGTGTGTGTGTGTGTGTGTGTGTGTGTGTGTGTGTGTGTGTGTGTAAAAATATGATTATCAGGTTGAATAAAATGACTTACTATTACTTACTGTCACAACTCAGGAATATGAGGGAATATTCAAATCTTTTTACTTTTTAAGACCTTAAAACACTTTATTGCTTTGACTTTGACACTTTATAGTTTTATTTGTATTTCTTATTCTTCTTCCTTCCTACTATTATTTATTATTGTTATGTTTTACTTGAAACTCTGGCACAACAATTTCCCTCGGGATAAATAAAGTTGTTCTTATTCTTATTCTTAACTCCCAGGTTGAACAATTTTTTGATGCTTTTCTTTTTATTATGTTTTATTTTCAAGCTTATTGGGTCGAATTGAGACTCCTTTGCCCATCATTATTATTGTTATCATGATCAGTTTGAATTGAATAACTTCTCACAAGCATAATACTTTTTTAGGCTTTCTTTGAAATTTGTCTTTTAGTTTCAAGATCCATCAAGTCAAATTGAGACCCCCCCCATTAATTATTACAATTTTTATTATTATCATGTTATTGTTGTTGTGACAGGGAACAATGAGCCATGTTAAATAGTGTCTTCTGGTCGCAGGTAACGGCGTGGTGATCCACCTCCCCGGCCTGTTCGAGGAGGCTGAGAAGAACCTGCAGAAAGGCAAAGGTATGGACGGGGCGTATCGATAGGGAATCACTGAGTTTGATGAGGATGGATTTTTGTTTTGTTGCAGTTCACTCATGCCAATGAGCTTTTTTTACTGTCTTCTTGCAGGACTACAAGGCTGGGAGGAGCGTCTGAAGATCTCCGACCGCGCTCACATCGGTGAGGGAAACTTCTTTTGTTTTTAGATTTTATTTTTTTTTAACTATCGTTCGGCTGTAACCCCCCCCCGCATTCTCTCTCAGTGTTCAACTTCCACCAGGCTGTCGACGGGATCCAGGAGCAGCAGCGACAGCAGCAAGATGGCAAAATGTGTGTGCCACCGCTTGAATAGTTACGTCTCTGTTATGACGGATGGCTTATTGAGCGTGTGTGTTTTCTCTCTAGCCTGGGAACGACTAAAAAGGGCATTGGTCCGGCGTACTCCTCCAAAGCGGCTCGCAACGGCTTGAGGATCTGCGACCTCGTCTCAGACTTCAAAGTTTTTGAGGACAAGTGAGTCATACGTGTGTGTCCTTATCTCCAGATCTGACTCTCGCTCGTCCCGGAGTGTTTTTCGATCAGGTCGTCAGTAATATCCATCTTTCCACGATAAGGTTCATTTTGACTTGTACTACTTAGTCACCAACAGATGGAGACAAATGCAATGTTTGTTTGCCTCTTTCTGGCCGATGGTTCTCGCCAGGTTCCCCGTCTTCTGACCAAAAACTGCTGGCAGTTTGGTCAAAGACTGAGTTGTCCCCAAGTGTGAATGGTTGGATGTGTCCATATGAGGCCCTGTGATTGATTGGTCTAAACCCGCCCCTCCCACGAGCAGGACGAGAGGTGTTGACGGCAAAGGATTGTGTTCTCAACTTCGCCATCTTGGTGTTTCCCCAGGTTCCGGATGCTGGCGGATCACTTCCTGGCCATGTACCCCAACCTCAATGTGGACGTGGAGAGCGAGCTGAAGCAGCTGACGGTGAGAAACATGCCCGCGATATCTGGTTGTCATACTTTTTGCAGCTTTCATAATTTTCGATTACATTTAACCCAGATGGTAGTGATGGGAACCTTGATTCTTTTTCCCCAACTTGAGCTGATACGAGTTCAGAATATTGTGGTGTGTATTGAGAATGAATTAAGCGTTAACAGAGCAGATCATCTCATTTTGATTTGCCACTCTGAACTACTGGGCGAGTCGTTTGTTTTGGGAGTGAGTCTTGCGGGCTACTGTGAGCTATAGAATGATTTGTTCGTTGGGTAACTGAGTGAGCCCTTCATTTACTGTGAGCCACCGAGTGATTCGTTCATTGAGTTACGAAGGAAATTGCTCTGTTTATGAGTACGGAAGGCTACTGTGAGCCACTGAGTGATTTGTTCCCTTGAGTTACCGAGTGAGGTGTTTGTCTTGTGAAACGGGAAGGCGACTGCGAGCTGGTGGCTGATTCGTCCCTTGAGTTTGCAAGTGAACTGTTCGTTAGGTGAACCAGGAGTATTACTGTGAGCTACCGAGTGATTTGTTTGTCAGGTTACCGAGTGAGTCATTCATTTTGTGAGTGGGGGGCAACTCTGAGCACTTTTTTCATTCACAGCTCATAGCAGGGAAGAAAAGGTGGTTTAAACAAGAAGTGATGAACTTCATGTATGTATACAAATACCACTAGAACAGCAGTTGTACCATCCTGTGAGGGACGAGCAAGTGAACGCGTTTGAGAGAAGGACTCGTGACTCATGGGTCTGTAAAATGAATAACTTGTTCAAGACCCACACATCACCTGCAGGCTGGTCCGGATGGGAAACGGTGTCGTGTTTTCGCAGGGATTCGCCGAGAGACTGCGCCCCCTGGTGACAGACGGCGTGTACTTCATGCACAAAGCGCTGATGGGACCGAGCAAGAAAATCTTGGTGGAAGGAGCAAACGCCGCTCTTCTGGACATCGATTTTGGTGAGGTGCAAGCGGGTGGTGGACTGCTGGACAGTTCGCTTTTACGTGCGCTAACGTGGCGTCTCTCCGCACAGGGACATATCCGTTCGTGACGTCTTCAAACTGCACAGTGGGAGGCGTGTGCACGGGCCTGGGCGTGCCGCCGTCACACGTCGGCCGCGTGTACGGTGTGGTCAAAGCGTACACCACCCGCGTGGGTGTGGGCGCCTTCCCAACAGAGCAGGACAACGTGAGTAAAGTCAGCTTTTTATATCTTTTTATAAATGTGTGAAGGACAAATCTCACACTGAGGTCCATTTCTATCCCGGTCAACACCGCCCCCGAAGGGCCGCTGGTGGTACTGCTCTTTTCACTGCATTTGTTCCCCACAAGAACATACAGGACTAGGGAGAAGGTGGATAGAAGTCTTTTAGTGACCCTCAAGTGTGTGTGTGTGTGTGCTTTGATTAAGATTTACCCTATAAACTTGAGTGTGTTACGAGCGATACAAACAAATTATAATAATGATGAAAATGCATCCCAATATTCTGTGCAATATTCAGAACTGTGCAATATTTCATTTCACAACAGCTACACTACAATTTTTCCTTTTATCATACTATTGTGCACTCCTTACCTCACTTGTTACTAAGACACTTATAGTTTTATCACTTGTTTACTAAGACACTTTATAGTTTCACTGAGACACTTTATAGTTTATTTTTATTTCTAATTCTGCATTTTTTCTTTTTATTATTTATTACTGTTATATTTTCTGTAACTCTGGCACAACAATTTCCTTCGGGATTAATAAAGTTGTTCTTATCTTACCTTATCTTATCTTATTACAGGACTGTACTTTTGGGGGAGGCTTTTAATCGCTTAACAACCTCAATTTTTCTCAAGAGGGGGGTTTTTGTATTGACGCCTCTATTGTCACAGCGTCCGTTCAGACTGCTGTTGTTTTGTTTTTTTCTTACCACCCCCTGTTCGCCTCCTGACAGGAAGTCGGGGAGCTGCTGCAGACCAGGGGGAGGGAGTTCGGCGTGACGACGGGCAGGAGGCGGCGGTGCGGCTGGCTGGATCTGATCCTGGTCCGATACGCCCACATGGTCAACGGCTTCTCTGCGTAAGGAGCCGCCGCATGCTTCCCAGACTAGTATCTCCGTCCGCTGGTAGACCCTCACCGGGTGACTCGTTGGGTTTGCAGAATCGCCCTGACGAAGCTGGACATCTTGGACACGCTGCCGGAGATCAAAGTGGGCGTGGCCTACAAGGTGGACGGGGAGAGCCTGCCGAGTTTCCCTGGTAGGTCCCAGAAGGTGGAAAGTCCAAGCAAGGTTTCCACATCTGACACACTTCGCTGGCTGGAGAACGTGATAAAGTCAGATTTTTATTTCCATGGCGACCGATCACAGCCCAGTCACCTCACCTCACCTTTTGACCCTAAAAATGATTTACAGAAACATGTCTTGGCAACATCTGCGAGAAAAGTGATCCCAGCTCAATGTGGGCAGCCTTCTGCCTTGACTGAATGGGGTAGAAAGCTAATAATAACAGCAGTGTTTTCTGTTAGCTGACATGATGCGGTAATCATTTTAATATTCATCAGATAAATAAAAATGGTGGACGCCTGGCGAGATGCTGTTGTCGATCAGACAGGCTAGGAAGATTGGGAGGAATGAGAGACGTCCATCGTGAGAAATCAAGCAGAGTAATCCGATGGCATCACAACTTGCGAGGTAGCCTTGCGCTAACTATTAGCTTTTCTCAAAAAGAGATCCGCCGATCCAGATTGGAAGTCGCCTGAGTAGCTGACATCTCGGGTTTATTTTTAGAAATCGCTTGCAAAACGGAATTATCGACCGGTTGGAGCTGTGGACCGGGTGGCAGGGCCGCTGGCGACTTGCCTCCGGTTCAATATCGCCGTCGTTTCCAGCGTTTATCTCAATCGCAAATTGATTGATTTGGCTTCTCCGGGCTCTCAGTTTCCATTTCTGGGCCAAAGACAACTGAAAAAGACGTCCCCAGTATTCACCATGACATCTTAGATTTAGGTAATTTTTTCAGACGGCTAGGTTCTTGTGCTGTAGCGACACCTTCACACGCGTGAGTCTGTCTTCTGGAGACCGGTCTGGTGCCTGAGGTGGTCTTCTCTGCCCTGCAGCAAACATGGATATGCTGACCCGGGTGACGGTGGACTACGAGACGCTGCCCGGCTGGTGCTGCAGCACCGAGGACGCCCGCAGCTTCTGCGATCTGCCTCCGCAGGCGCAGAGCTATATCCACTTCATCGAGAACTTCCTGCAAGTGCCAGGTTAGTCACGAGCCTGCTGCCGCGGAGCATCCCCTCGCATCCCCGTGCATGTCAATCACATTTTTTTTGTCTTTTCAGTGAAGTGGGTCGGCGTGGGAAAATCCAGAGAGAGCATGATCAAGCTGTTCTGATCCCGGCTGAGGAGACGCCCTCCACGACGACGGGCCAGAAGACGCCGTCAGGTTCTTAACAGGATTCCTGGAACGAGTTTAAACTGCAGAAATTCAGAAAAAGAAACAAAAACTCCGTGCCAATGGAGAACCTTCACCAGCAAAGTTATTTGTGAAACTCCGAGCTGCTGCTGCCGCCTCACATTCCCCTCTAATCCTGCATAAAATCCCTGTATCGTTGTATTTATTTGCAAACAAGGCGACCATTCCTTATTTTTTTGGGGGACCTGAAGCTTAACAGTTTTAACATGTCCGTCTCTTAAGTCCCACCTCCCCTCAGCTGCTGAGCCCTCAGCTAACAGACGCAGGAACTTCTGCAGAACCGACAGCGATCATTCCCGGGCCCTTGCCGCAAGATCGCACCCGAGATGGCGAGCCGGTCGCGCAGTCGGTGCGATGATTTAATTTTTGTACCGCGTGGGGGGATTTTAAGACTTTGGATATTTGGGAGTACAACTTTCAGCCAAGTGTGTCGGAGAAACAAAGGTTGTTTTTCTTTTTAAAATCATTTGGGAGACAAATAAAGTGAACTTATGTGTAGGTTTTTAGTATAATAGGCCTGCTATTAATAAAGAGTAACTATGAGTTTGTTGTGTGTGTTTGTTTTTTTTTGTCTACATTCCGATTTTCTAGTCTAGACCGTCAGATACTGAGAGGCAACACAGGGTGTTTTTAATTCTGACAACAGGGGAGACCCTGGTTGAATTCTGTGTGGAGTCTCCACGTTCTCCTGGTCCCGTACCACATGCAGGAGGCTCTTTGGAGACGCTAAATTGTCCACATGTGAACGAGAAGGTTGTATGGTTGTATATCTCTGTGGACCGGTCCAGGGTGAACCCCACCTCTCTCACAATGATAGCAGAGATAGGCGCTAACCCCCCCATCACCCTGGCTGCGGGATCAGAGCTATTGACCCAGAAGAAATCCAAGAAATCCTGAAAGCACTGGGGAGCGGAACAGTGAGTTGTTAAGAGCGGCAAGAGAGAAATCTTAAAAGTTGAAAATCACCAAGAGATGGATGAGGTGTTTTCAGGATAACTATGAATCGCTATACATTGAGATGGGTCGGAAGTTGCAAGAATTGCTTCAAATTATCTGAAAATCACTGTCAGCCTATTATTTTGCTGAATTTTTCCAGACCCTGGAATTTGCAGTACTTCCTCACTGGATAAAAAAATCACCTCTCCATTACTACAGATAAAATAATACACGAGTAGTACAACCATCCCTTTGCGCACTTGCATTTTTCTCACTGGCTTCCTAACACACACATACACACACCTCTCAGCCTGCTCCTCTTCCTCACTTTACACCCTCCTTGGTTACACTGACTTCCCCTCTGTGGGCAAGAAAGCTTTTCAGGACCTGGGAGGAATTAGATTCAACCATAAAGTGGATTCCTTGAGACATTGATTGGGGAGGTGTACAAGGGCTCATTTGGTCCTCTTAATGCACCAAGAAGCTCCACGCACAAACACACACGCACGCACATACACACAGGTTTTCAGATCATTCGAATATGGGTTAGTCATGCTGGGAGGGATATTTGGCGATAAAAAAAAACCAAACAATGTAATAATTTATCTTTCATTAATCTACATGGAGAAATTCGTTTTCTGCAACCACCCTATCATGGATGGACTGAGAGCAGTAGACTGATGTCCACCAGCACCAGGGGTGCAGTCGGGGCAGACCTGGGCGTTTTACAGCCCACGAGCAACATTTGGCCCGTTTTGCTTTTTTATCCGGCCTGCCACACTATTTTCTTTGAATATTTTAATAGAAGTTTCACTCTATATTGAATTAAGAAACTCAATATTTTTTCCTTTAGTTTAATTTTGTATGGATGATTACATACAAAATAATGTCAGTACATTTATATGATCATGAATGATTTTAAAGTTGAAACAAAATGGCAAAAAAATTAAATATTTAGAGTGCAATTTTGTTCAATTTACATGATACCAAGTTGTTCCGCGCATAAAAATTAAATATGAAATGTGGCCCACTATTCAAAATAATTGCCCACCCCTGAGTTAGGAGTTCAGTATCTGGCTCAACTACACTGCGACACACGAGGAGTCGAGAATCCAACTAGGTATGTTTCATTCCAAAGACAATTGCTCTCTTTGTGCATCCAAAATAGTAAAAAATTGAAAAAACATGTGAAAAGAGAACAAAATAAGAAAAAAAGGATCGCACATTTAACTGAGTGCAGTACACTAAAAACCAAAACAACACACTTCCGGTTTCAATAAAGTTGTGACATTAACAATAAATCAATCGTCAGGTGTGTAGCATGCTAATTAGCCCCTTTCCCAGTGTGAACCGAGTCCAAATGCCGGTAAGGCGGTTTCACCATTTACTGAAGTCTGAAATAGCCCGAAAAATTTATTAACAAAGTGAATATTTTCCCCAAATCGTGGAAAAAATTGTTTAACAAATTATTGCAGGTGTTGGCAACCGTGCGTTCGTCTTCCCGCTAATGGCCGGCTAATTAGCATGGAGCCATTAGCCATTAACGCCGGGCCCTCAGCTAGCATGGCTGCCGATAGTGAATGTTAAAGTCGCTCACCTCATCGCGAAACATTTTTAAAAAGCTTTACGCTTCCGTCTCGCGTTTACCCACATCAATCCACGCCGGATGAATTAATCATAAGTTTAATCAAAGTGTAGTGCATGACTGCGGTGTGTTTTTATGTTGTTTTTTTCTAGCCTGGCATACACTGCTCAGGTCGGATGGATGTCAACAGAACGGGGACTTAAAGGGACCTTAAGCCGATATGGAGCTGCACAGGTGAGTCTCCTCCTTTTAATATCAAGCAAAAATTTACGGGCAAATAAAAACAAAAAAACAATATAAACACAGGCTTGTTTTCACCGCCGTTGTGTTAAAAGCGCATCTTCCCCCCCAAATGGACAAAGTTGCAGACGTTTGCTAACCGAATCAATTTCCAGTTTGAGAGGAAAAATCCCTGCATCATCAAAAAAGGGCACAGAAAGTGAGCTTACTGTAGATGCAAGAAAGCTTAATTGAAAATAAAGTGCTCATCATAACAGACTACACAAACACACCTCCCTCTCTTTTATTTATTTATTTATTTACTTACTTACTTCCTCCATCATTTCCTTGTCATTTTCAGGTCGCTGAATCCAAGCGCTTCATTATTTCGTTGCTTCTCCTTCACAGGTGTTCCTCCTCCTCGGCCAGGTGTTTCTCCAAAACGCCGCCTCCTCTTCCCCCCTTTCATCCAGTGGATGGGCTTCACCTCACCGGGTTTGAGGCTGCAAACCAACAACAAGTAAGTTTATTTTTTTCCTGGGTTTTGTTGAAACCTTGAGCATTTGCCGGTGACAGTGGGAGCGTCCCTTGGGTTGCCGTCCAGGTGTACTGTGTGTGTGCACATGTGTGTGCGCACTGCGTTCCTTAGAGTATTTTTGCCTCTCCCGAATGACCCAGATCCATATTTCTGACCTCACAAAACAGACCCCTTCACCACTTTCTCATCTCGCAGTAATGGGCTCTTGGTGTGGCTGAGAGACAGCGGCTCCCAGACAGACAAATGCGTTTTAAACAGTTTATCTGCAGAGGGTGTGAAACACACCAGACTCAGGGAGTGCAGGTGGAGCCTTTCCTGAGATGTGTAGGGATTCATCGAGCGCTCAACTGCAGACGCCGGAGCTAGGATGTAATTCCACGAAGCGGCGTCCGCCAGTGTGCCGCCACCACTGTCAGCAACAAACCCACCTGGTGGATTTAAAGTTCGTGATAAGGGATTGAATTCAACCTGCGCAGAACCGAAAGTTTGTTTTCTGTCAAGGGTTCGACTATAAAAACACAACAAAGACACAGATAATCCCATTCTATTCACAAACAGTCGTGCCTCTTCATTTAATTACTTAAAATTATCTCAGGGTCATTCGTTTGAGTTGATATCCAGCAGACTATTTTGTGCCTATTTTCTAGCTAATCTTCAAAAAGTTTACAGAATTCCCTTTTTTGTTTCTGGGGCGATTTCTCTTTTGCAAAGTTGTGTTCCGATGATGTTTGAGGCCTATTTTCCTGTGACGTGTTATTGCTAGCTCAAATGTGAATATTTGACAGTTAAATGTTGGCATTGGAAAACATAAGCAAGGACTTATTGCTATTGTTGTTCTTCTATTCATTATGGAATAGGACTTTTTCCAGTTTTCTACACTAGCTTTTCATAGTTTACCTTGTTGCAGTGTGTGCATTTATAAATTATTAATATTTCAGTTAAGCACTTGCCAGAGGCACCTTGAAATTAAGTAGATAAATTAGCCAAACGAATAGCTACAACTGGTACATAATTTGTGTCCTTGTTACATTCTCGTATAAATGCTGAGTGAATTATTAATATTATTGGTAAAAAAGGTTATTTCTGAGGTTTCAGTTCCATTTTTGTATTTCAGACAAAGTCCTTAACTTAATCTTTCTGTTGAAACAATTTTTCATTTTTCTTTCTTGGTTATGTGTCTTGGTTTTGTGTTGTCACTCTATCAAAGTGCCTGCAAGAGCCCCGCTGTGTGTTTCGCTACTAATTTGGCTCCGATCGATACATAAAGTAATGGAATGAGTAATCACAGTCATCCAGCAAAGTATTTAAGAGGAAAGGCTAACAAATGGTGTGTCTCGTGCATGCTTTTAGATGTATTTTCAGTTGCCAGTTGACCGGTTTCATGCAGGAACTCAATCAAAACAGAAAATGATCAGACTCTTGGATGAATAATTGGATCCAAGAGGTTGAACCAGCCAAAAATCATGATAGAAGTGCGGTGCTGGCGTTGTCTGTCCTCTCAGTAGCGTCTGTGCCATCTGCCAAGATTTAAGAAAGAGGGAACCATAAAACCCCCCAATTGTGCCCCTGGCGATAAAAGTAACTGCACTTGAGAATTCAATTTATTATCGCAGTTTTTGGAAACTCAAAAGCCCCTTTGATCGTGTTGAACTCCACAGCGCCCTTCTGCCCCGACATGCCTTTAACCTCCTGCCCCACCCAAAACACACCCCAAGACATCACGAGCCACCGCAATGACATCCCACCCACCTTACGGGTGAGCGGCAGTTTTTTCACCAAGTACGCGACGGCCCGTCTGCGGCGGCTGCCCAGGAGCTGCCTGGCAGTCCAGAGTAGGAGCAATTTATCAGCAGGATTTACGGAGTTAATGTTTCAGCGGGGAACTGGTAATTGGAGGGGTCATGTAGTAAAAGCCCCGTGAAAGGTTTCAGTCTAACATAAACCACTTATATATATATATATATATATATATATACATATATTCATATGAGAGCATGTACAGCATATGCCTGTAAATACTAAAAGTGTGGATTTTCTCTTCGGAGGACCAGAGCGGTAGACGTGGACTGAACTCCCGGGTTGTCGATAGAGAAGTTAGTGTTATTTTACCGATGGGTTGTGGAGAGATGACCTCCTGTGAGCCTGGAGATGTAGCTCCAGGAGAAAAGAAAAGGTAGTGGAAAAAAATTGGTATCTTTTCCAAATGTCTTCTGCATGCCAAAAAAAAAAAAAAAACCCTAAACAAAAATGACCACAATTATTTGAATTATACTAATAATGGAGAAAATACTTCTTGGAAAGCTTGCAAAATGTACAGAGGTTATGTCGCAAAAAGAACCTTTTATATTATTATTACATATTTTATGATATATTATGATTATTATATTGTGTCTTATAGTTACAGGTGAAAGATTTCTACCATTGCAGTTCAGGATGTAGAGCTAGTTTTGGATGCATTGGGTAGATATATTAAATGTAAAAGTTTTTTTTTTTACTTGGTTAATAGGATAAGACAGACTTTGTTGATGCCACGGCAGGGAAATTCAATCACAATAGGCAATTAGCAATAACAGAAAGATTAAATCAGGGTATAGATACAAAATAAACAAGGACTGCACAATATACACAATGGAATGGAAAATATGAAAAGAAATAAAACAAATTCCTTTTGAAGGGAATGGTGATAGAGGTAGCAGGCGAACATGATGTAGGTAGTAAAAATAAAATGGTTCAGTAAGGGTGTCCTGGAGAATACATAGATATAAACATTGCATAGATGAGTCGTAATAAAGAAAATGAAAAATGTTTATTTGCAGTTCTATAGCCTCTGATTTGCAGCAGAACAATATCAGGTAAATCAGTTACTGGATATTTACAGTACCCATTGCTGTAAAGCAGAATATTTTGGAATCATGACTAAGATGACAATGATGATAAACATAATGTGACAACTGGGCGAGGAAGTATGACTGCAGCAGTACGCGCTAACCGGATGGGAGTACTTAATTGATCCCGATTATCATATCAATCTCCGAAACCAGGAATCCACCAAGTGCGGTACAAACGTCTCAAAGTGGCTCGTGGCACTTAAGACGTTAACATGGGAGAAATCCAATCCCCCACCCCTGTAACCACACACACACACACACACACACACACACACACACACACACACACACACACACACAGCGGCAGCAGCAGTTCTGTCAAGGGGTCTGCGCGGATATTGTGACAAGAGGCTGAGCTGGCGTCGGCCATCCGGCACCAATCAGACCTCAATCAGCCCAGGAATCAATCCTGTGCAGATATTGATAGGTGAGGTGTGGCCGCAGGCCGGGCTCTTGGTTCTGCTTGGATCAGCACATTATCTTCCTGTGTGTGTTTGTGTGTGTGTAATAAAACACTGAATATGCTAAAGCATGCTTTTTTTTCCTTTTCTCAAAAATCTTAGCGTCCTCTGTGCAGGATGATCTTGCTGTTTCCTCCACATTCATCAATGCTCTCTCTCTCTAGCTCTCTCCCCCACCCTTTCATATAAAGTCAGTTTGATTGAGTATCCTTTTTCTCTCCCTTGTACATTCAGCAACAGCCTTCTTCCTCACCCATGCATTCACACACACCCACACATGCTGGGTGTGTGGCCGCATAACCCATGTCACAATGCATGAGGTAACTGCTATTCCGGGGCTCTTATGGTCCTGGGTTTGGAGCTGAGCACGGAATAGTGGGACTGCGGCGCTCCAGTTGGAGGAGCAGCCTCAGAGGTAATAAAGTAGGTTTTCTAGAGCGATGGCTGGGTTGCAGCAGCAGCAGCAGCGGTGGTGGCGGCGGCTGCAGCAGCAGTAGAGGATAGACTATTCATATTATAGTTTGTCCGTTAGCGTCTCATCGTTCTGAGGTAGGTGTAGCATTTTTAACATTTCTTTAAAGCTGCCGAAGTGTCCCACTGGTGTGTGTTTTGAGTATCACCTCTGCATGGCACGCGCAGAGCACCCAGGGGCAGCAGGAGTTTGACAACTTGTGCTAACTTTCAGCTGCAGTGTGTGTTTTATTTATGAAAGCGGGCGGTCGGGTGTTTATTCCCGGGAGCTGTAAAATCCTCTCCGGGAAGAACGGTGTACGTTTATCGCTCTGAAATTTGGACCCAGACCAGCAGATCTGCTGACAGGAGAAGTCGGGAGTTTCTTTCTGGGACCCCGTCTCGCGATGCAGAGGGGGTTGGGGAGTTGCAAGTAGTAGGCGTGCCTGTCCAAATAATAAGGGTAGTGCCTGACGCTTCCAATCTTTCAACTCCTCGGCGTTGGCGATGTGAGGACGTCTATGGTCTCAGTCTGAGAACGAAAACGACCTCTGGGTCTGAGTGGGAGACCGGCAGCTGGCTTCTCAGCCCATCTGTCAAAGGTCTGCTGCCGATATCTCGGAGAAACACCATCCTTAAACCCGGCGTGAGCGTCTCAGAGGAGGCTGACGATGACTCCGCCACGCCTCAGACCCTCATCTCGCTGCTGCCACCAAGGGCTGGGGGTGTTTTATGTCTCTCATTCAAGCGTGGACCGCTGTGAATCCTGAACTGATTTCTATCCCCCCGCCTCCTCACAGTGTCCCCTGCCTCGGAGTGCGAGGCGGACGGGCTCCCCTCTGGCTACGGGTCCCGGGACTCCATCCTCAAGCCTGGTGAGAAGAAGAAAGAGTGGAAGAGGCGGCGGTGTGGGAAACCCAGGCGTGAAAACAGGTGAGCTGCGGCGGGTTTTCACCGCTCCTGCTCCATCTGGAGGTTCAGATAACAGGTCTTTTATTGAATATATTACATTTGTGTCAGCAGTGCGGCGACGCCTGAGTCCATTAAACGCATCATGTGCAGTTAATTGATGCATGCGTGCAGGCATTTAGGAGTGTAAAAAAAAAAACCAACCCTGTGTGGTCACTTGATGTTCCAGCTGTAGCAGCTGGGATCCAGGCCACGGTGCCGTCAACAGAGGCAAGGAGCCGCCCGCATTTGACCTGGGCGGAGGTGCAGCCATGCGCTGCTCCACCCTGCTGGGCATCCTGACGGGGGTGCTGCTCTACCTGGTGCTGGGCGCCGTAGTCTT
The DNA here is from genome assembly GCF_037954325.1 of Fistularia commersonii. Taxonomy (NCBI): domain Eukaryota; kingdom Metazoa; phylum Chordata; class Actinopteri; order Syngnathiformes; family Fistulariidae; genus Fistularia; species Fistularia commersonii. The sequence goes on along the minus strand of NC_141298.1, from coordinate 11,050,132 downwards.
CCACACCCTGGAGGCGCCAAGGGAGGAAGGCAAGCACACGCAGCTGCAGTGGGTGTGCCGGGAATTCCTGCTGAACTTCTCCTGCGTGGGGCAGGCCAATCTGCAAGCCCTAATAGAGGTACCGGACGGCTGGGTGGGATCTGTGCTGAACTGCCTAGAAGGTCCGTTTTCAGCCTGTAACATAAAAGATAATAGAATGGACGACGTTTATAGACCTACGCAAGGTTGAAAGCGTCCCCTTCCAAAGCCATTAGACGCAGCGGCAATCCTTCCAGTGTGTCCGGCAACAAGGGTTATTCCGTGCTGGCTGGCTTCACACCATTACCGTTTTATTGGATGAAAATTGCAGCGTGAGTCACGGCACATCCTTCCGTGGTCATTCTCCTTGGTCGCTCGGGCTCTGAATGCACCGGCTTTGGAGGCTACTTGTTCAAGAGCAGCTTTGTGCGGCGGCGACTGGAATACACCCGTTTTACTAACATCAGCACATCAGTGTCTCCCGAAGGGGGAAAAAAAAAAAAACCCCTTAACACGACTGATGACTAACCACATTGGCTTCGGGGTTTTGGAAGCATTGACTGCAAGGTGTTTGCACAAAAAATGCTGAAATAGCAAAAACGTTTGAATATCTTTTTAAGACCTACGAGTGGGGTTGTAATGGTCTGTATTCACTGGGAGTCCCGTAGTCGCCGTCGAAGTCGCTCAACATGATAAATGATAATACTACACTTTATTTCAGGTGCCTAATGGCCCTAAGAGGAGGGGTTTGAATAGAGAAGGGAACTGAACTGGGAGTCGGGGCTTCCAGCAATCACACGGGCAACTGAATTCTGAACCAGTCGAAGTTTATGGAGGGATTTGTGAGGGTGGCCAAGGTGGGGGTGTTGCAGCAGTTCAGACGGGGAGTGACAAGGCTTTGGACGAGGATGCCGTCTGTGTGGGGGGTGAGGGATGGATGGAGACCATTCGTGTTTGCTAGGTGGAAGTAGGAGGACCGGGTAATGTTACAGATGCGGGATGGAAAGGATAGCGTACTGTCAAGGAGGACTCCCAGACCCGGATGCAAGGATTTAGTGGCGAGGTAGACCTGGCTGTCATCCACTTAATAGTGGAATTCAACTTTGTAGAAGATATTGGTGTCAGTTAAATGAACTGAGTGCGGCCAGAAAGGTGAGACATGACGCAGTCTGACGGAGTGCGGGCGATGCCGATGGAAGCTAGCGGTGTGGCAGAAAGCACCAAAGGCTGCAATCGGGTCGAGAATCAGCCAACATATGGAGGTCAAAGGTGATTTCCATGAGTGCAGCTCCAGGACTATGGAGTGGGCGGAACTATTGTGGGACCGGAACTATTGTGGGATATGTGACAATGGAGTTGGGAGGCAACCATTTTGTCCAGGGTTTTGGAAATGAAGGGTAGACTGGAGATAGGACGGTAGTTCCTTTGGTCTTAGTGGTTGTCACCAGATTTTTTCAGGGTTGGATTATGGCAGCGGATGCATTTAACAAAGATATGATTAAATATTGTCTCATTCACCTCTTTATCTCATTTAACTTTTTTTGAAGTGTCTTGCTCCTCACCTTTTGAGACACCGATTAGAGATGAAGTGTCTCCCTGGTATTACTCTGCATATCGGAAACTAATCGTTACTTAAAGCTAATACACATTTAGCGCCCCCTTGTGTTCAGGAGGCCCCTTTGATGTTGACAGCTCAACAGAATGACGTGTTTATGCGCCACAGTTTAAGTGCAATGTGTGTGTATACGTACACAGTGAAACCTTGACTTACGAATGCATCAACTTATGACTTTTCCAAGATACGAGCAGTTGCTCAGTCAATTTTTTTAAATCTAATTTTTTTAAATGTATTTATTTATATTATTTTTATCTATTTAATTCGTTTAATTCTTAATTATTTTTTTTCTTTGTGAAAAAGCACAGATCTGAGCTACGTGAGTGAGCGGGATGAGTGTTTGACACCCACATACCCACTGCTGTCCGTGAAGTGTCGTTTAAAGACAGTGGGATGCCCCGCCTGCAGTTAGGTAGCCCTGAGAAAATCATGGAAAAACAGGAGTGAGGTGTGTGTTGTGGACTCATCCATGAACAGGTGGAGAAGTTGTTGTAGGTGAAATATGGTGACGGGGGGCATCATCTGTGAGAAGGTAGGAAACATCGAAGGGGTTGGGCGAAGGGGACAGCAGGCATGTCAACGGCGTTGGGAGAGTCGTTCAAAGTCAGTCAGGCAATGTTTGACGGTTTTAAAGAGGAGCGCCTTCACTCCGTCCATAAATGAAGTTTAGACATGAAGTGTAGCAGAGTGTGCATGTTACATTCAGCAACTCGTTGTAGCATTAAGTGTGTGGCCAGTAAGTTGACTGATAGAAAAACCAACCTCCTTCGCTGCTGCTGCCGTCTTAAGTCAATACACTTAATAGAACCTGTTTGTACATTACATTTTATTTTTACATATCATTTGTTATTCATAAAGTGCATTTTGCTTATTTAAAAACACTTAACAAAACCAGGGGCTGGAACGGATTAATAGCATTTCTAGTCATTCTCATGGGTAAATTCAATTTGATATACTAGCAAAATGGGTGCCGGTCACAGAAGAACTAAACTTGAAAGTCAAGGTATGTATATGTGCGTGCGTGTGTGTGTGTGTATGTATGTATGTGTATATACATGGCTCAAAAAAATAAACAGAAACATTAAATAACACATCCTATCTGAATGAATGAAATATTCTTATTAAATACTTTGTTTTTACATAGTTGAATGTACTGACAACAAAATCATACAGAAATTATGACAGTCAATCTCAAAATGTAAGTGGAAAAACATACTTAAGGGTGATCCAACTTTGATGTAATGTCCTTAAAACAAGTCAAAGTGTGTGCGTGTGTGTGTGTATGTGTTGCGAGAAGCAAACAAGGAGAATATTGACACCCCCCGCTGGCTGAAGTGATGCAAAGCCTTGCGGTTGTAGCTGCCATGGCCAGGGTGTTGAAATTTTTTGGTTGAGAGGAAACACCAGCCCTTGTGTTGGATATTTCAGTTTCTCCAGCAATGGCTAAGTGCCTGTTGCCAATCTGCACACGCTCCGCAAGGTGACCCGCACATTAGCGGGGTTGCGTCGAGGCGGTCACACACATCAGGCGTGCGTCTCGTGCACGCGGAACAGGTGTGTGTCCGGATCGGCGCTGTCAGGGCGGCTCGGGCACGAAAGCTGATATACGAGCGTGACGAGCCTCCTTGATCCATCCTGCGATTCCTACGGGAGGCCCAAACCCGCCCTGCTATGGGAGCTGTAAATGACAGATTTAGCTTGTAAAGTCATCTGTGGATGCGGCGACTGACTGGAAGGTTAGGAGAGGCATGGCGGTCATAACCGGCCCTGTCAAGGCTTCTAGCATCAAGGACAAATTACAACCGCTTGCTAATTGTTAAAATCTTGAATGCTTAAATAAATCGGACCGCATCTGAAGTTAAGTGCGGGAAAATAAAGATATCAGCAAACCCACCGGACCTCACGCCGCTTCCATATAACCCGTGAGTGAGTCGGGCAGCTGTTACAAAGCCATTCATCAGATGTTGTTCTGAGCAGCTTGCAGACACCGTGGCTCGGGTTTCAACAAACCAGGGTCAACACAGGTTGCTAGGGGTTTTCTGCCGCGCCTGTCGCCGTTGATACACGCACACACGCTAAATCTCATAAAAACTGAAGCACTTTTTCATAAAGCTGCAAGCAGAAATACAGACCTTTTGGCGGAGGTGATAAATCAACCCCCTGTCAAGCTAATTTGATCAAAACAAAACACCATAAACGACATTATCGCAGGGTTCTCATATTTTACCATGTAAGTAACAAATCGCCATTGTCTATCATTTCAGCTGATCAGTTCGCAGCTGAGGCATGCGGGCGATCAATACATGCGCGGTCACAGTTGCTGATGCCGCCAGTCTCAGTTTATTTCATTAGTTTCCATTTCTCTTAGTGACATGATCAATCTGTCAATTGATTTGGCAAAAAAATTAACGTTTTCCCGTCTTATTTGGAGAAACGAGCCTTAATTCACATCTAGGTTCGGGACTAAGCCAGATTTAGCTCATAACACTAAAACCACCGGGTTTCGCCGGATACCTGAAACCACCATCGGGGTAAAATGTACCCGCTAATAGAACACACTGGTTTTCAAGGTGCAGGGTTTGTTTATGTACCAATCTTCCCGTGACAGTCACATTCCAAGCAGTGCAAAAGCCTTTATTTATGATGTAGTATTTATATGTGTGTTTTGTGTTTTATTGATAGCTTAGCAACAGCTTTGAAAGGAATGACAGGACAGTTTGCAAACTTTTATGAGCACATTTGTTTTGTGCCGCAGATTAGCCTGGAAGGTTAGCAAGCCGCTGGTTCCCATATCGATGACCACATTATTGCAATGACTGAAGGGCTGGGGGTAAAGCGGAGGGCGGCGCAGCCTTGCTTTTTCTAGAAGGCTCTGGATCTTCTTCTGGTGGCTCAGAATGTGAATCACTGGAGACGGCGCTTCCAAACAACAACGCTCTCCGTTCACAAACGTAGCGCTCACCTCTTTTCTTTCACTCTGTAGCTTATGATTTATAGGGTTGTCTCTCTCCCAAGCAGCGGTAGCAGGAGAAAAAAAAAAGTGTTGCCATAGCAACACTTCATTCTGCAAGTGTGAAACGAATTCCGTTAAAATGACTACCTTCTGGCAATTTTAGCTATAAACAGCTGTTTTTTTGTTTTTTGGGTTTTTTTTTTAAATCCAGCTTTCTGTAAATCTGTATATACAATTTTTATGGGGTGGTTACCTGGCACATGTTTCAGGAAAAGTTAAAGTCTCCAGTACTGTCCATGGAATATGTTACATATGCTTCAAAAATGGCCGCGGGTAAATTTTACCCGTCAAAGGCTGAAGCTCATTTTCACCCGGTACCATTTGAGTAAACCTTTTATAAACAGGAAAAACGTATCAACGATTGGGACTTCACTCAGCGGACGTGGATGTTTCCATGATTCCATGATGTCTGGCCTGTCGCGGTCAGTCCGATGGGCCGAGTGCACCGTGCCAGCTCCTGGCGCCGGCCAAACGGGGGCAACCCATGAGGCTCTCAATTACGTGGGTATGCGCCCCTTGGAGCCGCGGCGAAGCGGCCGTGGCCACTGGACGCCCTTTCCTCAGCAGACATTCCCATGTGTCGGAGTGAGGAAAACCCCCAGAGCGACGGCTGCATCCATCTAGCTACTGTCTCGCTGTCCGAGAAGGCTTACAGTGAAGCTAATGGAACGCGGCCGCCGCTAACGCGGGCATTTACACCTGTGCTCCCGCCGCCTCGGCAGCCATGATTCCTGCTGTGGGGAGGCGTCTGTTGTGGTCCGCTTGTCCCGTTGTCCCAGCGACACCCACTATATCAGGAACTAACGCAGAACCACATCGGACGGAGTCACGCAACCTAAGCCAACATGTAGCTTTGGGGCCAAGGTGAAGGCATGTAGCTTGAAGGCCGAGTCCGAAGTCGGACCCCCCTGAGCTCGGATGTAAGAACTGCAGAGAAACCGCGGGGTGGAACGTCCTCGTTGTCGCCAGATTGTTTCTAGGTTATTCATCAACCCGGCAGAGAAATAACACCCGGTTGCGGCCTCTCTCATTGTGATTTCTTTACATCTGATTAAATTCGAAATTAATTCATTCATTCATTAAACCAAGTTACAGCTGGTTTAAGATTAGATAAGATAAGAACAACTTTATTTGTACCAAAGGAAATTGTTGTGTCAGACTTTCAAGTAAAAACCTACCAATAATAGTAGGAAGGAGGGAGAATAAGAAATACAATAAAATAGAAAGTGTCAAAGTGAAGGCTATCAAGTGATATAATAGATACTGGAATGATATTATAGATACTGGAACGCTCAATGGGGTTTGTTCCAAGATTACATTTTTGTGGGTTGACCCAGCAGAGGGTTTGAGCCTGACACATGTATTTTATTTAACTTTTGATAAGCAAACAGGACAAACTGGGAAATGCAACTGGTGGTTCGCTTGTGAGATTTTCAAAATAAAAGCACAGCCGTTTAGGGGTAGCTGATGTTTTGCGGAACTGATGATATGAACGAGGAGCCTCAGGGAGAAGAGGAAATCAATATTGTATTGATAAATATCCCGAGCCGAGAAGAGCTGGATGTCGGGGGGGGGGAGGCGGCGTTGTCGGCCTAACGGACTCTGTAACCAGAGACGTCCCGGTCATTAAGACTAATGACGTCTGCCGAGAGCCGTGTCTGCCGACAGCGCCATCATTTTCAGGTTTAAATCCAAATTAATAAATGCCCAGCGAGCCCCGGGCGGACACGCAATTAGATGAGGGAAGCGGGTGATTTGTGCCGGCAGAGGGAGATTCGCCCGAGACGGACCGCGACGGCACGGCGACGCCACGGCCCGGTCTTTTGTCACCGCCGCCGCCGGCCACGTCGGGAGGACAGGTGTGCTTTACAAAGCTTATCTGATATCAGCGCTGACGTAAAATCTCTGGAGATGACTCCAAATGAGCAAATGAATCAATAATTAAATGGCACTGCGGACATTAATGGACTTATCGATGAACTCGTAAAAGCTGTCCAATCAAACGTCAACCTCAAAGGATGTTTTGTCGAAGGGCTCCCTCAGCGCTGGAGCCCAAAGGACGCCTCCCGCTCTACCCTCTTGTCGTTTTCCTTCAATGAGATGTTGTTCTTAGAGGTTCTGGCTCTTTTTCATCGTTCCTTTTCTTCCCCGCCTTCCCGTCCCAGGAGGTCGCAGAGGCCATCGGCGCCGGCGTGGAGCCCAGCACAAACGCTACTTACTCCAGCCAGTGGGACCTGGCCAGTGCCTTCTTCTTCTCGGGGACCATCATCACAACCATCGGTGGGTGCCCCGCTGAAGGGCGGCTCAGATTCCCTAGGAATATTTTTTAAATTGCTTCTGTGTGTCCAGGCTTTGGGAACATCTCCCCCAAGACGGAAGGAGGTCAGCTGTTCTGCATCTTCTACGCCCTGGTTGGGATCCCGATGTTCGGCATCCTGCTGGCTGGGGTCGGGGATCACCTGGGCACCGGCCTGAGGAAGGCCGTAGCCAAAATAGAGACTCTCTTCCTGGTCAGAAGCCGAAACCGAGCTCCCGCCTTCTCCCGGGTTTGTGTCCGCACGTTTGCCACAGTGAGTTGTCTTCCTGCCGACAGAAATGGCGCGTCAGCCCGACTATCGTGCGCGTGATCTCGGCCGTCCTGTCCATCCTGCTGGGCTGCCTGCTGTTTGTCGCCGTGCCAATCCTGGTGTTTAAAGAGGTGGAGAAGTGGTCCTTCCTGGAGTCGGCCTACTTCGTGGTCATCACCCTCACCACCGTGGGCTTCGGCGACTATGTCGCAGGTGAACATCAGCTGATCTGCAAATGATCCCCGACAACATGTTTCCACTGCAGCACCGCAGAGGCGTTTGGCTCGCGCCCTTAGAATTCCAACCACAGTGAAACGAACACCGTTCGCTTGTTTGTGCCTTTTGCAAGCCTGTCACAATCGTCGTGGCTACGGCTAATCCCAGAGCGGTGACCTTGTAAAGTCATGTCGGAGAGTCGGGGGGGCGAGCGCCATCCCCGTTCGACAGCGAATGTTCCCAACACATCTGTTGTTTCTTTGTTGGCAGCCAATACAGCGCCTCATCAAGGGGATGCGGTCGGTACAAAAATGGCGGATGTCACTGCTGACGATTCCTGAAATTTTCCACCATGCGATCGCGACATCGTCCGGCAACAGAGGCCTTCAACTTCCAGTCATATACCTGACTGAAAATTCACCCTGCCGTGATATAATTAGGCCTTACATCCAATGATTTTTCACAGTCAAAGACTAAAAACTGAGTCAGAAGGTTATTTTAGGAGTCTTACTGGAGGGGCAGTGCACCCGTCATCGTGTCTTTAAGTATAAAATGGTCATCTCAGCTGGTTTAGATAGTCTTTTCTGACTCTTGAGCTTGTGACAAAATCAAATGAGTTTGATATCATCGAAAGCCTTTCACGGCAAGTCTTGCCGTAACACAATCGACAACCAATAGATGAGTTCCGACAAAAAATGGAAACAGGAAACTTGGTAGGCAAACAATCAACAGAGCGTCAGAGACACTATTTGTCAGCGGTCTGGATGAACAGGAATGGTGAAGGATGTCCTGATCAGCTTTGAGCGTCCAGAAGGAGGAGCGGACGGTGGAGCTGTGAGCGGAACAGATGTCAACTTGTATGATATTAACTCGACCGTGTGAAGAAGGAGAAGCGATGGACTTAAGTAGCAGAGGCTCTGCAGATACCTGTTAAAAACATTGCGTGGGAAAAACTTGCTGAAAGAACCTACTTACAGTCTTGTAAATAGTGGCCCTGTATGATGGACAGTCTTTGTAAAATCTCAGCCCGAGCCTAGGCTCTGACAACGAACGTGTCCTTAGATGTGAGAAGGCGTAAGACGATGGTTTTCCACGAGTCTTTACCTAATCTTTTCAAAGTCTTCCGATGTATGGGGTAGCTTTACACGTCGGTCCTCTTTATACCAGCACAGGGAATAAGCTCTTGCTCTGAGGAGTTCAAAAAGCTTGGAGGCCGAGAGCTACGTGAGACGCTAAAGCGGCCCGATACTTTTTAGCTGCAAACAAAATGCATCGAGAGAGGTCGGTTCCGCAAATTTGTTCATCTGAAATCCTCATAGAGGGGGATAAATGAAGTCCACCCAGCTTGCGCCCCCCTGGAAGTTGGTAGAAGGGGTGGCGCCCTTCACCACGCCGAGAAGAATGACCTTAACTTGTCATCCATTAATACAGATCAGTCGGTCCAGATGCATGTGTTCCACGGACAGTTTTCATCTCCAGGTTCAATTATTCATGATCGTCTCTTTTGACGGATAAATTATCGATGAGCTCTTCTGAAGTGTGGCGTGAAATTTTGATTCACTTCTCCAGGAACAGCGCGGGCACGCGTACACCTCGACCGCAAACCGCTGCTTATTTCTTTATTTCCCTCCTCTCCAAGGCGATTCGGGACACGCCGGGAGCGACCATTGGTACAAGCCCTTGGTCTGGTTCTGGATCCTGCTGGGTCTGGCCTACTTCGCCTCCATCCTGTCGATGATCGGCAACTGGCTCCGGGTTTTGTCTAAGAAGACCAGAGCTGAGGTACTTCTTCCATTCCGTGGTCAACATTCAAGTAGTTGGAAAGGAAACCTCATTTCCTGTGGTCTCCTTCCCCCGTTCAGATGGAGGGCCTGCGGGCCCACGCCACCGACTGGACCCAGAACATCCAAAATATGTCCGTGGATTTCCGTATCCCGGGAAAAATCGACGACCCCTTCAGGAGACGCAGGCGGAGGCGCCGCCACGGCACTCGCTCCCATGGCCACAGCACATCGGCCCCCGGAGCCCCGCAGGGGGAGCAGGGGCAGCCCGAGACCGAGACAGGGTCCGAGTCCTACACCTCATCCTACACCTCGGACGAATCGGAGTCTGAGTCAGAGACGGACTCGCAGGCCACGCAGTCGGAGCAGGTGCCCCCGGATCCCCATTTCTCTCAGCCCCTGGACTACTTCGGGGAGAACCTGGCCTTCATTGATGAGTCGTCTGATGCCCAGAGCGGGAAGCTGCATCTGGACCCCCTGCTGGATCCGACGCGGCAGAAGTCCGGGCACAGCCGCCCGCACCGACGGAGGCGCCACAGGAGACCCGAGCCGCCGAGGAGCCCCAGGCCCGACAAGAAGGGCCGAACGGACAAACCGGAGCCCAACGGAAACCCCGTGCCTCTGCCGGACGTACCGCCCAAGCCTCAGGACCGGACCTGACGGGTCCGACCGGACTTCTGGCACGAGCCTCTGCCCGACACGACCCAGATGAATCTGCCAACTGACAGGATTCCTGCTTGTGTATCGCTTACTTACTTAGGCACTTTGAATGATCGCGCCGGCGGGTGGGTTCACCTACTGTCAAGTCGTACACCGGCGTTTCCCTTTCCCTTGCCGGGGAGTCGGCGCCCTCTGCTGGGCAGTGACAGAAATGCAGCGGCTCAAGAACGAGCACTTCCGAGGGGGCGAGGGAAGATCAGCTGCCGCAGCAGCTGCTATTTGTGACGTCACAAGGTCCGACAAATCCGATCCGGCCCACAGTTAGACTGGCTCTTTGACTTGTACATGTTTTGGTATGTAACAGATCTTTTTAAAAATATCGTTTGTGACAATGTTTGCGTTTGGATGGCCGAACCCACTAATCCTACTGTACTGCATAGACTGGATGTAATAAAGAGGTTTTTTTTTTTTAACGGATCATGCAAGTTGAGGTTTTATTTTTCCACAGGGGGGCTCCTCTGAGCAGGGGCGGGGTCTGACCTGTCAGTCACGGGGCCACCTATAGAGACCTCCAAGCATTCACCCTCTCATTCACGCCTACGTACAGATCAGAGTCGTCAGCAAAGCTCAGAACATGGAGAACCCGGGCCACCACGGGACCAGAGCGCGGAACCCGCTTGCTGTGAGTCGATGCTGCAGACCGCCGCTCCACCTCGCAATAATATGAAACAATATGAAACATCTGTTGTTATAACGTTTGTTATTTTTTAATAAACAATATTGAAGTCCGGTTAGCGCTTCCACCTCTCTGCAAGAAGGTCCCTGGTTGGATTCCCATAGTGTCTCCACGTTGTCCCATTGTTGGGTGTTTCTCCAGGTTCCTCCCAGCCAAAAACCTGCAGGAGGTTGACTGGAGACCCAACATTGTCCAGACAGGTGAATGGTTGGACGTGTCCTTGGGCTCTGCCACAAACCCCCCCCTCCTCACTTCCCCTCCGCCTCTTCAGGGTCCCGGTCTGTTTTCTGGAAGTCGCTCTCCCCGCAGACCTGCTGTGGTCGTCTGCGGCTGCCGAGCCGTCTGGTAAATCGCTGTAATTTATTTATCCCCTCATCTTCCTTAGTGGCACTCAGGAAGATTACTTTTTTTTTCGAAAACCTGGTTTCGCTACACGTCCCCCCCCGCCATCTGTCTCATCTCCCACCTGACAGTCGAGGCAGACGGCCGCCTGAGCAGAGCGAGGCGATTTAAACTTTTTTTTTTTTTTGATGTCACCGCAAGTAAAGAGCTTTTAAAAAAACGCGACTCAGTGCAATTTCAGCGGGCCGATTCGAACCCCGATGCTAAATATGAAAGCATTCACGCGCCTTTGCGCCCCGTGCACGTCAGCTGTCTTGTGAGGAATACTTTCCTGGACACAGATCCGCGGGGAGGTACAAGGATTCAGCGTCTTTGCATTGCAAATTGGCTTCCAGAGAGAAAAACCCGTGACTGAAGTACAAAACCTCATCTTGAAGCAGTTGGTCCCCGATCCCCGTCACTGTTCTGCAAAGAAAATCTTTCTTGTTACAAGTAATAGTTTTTTCATTTGGAAAAACAACTGTTTCTGCCTTTGCCTTTTATTTTTTTTTTTTGTACTTTATTAATCCCTTGCAGGAAATTCCTCTCTGCATTTTACCTATCATGGATGAACCACGGTGCATCTAGCGGTGCCAGTTAGGGGTTCAGTGTCTTGCCCAACAACACTTTGACACACGAGTAGGAGCCGGAATCCAACCAGGAACGTTCGGTTCCAAGGACGATCGCTCGACTTCCTGCGCCACACCGCGCTTAAGAAGATTAAATACTGTGTACTGACAAGTTTTTAATATTTCAACCCCCACACCTTGAACCAGCCCGGAGAAACATTTGGTACGAAAAAGGTTAGGGACCGCATTTACCGTCATGGAGCACACCAGCAGATGGCATGCCTTCTCCCCTCTCCAACACTTCAACACATCCGAGGAACTTGTTTATTTGAATATTTGAAATCAGACCTGTCTTTTGTCCCCCCCCCCCCCCCTTCCCCTCCTCTGGCGTTGTAACCGGACGTCAGCAGGCGTCGCTTCCGTCTCTCCGCCGCTTGAGGGCGCTCGCAGCTGCACTCCTCCTGACCTCCAGCTTGAAGGAGAGCCGGTGCCCTAAATATCGCTCTTCTGACGTTGCGCAATTGCGGTTTTCAGAATGACTTCATTCCGCGGAACAGAAGTCGAACTCGGGTCACTATCAGACACACACACACACACACACACACACAAAAGATCATTCAGATTCAGCATCTAAAAAAAAAATCCGTGTAACAGGGTCACAGAGCCTTCACATCCGGTCTGGACGCTCCTCTTTAGGATTCGTCTTTTAACCCCGAAATGCAGCAGGGGTGGGTGTTTAGGTGCAGCCCGTGCTTTTCTTGCCCCACGACTGCAAAATAATAAAAATAAAAAACGGGCTCCTCGGTATTTGTGTAGCCCATCAACTGACACCTGTCCGGGGTCAGGACCCCGCGGTCCGTCCTGCATAGCTCTGCCCTCTTATCATCAACCGCCGTGACGCCCCGCAATCCTCCTTGACGCCCGAAATATATGTTTAAAAAAAAAAAAAGTGGATCAAACGCGAGGCAGGCCGTTTCCGGTCGTGCACGCCCGCTGCACGGCGCGATGCACAGCCCTGCAGAATTGCAGCGTCTGCAGTGGAGCCTCGGTGACCTTGCCTCAAGGTCGCAATGACACCAGCGTCAGACCCCCCCCTCTCTCTCCTGCGCGTGCATGCGTGCGTGAGACCACGGTCACACACACACACACACACACACACACTCACTAAAAAAAAATCTAGCATCTGATTGCTGCTCACCCAGGGGAACCAAGAAAACCGGAAAGAGGATGAAATGTCGTGAAATCAATCTTGGGTGACTTTTCAGTTGCACTTTTTCTTTTCATTATTTAATGGGCACGTTTGGTGACCACCCCCCCTCGCGCACACACACACACACACACACACACACACACACACTACCCCCCCCCCCCCCCCCCCCCGGGTGCCAGCTGTTGCCGGGCAAATTGGCGGATCGCAGAGGCTGCCAGTTTCCAGCGGCAGAGCTCTCAATTGAAAGAGACAAAACAGGGGTTGTGAATGAATTTCGCCCTATATAACGCACACACACACACACACACACACATATATATGTTCCATCCAATAATGATCGCCATCTCCCGTCTCATTTCGGTGACATCCGGCGGCTGGCCGCGCTCCAAAGCGGCGTGGCGTCGGAGGGAGTTGGGTCACTGTCACAAGACCAACGGCATGACTGCATTTTCCATGGAGGTCTGCTCTCTCTCTCTCTCTCTCTTTATCTCTCTCTCTTTATCTCGCTATCTTTCTGCAGCATTTTTGATCACCTCCAAAGACAAAAAAAAAAGAAGTAAAAATAATTTCCTGCAGGGCATACAGGCTACATGGAAGTATTTTTTTTTTCCCTGTTTGCGAGAATATTTTTTCATATTTTTTTTTTAAATGTAATTTAATTAATACTGCATTTTTTTTTTGGAGGATTGTGCAACATTCCCGGGGGTCGAAAGACGCGGGGATCCACCTGCACCCCCTGTTTCCTCGAATGTAAGAAGCAATGAAAGAGAGAGAAAGAGAGAGGGGGGGGGGGTTACACTCCTTCCTCTCCTTTTTTTTCTTTCTTTCTTCTCCCTTTTTTTCTCTCCCCCCACCATCGGCAGCACAAGCACGAGTTGCAGGCTCTTATTATAAAGTCGATGACGCGGACGGTACGCGCGGACGTAACGGAGACAACGGCGGACGCAGATTGTTCCGGGGGGAGGAGGAGGAGGAGGAAGCGACACGGGATGGTCGTCGCGCCGACGTCACCGCGATCAAGCCGGGGAGATTTAAGCTGCGCACCGGAAGTGCTCCGGGTTACGAGTTTTTTCAAAATAAAAGCACGCTTGCGCCCTGGTGCTGTCTCGTAGGGGGGGCGTGTGCGCGGTGCGCGTTAATGGTGACCCCCCCCCCCCATCCACACACACACACACACGCACAAAACACGCACTCTTGCAGCCGAGTGCCGGCGTTGATGTCAATCGCAGTGCGGGGGGGGTTATTTTGAAATCTATTTTAAATACCGGAAGTTGCTGTTTTCACCCCCCCTCCCTCCACACACACACACACACACACACACACACACACTCCGCCTCCACCACCACCTCTAAACCAAACACTCGCCCGCAGGCTCGATTGTGGCAGTCGAGGCGAGATCCCGACGCCGCCGTATCCGGATACCGAACCGAACCGGCGGATCGACCGGAGCTTCGCCGCCGTCTCCTCTTCTTCCTCTCCGGTGACGATGTGAGAAACTCCACGGGGGAACCGGACAGCGCGGATACACCGGATAAATTCCCCACCACCACCACCACACACACACATCGACGGCGGACTTGCCTTGACTTCAGATTGCACACCACACACACACATACACACTCACATACACGTATTACCGGAAGCCTGAGATGTCCTCGCGTCTCCCGGTAAGCAACCGACCGCCGCTGCGGGGAAAGGAGGGGGGTGGGGATGCGGGGCCCGGTGCTCATGTGATTTGTGCGGGGCTGTCAAGTATCTGCACCGTACACCGGATCTGCGGGGCCAAGTTCGTGCCACCACGTTATTGGGTTAGATCGAGTGTGTGTGCGAAAATTTAGATATATTTTGCTCCTCATAGTCACAAGTTAATGAACGTCAGAGGAAGCTGCTATGTGTGTGTGTGTGTGTGTGTGTGTGTGTGTGTGTGTGCATGTGCATGTGCGTGTGCGTGCAATGCTTAATCCTCACACACCAAAAACTCTGCGTTGTCATTTGCACATTGTAATTGTAAAACACGAGATAATGATTGTCATCGTGTGTGTGTGAGGGGGGGCACTTTGGAGAAGTCCCCCCCACACACACATACACATCCTTAGTGTGCGTTTAAACTCCCCGTTAAGTTCTGTGCACGCCGGTCCCGCACCGGGATTGAGATCACCGATCCTAACCGGTAATCCACTTTGGCAATTAACCTTTTCACCGGTCCGGGATCAGCTGGGCAAGGTCACCCCTGGCTGCTGTTCCAGGCGCGTCCACGGCGCGCCGCACACGCAAACCCTGTCACTGGAGTTTCACAAGCAAGTCAATGGAAGGGGGGGGGGGGTCAGCAACACACACACACACTCACACTGGTGCCACCGCCACTTAAACAAGGGTGATAAGGGAGTTAAGCAAAAAAGAAAAGGCCGCCTGCTGATGTTTGACTTTGCATGATGTTCTCAAAACCCCAACATCACTTTTCAGCTGATATCTGATAAAGTTTGGGGCGGAAGGAAATCAACACACACATTTTGCTCCAGGCTGTGTCAAGGATAGTGTTTTTTTTTCCACTCACACACGTCCAGAGCTCAGAGTCACACCTCCTGCTTTTAAACATTAAGTAAAACCGGTCCCTCTCTCAACCTGGGATTTAATTATTTACAGGGAAGGGGGGTTATCTTCAGCTTATGACTTTGTATGAGCGAAGAGACAAGGTGTTGGTGTTGTCCTTCAAGCATTCCTGTGACTTTGACCTTTGGAGCGTGTCACGCAGCGTACGCCGAGGGGGAGGGGGAGCCGCTCGCGTCCAGAAGTCTGAACAGATGCAGCAAGTTTTGGATCTAGTGATAGATTTAAAATGCTTGGGTGTATCTGTCGGGTGTTGCTATTTAAAAGTATTCGTTTCTGAGCTGACGGCGTTAACCATCTGAAGTGTCGCCGGATTGGAAGGTCGTTAAAGAAACTAAAAAAGGAAAAAAATGTTCTTTGCAGGTGTCCTGATAACCGCCGTCGGCAGCCTGCTGCAATAAGGGTCCGTTGATCCGCCACCTGGGGGGGGCGGGAGGAGGAGGAGGAATCACCGATACAGGTTTCAAACTCCACGCCAGCACACAGGTAATCTGTCGCCTCTTTACGACGCCCAAACACGATGCTGGCGTTTTTTTGCTCGCCGAGGTCAGGGGCGGGAGATTGCTGAATGTGCATCGGAAAAAAAAAAAAAAAAAAAACAACTTTGTGGGTGTTTGGTGCGGGCTCGTGGAGCAGCACGGTGACTTTTTTCCAAACAGTTCTGTTGGCCGGATTCGCTTGTCGACCACTTCCTGCATTCAATTGGGGTTCATTGTTAGCCTTTAGAGCTCAATTCAGAGTGCGATTGAATGGTTTACGAGTCGGGGGTAGCTGCTGATTTGTCAGTGGAGCCCAGCAGGATGAAATGTGTGTGAGTGTGTGTGAACCGGGTTCCACGACAATATAGCATTGCTTTAACGCCCATATTTTGCCTTGTTTATGCTTGGGATCCATTACTGTGCCAGCATTTTTTTTTCCAATCCTTTACGGAACCGGAGTTTTTGTCAGGACGGGCAAACAGGGGAGTTGTAAACGGCGACCACGACCTGTCCTTCACCTGGCCGTCGCGTCGAGATGACAAACCCCAGCAACCCATTTCGCATTTATTTCCTTTGTCTCGCTTCTGTTGTGTGCTGTTTGCGATGCATTTAAAAGTCAAAATAGCTATAAAGAGGTCAGGTTTGTTTGCGTTCTTTTTCCCGCAACAATCTCTTCCATTGTTTGCACCCCGTCTCACTAACACCTGTGCTAACATGCTGTGCAAAAGGTGCCCCATTCCGTGTCTGCAACAACTCACCTTACCTGCAAGACGGGCAGGGGCAAAGGTGGTTCTGAGAGCATGGACTGACTGGCGGGTCCAAAAGGTAGCGACGAGACAAAAGGGTGAATGGGATTTCTGGTCAATTTGGATTTGTGCAGGAGGTTTCGCTGAGGCCCCACACAGCAGTTTTTCCACAGACAGGGTCTGTGTTTTGGCAGCCTGTGCTGGCCCCGAAACTCAAATTTTCCACACCCCTGACTGCTGCAGCGTGCAGGCAACAGAGCTGTTTGAATCATACAGGTTAAAACACAAAATTCACCCACCTTTTGTAAGACATCACGTTTTTAAACTGAAATTACAGTATTATTATTTTTTTTCCATAAGGCATCCATTGGTGATCACCTGTGTGTAAACACATAGCAATAACCTGTATTGTGATTTGACGGTTTTTACACGAATATAGGCGGTGTTTTAAACATTTTTTTCTGGACCTTAAGTGTCAAACTGCGGTTGTTTTGAATACAACAGTCGTCCTTCCTCGTTTGTCAGCTGGAGCCCGGCCCATCGCCACACACACACACACATACACACACTCTCACACTCGGCCGACACGCTCAGCTAGCTAGCTAGCCCACTAGCGCCGCCGCTCCGGGAGCTGCCTTCGGCCAAAAACCTGCGCCATGTTGCCGCACCGCGGGGGGATTTGCGCTCTTTACTAGTCACCGCCACCAGGTAAGACGCTTCCTAGTCCGGGTCAGGGCGATAAAAATAACCCCTCATCCCGAGAGGGGAGAGGTGGTCAGTCGGCATTAACATCTAGCTACTCGCGGCTAGCTCGTTAGCTCAGTGTGGCTAGCTAGCTAGCTAGCAATTGGCTAATGCCACCCCCCCTCCCAAACATGCCGGGCACAGTAGTTTACAGTACACACGACACGTTTATATGGCGAGTTAAAACAAAGAAATTGAGCCTGCGGATATTTCTTTTGTTGTAGTTTTTTTCTACAAAGGCTTAGGCACCGCGTGTAAAGAGCTGGGGGTGCAACCGGCTGTCGTCCACTTTGAAACATATTCCGGTTGCCGATTTATCAAACACGGATGTCGACCCGGGCAGGAAAGGGGGAGCGGACACACTTCACCGGGGACCCCCCCCCCCCCCCCCCCAAAAAAAAAGAACCCCCTACAAAAAACAACACGTTATTACAGTTATTAGCCATGCAACCTCGGCTGAAAGTCGTATCAGTTAAAATTCAATCCAAAGGAAACTTTGCACGGGCTGCCTTATGCAAACAGAACCGCTGCATATACCCTGTCATAGCTGTGCATACGTCAAATAAACTTACAAACCACTAAAGGGTTGGCAGTAAACAAGATTAATGCAAGATGTGTGTGTGTGCGTGATGCCTCCCTCCTTTTCTCCTGTGTCTGACATCCCACCCTGGAGATGTCACTCATATCTGACATAGTGCAGGATCCATGGCTTTAGCTCCACGCCAAGGCAGGGAGCCAATGCATCATCCAAGCGCCGCGTTGAGTCTTATGCATATGTGAGGTGGAGAAGATCCTGCTTTTTTTTTCGGCCTCCCTCTTCCAAGCATCACCCACAGTTCAGCCGCTGCGCCCGGCGGCGTGGCGCCTATATTACAGACGTGTCATTAGTTACGACCGTGAATACCGACAGCTCAGTGCCGAGATGTTATTGATAACATGCCGTGAACTCAACGGTCGCTGACTGATGGCTTTTTTTTTTACGGTCAAGGTTGACATGTCTTTCAGCTGTGAACTGGAAGTGGAAGAAGAAGAAGAAAAAGAAACAGCTGTCTATCGGTTGTGCTTGGCGCCTAGTGGTCCAGCTTTTTGAAATCGATGTCGTCACTCCGGCTGAAGGAAAGGAGGGGGTTGGAACTCTGAACTGACCACAAGCCTTTTTCAGCATTGCATCATTTTGCAAATACTCTGTCCTGGCAAAAGGGATTATCAGAGCCGCTGATAGCGAACAGCCGTCCCTCGCGCTTGGGTGCAGCCGGGTTCAGGGATGTTTGCATGAGAACAAGACGCCTTGGGATTGATTGGGGGGTGCGTTTAACTCTGCGGGGACGCCCTCTCATTGTCCTCAATGCACTGATCTATGAGGTCGGAGCTGCGGCGCCACAGTTCAACCGAGGCTCTGCGTAAGGGAGCGATGACTTTGAGCGCACAGAGCCACTTGGTGCAGCCCAGGGGGTGATAAAAACTACCCCCCCCCCCCCTGTCTGCAGCAACTCAATATTAAACACATTTAATTATATTCAAATTCTCGTAGAAGCATTCAACAATATATTTTTTTTCTTCCCCCCTTCTTCTGCTTATGATTAGCCAATCAGGGCATTGCATGCTTGCAGGGACACCATCACTTTGCTGGCTGATAAACAGAGCAAATAATTTCCCATTTCATTATAATTCAATTGAAAATTGAATTGTTTTATCTCCGCACCTCGTCGTCTTAGAGTTTACCTCCGCCACGGAGCGATGAGGAACTACCTCGTGTCTTCCCGGCCAATCGGTGAACAGATTTTTAACGATTGGTTTTTGTCCTAATAAAGGCGATAGGGCGTCGTGGAGGCAGCTGTGGCTGCGGCTCTTCCGCCACCTCCCTCCCGACATTATTTATGTGTCTGAGTGGGGAAGAGCCGACCATCTTTATGATCGCTACGACCTTCGTCCAGTCACCTTGGCTATTTTAATGCCCAGAAATGTCGGCGACGAAGACTTCGCATAGCCCGCACGGCCTCACAGAGACTGTCCGCTTTTAAATTCGGGCCTTAAAACGCTCCGGTTTTATTTGTTGGATGCTTTTTTTTTCTTCGTTTGTTTATTTGCGGCTTGGATCCAGCTGATTAGAAATAAGATATACGCCCTTGTGACGAATGACCTTGTGAGATTGGCGCCCCCATCGGTGCAGAGTGTGCTCCCAGGGAGGGGGACACACCCCCGGTAGTAATGTCCTACTCGTGAATATGGGTCGATTGGTGTTGAGTCAAGAATTAAACACCTCTGCGAACGACATGGGCTAATACCAGGTGGCCCAGAGGAGAGAATAAATCATAAAGCGCCAACCTGTGCTGAAAAATGTTCTCGAGTGGGCAGTTGTATTCGGAGCTTGTGATTTATGAACGGTCTTTGAATTTGTCTCCAGCGGGATTAATATCCAACTTCTAAATAAGACCCCCCCCCCCCCTTCCCACTGCTCTGAAAACCTCTCAAATAATCAGTTTAGATGCAGTTTGTCCCTGTTTACGCATTCCTCGCCTATCTGATCCGAGCAGCCGCTCAGCCAAAATTCGGATTGCGCTCCTTCCCCCTCGTCTCTGAAGGTGAAGAGAAGCAGGAGCCCTGTCGGCTCTGACCCGCCTTTGTTTTGTCTCTGTCCTCCAGACGTCATGTCTTCCAGGGAGCGTCGGTCGGACGTCTACATAAAGGCAGAGCCGAGCAGCCCGGAGGGAGGCGGGGGAGGCCGCACCAGCCCCGGCGGGGCCTCCTCAGATTCCTCTCAGAGCGTCGGCGGTGGAACCCGGGGCGACGGTGGCAAGCGTTACTCGCCACCGCTCTACACGCCGGCGCTGCGGTGTCACTTCAAGGACGAGGCCGGCGACGGGGCGGAGGAGGGGCCCGCTGGAAACGGGGCCGGACGGTGCAAGTACGCCCTGAGCACGCTCCCCAAGAGGCTGTGCTTGGTGTGCGGCGACGTGGCTTCGGGTTATCACTACGGTGTGGCGTCGTGCGAAGCCTGCAAGGCGTTTTTCAAGAGAACCATCCAAGGTGAGCACGTAACGCTGGTCTGGGGGCGGCGTAGAAGTTACTTTCACTTTCATTTTACAGTCACCTACCGTATTTTCCGGACTATTGAGCGCACTTGAATATAAGCCGCACCGGATAAAATTAGATAATATATATGTGTACTTATATAGGCCGCACTTCTCTATAGGCCTCAGATGTCCACGCTATAACATGAGATATTCACACAGAAACCTTCTTTTTTTTTAAACATTTAATTAAATTGATACCGGTAACATCCACAAATACGTACTGGAAATGCTTTTTTTTTCCAAACAATGCCTGTAACACGGCCAATGGAAAAAGATTAATAATAGATAACACAAGGAAAAATCTATCCATCCATTTTCTATCCCCGCTTTGTCCTATTCCAGCTGATCGCTATCTTGGTCTTTCTCTCGCGCACTAAAACCATTAAAGTCGTCTTCTTCGGTGTCGGAATTGAACGGCCTCCGAATTTCACGCTAATTTCATTGGTCTGATGTGACGAAGCTCAATGTTTCGAAGCTGGTTAGCCCAAAAGAAATTCATAAATTAGCTGCGTCATTGTTTAAGCTGCAGTGGAAAAAAGTATCGGCTAATAGTCCGGAAACTATGGTATATTTAAGTGTGTGTGTGAGATTGTCCAAATCCAAAATGTGTACTTTGGCTCTCAGTGAGCCCTTCAGATAGAAATCCATGTGTCTAATGGAAAACAACTCTGCATTCATGTCACCGGCGTTAGGCTGCTGAACAAAGAGTTGTAAGTAGACCGTGGTTTTTAAAAGAGCTGGATTGATCGATGGAAATACGCCTCCATATTTGTGCAGGGGCATCCCATCTCTTCTAGTTTCAGGGGAAAAAAAAATCTCCTCCTTTTCCTCCCTCAAGGTAACATCGAGTACAGCTGTCCGGCGTCCAACGAGTGCGAGATCACCAAACGGCGCAGGAAGGCCTGCCAGGCATGTCGCTTCACCAAGTGCCTCAAAGTCGGCATGCTGAAGGAGGGTGAGCGCCTGGGGACGGGTGTCCCCTCCCCTGCCCCAGATGATCTCTGGTGCGAATTGCGATGTGATAGCTGTAGTAACGCGCCGCTTTCCCGCCGCAGGGGTTCGTCTGGACCGGGTGCGGGGTGGACGACAGAAGTACAAAAGGCGCCCGGAGGTGGAGAACGCTACCTACCAGAGTGCCCCTCTACCGCTGACTAAGGAGACAGAAAAGGGTAGGAGATCACACAGCTCTTCAGTCGCGTAGGCTCACTGTGTTTTTTTTTTTTGTTTGCTTGTTTTTTTTTCTGTGGCGGGCGTCGGGAAGTGAAAAACATGTGCGTGCAGGTGACAAGTCACTACTTGCGACAATCCTCGAGACGTCAAACACAATGACAAAGGAGGGGTTAAAGGTGTCGGCGGCTTGGTTTGGAAGTCTGGGCCGAGCTGCTCTGACTCTTAAGTCGTCTTTTTGGTCAGAGTTGGGTGCCTGGTTTGACCTCCAAGCGCTCGCCCCAGACCTACAGCAGCCTCTGGTGGCAGAAGGAGGGAGCGTGCATCTCCTTGTTATTCTGTCACAAATGTGCTAATTGAATTTTAAATTTACACGACCCAGCTTGCGGCTGACAATTTGCATAAATCTTTCCGCCGCCTTTTAAGACGGATCAAAGCGGGAGAAGAACTTTGTCCCGGTAGACGTTGTTTACTCGGAAGACGCCGCAGCAAAGTGGTTTGGAGCGTGGATGCGTCGCGGGCCGAGGGATTCCAGATCCACATGAGATATGCAAATAGTCGCTGCTGCTAAAAGTATTGCATTTGTTTTTCCCAGGTTCCTCCAACATCATCGTGTCCCACCTCCTCGTCGCCGAGCCGGAGAAGTTGTTCGCCATGCCCGACCCCCTGCAGCCCGACACGGCGCAGCGCACCCTCACGACCCTGTGTGACCTCGCCGACCGCGAGCTGGTGGTCATCATCGGCTGGGCCAAACACATTCCTGGTAAGAGACGGTGGCGGGGTGGTTCACCGATATGGCCGACATGTAAGATGCAATTAAATAAGCCCTTGAATGCGGTTCGGAGGGAAAAGTGTTGGCATGAAATGGGCTCAACTGCAATCTCCAGCCGGGCCTAATTACCCTGATAGATGTGTTTCCTGTTTCCCTTTTTTGCTTCCTTTGGCGCCCTCCCGCCCTCCCCGCAGGCTTCCTGTCCCTCTCCCTCGCCGACCAGATGTCGGTGCTGCAGTCGGTCTGGCTGGAGGTGCTGGTGCTGGGCGTCGCGTACCGCTCGCTCAGCTGCGAGGACGAGGTAGTCTTTGCCGAGGACTTTGTCCTCGACGAGGAGATGTCACGTGTCGCCGGGCTGACGGAGCTGAACGCCGCCATCAGCCAGCTGGCACGCCGCTTCCGCGCACTGAACGTGGACCGGGAGGAGTTTGTCATGCTGAAAGCCATCGCGCTCACTAACTCAGGTACGGTCATGTGGATTGTACACACCAACACCCAATGACCTTCATTCATATATGTTATATATATACATACGTGTCTCCGGTTTCTTGCTTATTACATGCAAACCCAAGTAAGAGTGTCTGGAAACACACTCCAGTGGCCCTTCAAAACACTTCAGCCGGGCCGCTGCGTCCGCCAGACCGCAAGAGTGCCTGCGGCAGAGGAAATATGACACGCTAAATATAATAATTCACTCATGAAGGGCCGATGCCGACAACGCGGCACAGTCTGGCTGTGTCCTCTGACGAAACCGTTTGCAGAATGTTATTGAAGACCGATCCAGTGACGAGGTTGGAGACGCGAGGTGGTTCTGTAATATTTAGCAAACCCCCATCCATGTTAATGCAGCATAAAGTCCTCGCCCGGCTCCGCGAGGACAAAACATCTCTCCACGACTGAACACCCTGTCCTTCACAAAGGTCATCCTTGCCGCAGGATTACCGCATTCCACGTGGTGCTTTTCGGCTAATTGTACCCGATAGATGACAGCCGTGTGTGCGTGTTTTTTTCTTATATATATATTTTCAGTCTCAAGTCGTGTAATTTCTCTCCGACAATTACATCGGCTGATTATTTGACAGCAGAGAGGTGCGCGGGAATCATCCTTTTCCTCGCTTTTTATAATGTCCCGCTGGCGTCCGGCGTTTTTCACTTCTCCGATGATGTCTTGTGAAGTATTCGATGGCCCATTACAGTCCTACCTTGATTTCCGGGATCGACCTTGTAACTCAATTTGGTTCTATGTCAAATTAAATTTACCCATTTAAATGTAGTGAAATGCTACGAATCCATTCCAGACCCCCGGGGTTTGTTACGTGGTTTTAAACCACTTCATAAATATTAAATATAAAAAAAAAAAATCACAATTCATAGTAAAAGAGAAGGCAAAGAAATGAACTGGTTATATTTTCCGTGAAGATCAAACAAAGATACAAGGAGGTCGTGAGTTTTTCATTTTGTGCCCTTAACTTAAATCGCTTAACTTTCTAGCTAAAATGTGTTGCTAAATGTAACATGCGCAAACTAAACTAAACTTCATGTATGAATGCCACTCCTCTTTAAAACCATCAAACCGTCCCCGACCAGTTTTGAATGACTATTTCCGACGCCTTGTCCATCGACGTTCCCGCCGTCAGCTTCACCAAATCCCCGTTAATGTCTCCTGCCTTCTCACCGATCATACCTTTGCTCATGATATCTCACCGACAACAACAACAACTCCTTTGCCTCGGGACAAGTTTACAGCACTCAACCTTGCTCGTGTTTTCCCATGATTTTCTTTGGGCTACCGAACGGTGGGCGGCGCGTCCAACTGTTTTTAAATGGCACTTCATGGACAGCGTCAGCTAAGTCGACGCTCATCCCGCCTACACCCAACTCAGATCGAGGCTCGTATCACAAAGCGAGAACAAAAAAAACACTGAATGACTGCTCGGGTCACGGAAACTTGTAAGTTGATGCACTCGAGGTTCCACTGTGTGTGTCATTTTATAATAAAACTTAGACACAATCGACATGAAAACAACTTCATTTAATTTCCAATCAAAAAAGAGCAACCACCTAGAAAATGCAAAATCTTTCAGGATCATGGACGACTTCTGTTTTTAATCCACTTCACGGACAGCGGCGGCCACCTTAATGTCAAACGCTCATCTTGCTTGCACATAGCTCTGGGCTTGTATCACAAAGCATAAAATCCACCAAGTGACTGCTCGGATCTCAGAAAATCCCTAAAAACGTGCACCGGTAAGTCAAGGTTCCGCTGTATTTGCACGGCGGAGAACAATCTGAAAGGTGGGGCTTCTGTCTTTGCTATCCTAACCTCCTAGGTTCCACTTTGGATTACTGTCAACAGCAGCTCACCTAGCGCACACCCTCGCCACTGTTTGTTTTGCAAATAAAGGCCAACTGTGTTTGTTTCTGTGTCCACTTCTTTTCCCTCCAGACTCTGTTTACATCGAGGACATGGAGGCGGTGCAGAAGCTGCGGGACCTCCTGCACCAGGCCCTGCTTGAACTGGAGTGTCAGCGGCGCCCAGAAGACCCCCAGCGGGCAGGACGCCTCCTCCTAACGTTGCCTCTCCTCAGACAGACTGCCGGCCGGGCCCTTACCACCTTCTACAGCATCAAGACCCGTGGCGGCATCCCCATGCACAAATTATTCTTGGAGATGCTGGAGGCCATGATGGACTCTCCCTAGAGAGGATGGGGCGGCGGCGATCCGGCACAGCGAGAGACTCAACAGAGATCAAGTCTTCACCAGAGTCGTTTGTTAGGGCGGCCGCATTTTAGAGAAAAGGAAAAAAGGGAGGGGTTGTGATCTTCCCTCGTAGGCGACTTGACGGAAGGCAAAGAAGGACCTCGCTAAGTTCATCCCTCTCAGAGGAAAGCGGTCGGTTGCACGGAGCTGCAACAGCAAACTGCGGCGGGAGGTTCCAAGGATCCACATTTGTCCAAATGTGTGAAAGAAAAAAACAAACTGAGAAATCATATAATGCCAAGATATCTTTTTTTTTTTTTTTTTTTTTTTATCTTCTCCCCCCTCCTCCAAATATCCCTGTGCGTTTATTTTTTTTTGTTCCCCCCATCACAGCATCCTGTCGGCAGTTGCGTCGGAAGCACCCCCGACGGGGGGGGAAAACAACAAAACGCTGCAGTCGTTAATGTGGCTTCTCAAACTCTTCTCTTGAAAAACAATGCATCTTTCCATGAAAGCCATAACTACACGTCCGGGGGAGGGCGGAGGGCAGGGGTCGGACTGACGTGCACGCCGGGGGGTGCTTGTATTTACTAGTTTTAGTGTGCCGTTG
Source organism: Fistularia commersonii (assembly GCF_037954325.1). Classification (NCBI taxonomy): domain Eukaryota; kingdom Metazoa; phylum Chordata; class Actinopteri; order Syngnathiformes; family Fistulariidae; genus Fistularia; species Fistularia commersonii. Next base: position 11,024,467 of record NC_141298.1, on the reverse strand, counting down.
TAGGCAAATCCATAGGTATTACTTGCAATATGTTAACAGCAATATAACGACTTGGTTATTGTCTGTCACATTTAAAAATGTGGATGAAAAAAGCGGCGGGGGGGCGTCTCGCCATCTGTATGTCAGTAGTTCTCAACTCTGGGTACCCCCCCACCCCTTGAGATGGGAGGGGGGGCATTTTGAGCTTCTGTGTCAGCGAGGCTGGGGAGTTTAGATGGGAGGCCGGAGCCTTGGAGTCGAGAACCGCTGGTTTTACCCCGGCACTCCGATCTTTGAATGGGGGAAAAAAAAAAAGGCCAGCTGTAGTCCACTTTTTTTCCAAGTGTTTGTAAATCCCATCGGCAAACAGAAAAAAAAAAAGGCTTCCATGCAGGCAACACCTTTTGAGTGTCTGCAGCCAGAACCAATAAGCTACTCTTTGAGTTCAGGGAGGAACGCTCTGAGACGACGACTGCCTCTGCCCCCCTCCGCCATCCGACTCCAGCAGCCGGGACGTTCAGTTTAGTTTGGTTGTGGAAAACGTCACATTGTTTTGTGCAGCGCGAAAACCGGGAAACCATGTTGGCCAGGCGTGTTTTTAAGAAAAAAAAAAAGAAATTAAGCTGCGTTGTCCGCAGTCGTGAAGAACACGTAACTCCTCAGCTGGCTCGATGCGAGCTTTCGTGTGTGTTTGTGTGTGCGTGCGTGTGTGTGTGTGTGTGTGTGCGCGCCCGTGACAGGGCTCAGGGCAACAAGAAATGCAACATATGCAAACATCTTCCCTCGGGATGTTTTAAAAAAAATGAAACACGCCTGTCAACATCCTCCAAATCCCCTGCCCTTCAACTTCAATTTGTTAGTACGGTGGCACGCAGTACCCGGTGTGGACTCGGCGGGACGCGTGGAAACCCAGTATCTTGGGGTCGAAGGGCAACGCGAGCCAGAGGCTTTTACTGTAACTGCAGCCATTAGCCCCCTCCCCTTCGCCACTTCTGTGAAAAACATTTAAAGGGAAGAAACCGAACAAAAGTTTTTTTCCCTTCCAGGGATTGAGGGTGGGGGGAAAGGAAGCTGTCGGGTTTTTTGGACGGTTCGCGTCGTGAACGTATCCTGTGGCATGGCGGGCGTGGAAGGCTCTACCTCATGGGTTGGATTCGGGCACGAGGGGAGGGGGGCGGGAGGGTCGTGATCCCTGCAGGCTGACCCTTGCGGGTCGGCTACGCCCATGCAGAACAGTTGGATCAATCATGTCTGACACTGGAGGGCGTGCTAGGAGAGCAGGGGGCGCTCGGAAAGCTGGTGTCATTTTAGCAGCGTCCCGGAGGGCTGACATGTGACTCACCTGAATCTGTTACCCCCCCCCCCCCAACACACACACACACACACACACACAGGCCTCACGTGTAAAACTGCAGCCTTTTTACCCATTGCTACAGATATATTACTACTACTTCTCCTTTTGGCTTTTCCCTTCAGGGGTCGCCACAGCGAATCAGCTTTCTCCATCTTACCCGATTCTCTGTATCCTCCTTTCTCACACCAACTACTTTCATATCCTCTCACTACGTCCATATATTACCACCATCAAAAAAACAAAAACAGTCCCGAATTGCTGGCTAACCTCGTTTGCTGTCAAGATTTTTTTAATTTTTATTTTTAAAGACCTAATATAGAACCCTTGTCCAGCTGCTAAAATACCTGATGATAAAACAACTGTTATTTACAGAGACAGATTTTTCCTTCAGCATACCGCGTATATTTTAGGTCGGAAAGGGGTGTGTGTGGGCGGGGGGTTGGGGGGGTTCATTCGCAGTTTCACTATTTAAATTATGCTGTCATTTGTAGTTTCTAATATATATGTTCGCATCGATACGAAAATGAGCAATACTATAAAATTACCAAACCTCACAGAATTCCTTGTATAGCCACAGTGTACATTTAACATTGCCAGTTGCGAGAAATAGCTACTAAACGTTATATTATTTAGAAGTTCAAAAAAATCAATGTTTGTATTTTGGAAGACTATTTAAATGATTAAATTCTATTTTTTACTCAATTTACTGTTTGTTCGTTGACACTGCTTTTTTTTTGTGTGTGTGATATTGGTTGTGAATTTCTGTGTAGGCAATTATTATTTTTCTTCCCACCCCCCTTCATTTAGATAAAACCAGTTTGATGTCCTTGTCTTAACATGTCCACGTTTAAAAAAAAAAAAAAAAAAAAGAAAGAAAAAAAGAAAAAAGAATCACTGTGAAATAAGTGAAATCTTCTGCTTTCTGGAGCATCAGGGAGCGGGTTAATGTAGGTGCTTTGTGTTGTGCAATAAATGGACACACCACCGCCACACACCGTCTCATCTCTTTGTGCTGTGAGTGTGTGGATGGGGTGTGTCGTAAGGACCTACTCATTTTATTTTCTTTCTTTCTTCAAAAATCATACACGGATAGTCTGATCTTCAGGAGGCCGGAGGAGGTTTTGCACCCCCTGCAGGTTTAAACGGAGGGGAATTAAACCAATCTGAATTGTTGTGGATGCGACTTTGCCCGCATGCTAGTCTGCAGGCATCACACTTTCACAAAACGCACTACGAACGCTTCTCCACTTTTATGAATAAACAAATCTATCATAAGGTCCTTTCTTTAATTCTGAATTAGCATTTTAACCCCCTTAAGTTTTTCACACCAACCGGAGTCCTTGAAGCTAATCGCCTGAGAAACTAGCGGGTGCTACATGGCACATATGGCCGCTTGCAAGCAGATGGCGCAGTAAATTAAAAAGACTTAGGGAGTCCAGGTTAAGTCCTGGCAGAGGAGGTTGAAGGAAAAAAACAAAACAGAAAAAAAAAACCAAAATAAACATGGACGCCAGGCGTGTGTGCAGAGTAAGGGGGCGCGTCGAGACGTATGCGCGTTGGCGCATGCGCAGTCGCACCAGATCGCTCACCCCCACATTAAGAAATTAAACATTGCTAGCCGTGTAGCATCGATAGCGGACGATGCTAACAACTGTGAGTTCGCTGCTCAGACGCGCCACACTCCTCCGCTGTTCCAGGCTTGTCCACTGTACTCCCGTCGCCAGAATGCCGATTCAGGTGAGGACCCAGGCGGGGACGGTCAGCGGGACACCGGTTGGGGGTCGGCGCTTCGAAATTATATTTGGGTCATCACGGTTGACCTCCTTTTCGCTGTACCAGGACTCGGTGGGGTGAAGGTTCCGCGACAGGTCGCCATGATGACTGGCGCCAGTCGAGATTTATTTTATTTAATTAATTTTATTTGAATTCAAGACAATATTACCGGTGACCTTTCGCCGCCCGGCTCCATTCTACCTCGTCTGTCTATAAATAAACCCGCGTCCCCTCCTTTCGCAACCAAACGATGCTAATAAATTAAAACATGTTTCTTTGATAAACTTTATTACCGGTGTTTCCGGTCGGGATTATCTTCAATTCCGTTGTCGCAACCCGCTTTATTGGTTAATTTATATGCGGTGACAGTAATCGTAGGCACACGGCGTAAATAACGGAAAACACACAGCAGTTTACGGGATTTAACGCTCCTTTTTGACCGTTAGGGACGTCACGTAACGAACGGGAAGTTCAGCCGGTGATCGGTGATCAGTGTCGCCGGTTTCACAACCGCTATTCCCGGCCATTTTGATCGGGCTCCTGCGCGCTTTTGTCGCCACCTAGCGGATGGTGACGGAATTACACACGAAAAAGTACTTCCCCTAAAAAGTCCAAATGAAGTGTTCTGAGGTGACGTGACGTTAAATACCTTATTGGTCCTTATTGCGGGACGATTTTTGATTGTTGCAAAAAAGAAAAAAAAAATGCACACATGCATAAATGGTGAGAAGGCTGCTACCAGGGAGCTGTGCAGAGATCCAGTGCCTTGCTCAAGGGCACACTGACTGTGCTCCTGGGGGGAACGGACACCTATCCAGATACACTCATACTGACTGCCACGACATCACCGCGTCGCTGTTTACATGAGCTCTGTAAATCTCAAGTATCACTTTTACTGTATAAATAGCTGTACACATATCTGCCAACACTGTGATATTGAAGTAATTTCCTCCCAAACAATTTATGCACTTGAAATCCAGTCAGTCGGGTTTCTACAATTATTTGCAGATGTAATGAAGGGTAATCTATTTCGAACAGTCACAGTTATCAGATTGCTAGATAGATAGATAGATTGTATGAATCCCAGGGGAAAATAGATTGTAGCAGTCAGCTACTGTCGCATATTACAAGAGGAAGCATAACTAAAATAAACAGTGTACTCAGTCTCAGGAATTAATCTATGCAGAATTAGATTGATATATAAATATGTATTTACAGAATGGGATGGAAAAAAATCACGTGTACAGATTGAGATGTTTAAGTGTCTAAGAATAAACTGCCATTTTGAAATTTACATGTATGTATACACACAACAGTAACTGATTATGTTTGAATGGGGGGCTGGAGGTGTAGATGTTGGTTCTTTTGTGCAGTTCTGATAGGACCATTTTTCGCAGCTTCAGACATTGGAGTTGTACAAGTATTCTGACATCAACTATATCTTTGGCGCACATGAATATTTAGCAGTGCTCAATCAACCTTAAAATAACTCCTGCAGTATGTTGTTGTAGCACTCGCACAATCTCTGATCTCAAGAAGTTGGGGTATTGGATCGTTGTGATGTATGATGAGGTTTTCATATTCTCACTCCATGTCAGGTTGGTGAGAAACTTCCCGCGGTGGAGGTCCAGGAGGGGGAGCCGGGAAACAAGGTGGCAATGGACCAACTCTTCAAGGCAAAGAAGGGCGTCCTCTTTGCCGTTCCCGGGGCTTTCACCCCTGGCTGCTCCAAGGCGAGTCCTGCGAGGTCGTCCGGACCAAACCCTTATTTGGCCTTTGTGTCCTGACCTTTTACGTCTCCTCACTTCCAGACTCACCTCCCGGGGTTCGTGCAGCAGGCGGGGGACCTGAAGGGCAAAGGCATCGAGGAGGTGGCCTGCATCTCCATCAATGATGCCTTTGTCATGGCCGCCTGGGGGAAGGAGCACGGAGCGGAAGGGAAGGTGAGCCCTGCGCTGCGAAAACCAAGGCTGATAGCGGTCCAGGGACCGAGCATTCGGAAGCTAATGATCGGATTCTTCACATATTTTAAATATCCTCATTCATGTGCAACAGGCCAGGCATTCTGTCTGCAAGAATGTGTGAAGCAGTTTATCGCAACAGTATTTCGGTCTGTCTGACCATAATAACACTGAGGAGATGTAGCCTGGGACCAGACTAGAACCTGGAATAATCCCGGGATTGAGAATATGGCGCTCACTCTCCCTTTCCTGTCCAGGTTCGAATGCTAGCGGACCCCACCGGAGCGTTCACCAAGGTAAACTGAACTCTCGTGTTCACTGTAATTGGGAAATATGAACGTTTTCCATACAATCATTTGTTACAGTATTTTTATCTATCCTCCCCGCACCCAAGGCTGTCGACTTGCTTCTGGACAACGATCAGATCGTACAGGTCCTGGGGAACAAGCGGTCCAAGAGGTGAGAGCTTCGCCTTTTATCGGCTATCTCTTCCTCAGTCTGGGTACTAGTCTGCATTACGGTTCGGATCGTGAGATGAACAAGAAGACCAAGTCCTCGTATGTTTCAGTTGTAGTTGCTGTTGCTGCCCCGCAGCGACGGTCACGAATTAGATCCTGTTAACACTGACCATTGTCAAATATGGCAGCGGGGCCGCCACCGATGCGAGACGTCTGAGACTTCAAGTCAATAAGGAATTGCAAAGAATTTAAAAAAATGACAGGGTGCCAATATGACAACCCAGTTGGGATAAAAACTTTGGGCTGGAATTCCACGCCGATCGATAAGACGGTGCACGGATTTTTTGGTAATTATATTGAACAATATTTAACGTGTTCATAATCCTGACAGATTCGGCATTTTCTAGTTGGTTGCTTTTTTTCGATTGGAAATGAAAGGAACTAGTTTTAATGAAGATTGTATCTAACTTTTATCATGAAATGACAGATACAGTCGAACCTTGACCGATAAGTGCATCAACTTACAAGTTACCAAGATCTGAGCTGTCGCTCAGTGTTTTTTTTTTTTTTTTCTTTGTGATGCGAGCCTAGATCTGAGTTGGGAGTGAGCGAGATGAGCGTTTGACACCAACGTGGCTGTTGATGTCAGTGACGTAGCTTGAAAAGAGTGAGATGCGCTGCCCGTCACTAGGCAGTCCAGAAAAAAATCATTGAAAAACATGAGCAAGGTGTGCGCGCTATAAACCTGTCCATAAGGAAATGGAGTTGGTATTGTTGCTGAGATATGGTGATGGAGAGCATCATCTTTTAGAAAGCAGGGGACATTTACCGGGATTTGGTGCAGTGGAGGGTGGGAACGTCAGCGGACGAGGCGTCGCATGAGCCGAGGACAGCTTGATGGTTTTTAAAGAGGAGTGTCTTCATTCCAACGGTAAATGAAGTTAAGACATAAAGTGTAGCAAAGTGTGCACGTTACATTTAGTATTAAGGGGGATTGAGTAGCACATTACACATTACAGCATAAAGTGTATAGCAGTTAAGTTAAGCAATAGAGGATCCAAATGAAAAACGCCCTCACCTTCCTCCACTAGCATCTTTTTCCCCTCTCAAGGTAAATACGCTTGATAAAACTAATAATAAAAATAAAATGTTGAGGTACATTTTCTTATTTTAAAAACATGTACAAAACTTTTGGGGCTGAAACACATTAATGGTGTTTGAATTCATTGTAATGGGGAAATTTAATTTGATATACAAGGAAATCGAGTCATGAGCTTGGACACGAAACCAAGTCAACGCCTAAATCAAGCTACGTCTGTAGTTGCAAGCAGGTGAGCTTTCACCTCAGCGGACAAGCACCAGGCTGCTGCTGTAATTCCACACCCTCGATAATAAGCTTGTGGGAACAGGAAAATCAAAGATTAGCATTTCAATTACTCCACAGCGTTTGCATGTCACCGGCTGGGTCACAGCAAAGCGTGACACCAAGAGTGATTCAGAGACAAGAGCCTCCACCCTGCTGTCGCTTCCTGAGCTACATGAGAACGCTGTGATGCACTTTGGAAAAAATGAACCCATATATCTGCTGCTAACCACATCAGAACAATAGATTGGGCCTCGACGTTAATTAAATATCTTATTTTCACTCCAGTGAAAGGAGTCAAAGGAGTGTTTACACGGATTCATTGTGTGCTTTTATATTGATGGGATCTCATTAGATCTCTGTAGACATAGTCCTTGAAAAGAAACCCTTTGTGTTTCTGTGTTTTCACCGTGCCTCCTCCTCGCCCACAGATACGCCATGCTGGTGGAGGATGGCGTAGTGAAGAAGATCAATGTGGAGCCCGACGGCACTGGGCTAACCTGCAGCCTCGCCTCCAATATTCTCTCCGACCTGTAGGCTCGGCCTCGCGTTCCCGGGCCCAAACCCAGCTAGTTGCACTAACCAAATCCTGGCACTTAACCAGTCTGTGCTTCTTTCCTCTTTCCACACACATAACGTCAGTGTCCCGTGGATCCCGGTGTCACAATCAGGGAGGGAATTAAATTTAATGCGCACAATTACGACATGAGGGGGACTCCACTGTGCATCATCCCTTGCTTTCATTTCCCATTCAGTCAGTAAAATTCAACCTTTAAAGCAAATCCGCCTTCTTGCATTGTTTTTTTTCTACAGTTTATTGTTGTCTATTTGAAATTACCATACATTATAACACATAAGAGAGAAACTGAGAAACAAGTGTTTACAGGTGATGTCAAGACTCATTTGAAAGGACCATTGTTGAGCATTTCCTACTTTTCTTATACCCGCTTTGTTTAAAAACCTTTCAGCAAACATTTACCGCGATTAATATTTGATTTGGGTCAAGATTTGATTCAGAAATTCAAATGAAATCAGTACATTTTTTGCACTAGAAGGCACTCTGGAGTCTATTATCCTGGATCCAAAACAACTTGAACAGACTTCTAATACTTCCGTCACACGACTATAAGTTTGACTCATGAGTTTTTTATTCAGATTGACTGGTTTTTCCTCCTGTGAAGATATCTTTCTTAAAATAGCCATTTACGTAACATCGGTGTAAGTGCAGTGCGGCGGGTGTACAAAGTCGAAGAGCCTGTATATCCACCTGCGTGTCAACGCCGGGGGCAAATTAACCCTCGCAGTTCAACCGGCGTCAGGAGCACAGCAGACGCTGCAGTTTGCCCCCCAGCGCAGGAATCGAAACACTTCGGACCAGGCCGACAACACCTTGTCTAGACGCGTTCCGGAAAGCAGAATACCTCACAGTGTACTCGTAAGTAGCGCGCATATCTCTCAAATTATATTTTGGAGAGGGTGTCGGTGTGGAATTTTGCAGCTGACGGCGCATTAAGCTAGCAATGTTAGCTTCGCTAGCATTAAGTTGTACCAAGGCGCCGAAGTACCGGGCAACGAAATCGCTTTATTCGTCACATAAAGCACATCAGCGACATTTTTCCGCTGGATTTAACCAGTCATGGATGGACGGTTAGCAGAAGGCAGCGCCTTGGGAGCAGTAAGGGGTTCAGTGTCTTGCTCGACAACACTTTGACATGCTAGGAGGAGCCAGGACTGGAACCACGAATGTTCGGTACCAGGGACAGCCGCTGTAACGCTCCCTGGGGGGGCTTATCAATATAAAAATATTCCCTGCAATTGATGAGATAGTTTGACGGATTTTTTTTTGCCTGACGCCAATTTCAGCGCAACTGATGGCTACAAGTAGCCGCTAGCGTGGGGTAAATTTGCCCGCGCAATTCAACAGTTACATTAGCGCCGTTGCTATCCGCGGCCGCCCCTCCACACTTTAAACTCCATTGAACGTTAGGTGAGTCGAAAGCTCTAGTGCCGGGGGTCTATTGTTCTAGAATGATTTAAAAGACGCCCATCCGCTCCACAATTATCCGTGTTTTTTCTGGCCCCTTTGTTGGGGTTCACAACGCGTTCCCTCGGAACAACAGCGCGTTCGTGTTAGCATGAGTCGGCTAACTTAGCAGCTAAAGTTGGCTGGGCCGGGTCAATGCTGCGGCACCGATGTGCAAACTTCTCATGTGTGAACTGCAGAGAATTGCCGTGCGTGGTTGAAAGTAAATAAGCGAGTGAGTAAAAGAAACGTTGAACGCAGTTTTCCGTGTCAACAAGGCTGGCAGCAGGGAAAGTTAACAGGTTGGCAGAAACTATAGCCTCCAGGTGAACAGATTTAAGCTAATGAGTTCGATGCGTCCCATCGAGTCGTCAGCCGCAGGTACCCGATTCGATGCTCGGTTAGATTTCACCTCGTTTTTTCGAGGCTTTTTTTTTCTTTTATCTCCCTGATTTTTTTATTTTTATTTTTACTTTGAATAGTTCGTCTTATGTGGCGGTCTGAAAGGTCTGATTGTCTTAAAATAAAGAAGTTAAACCAGCACATTGACCATAAATTATATTTTCCACAACACATGCTGATCATGTTACCCATGAAGTGACGGCATCCCGCCATTAGTTTAAAATCAACGTGATTTTCAGCAATTAGAACTGAGAAATATAAATGATCCCTAAATGCCGAGGAAGAGAAAAGTTGATGTAGATGGAAGGCTGTTTCAAGAAAGATGGGAAGGCCAATACATGTAGGAGAAAAAAACGGTATGTCTTTTATGTTATGAGGTAGTGTTGGTAGTCAGATTATGATCTACGTTGGCATTTTGACACAAGAGTTAAATCTGCCAAAGTTAGTCGTCCAGAAAAGCAACAAATTGGCTTAGAATTAAAAGCCAAATAAAATCTGTTCATGCATACTGCATCCAAAAACACTGCTGCAGTGAAACCTAGCTTTGTGACAGAGGAACTAGTAAAAATATATGTTTGTACATCTATGCAAATGCATATGTTACATTTTGGATTTGAATGAGTAATAAAATTTGGAGTGTTTTAACATCAAGGAGTTGTTACATTTATTTTACATTATGTTTAGTTACATTTATGCTGTTACAGTTACATGTGGCCCTTTGAGGACAACCATTATGCTGATGGGTGAAAATGAGTTTAATTCTACAATCATCAGACGGAAAACCCAGGGGAAGCATCTCACAATTCCAAAAGTTAAACTAAGGCTGCAGATTAGTGTAACACATCAACAACAGCATTGCACAACTATTCATCTTACAGAGTTCTTTAACACAGAGCCAAAGGTCATTGTAGCCATAAAAGACTCTAGAGTTTCACTGGCCAGTCTTCTCACACGCTACATTACTGTAACTTTTGCTTTCATGTTCACACTGCTCCGTTATCTCATGTCCTTTTTTGACCTGACACCATGTCTCATATATTTATGTTTCATATAAGAGAGGGTATTTGACAGTCAAGAGTGAGTGCAAAATATAAAGGAAAGGTGCCTGTACTGGAAAACTATACATACAGTTTGACTTCATGAAAGACTGCAATAAATTCCCAGTAAATTCAGGGGGAGACAGTGTCAAATGACTGCGGAGCTCATTTTAAGACCTTTGTTGAGCCAAATATCATTTCGATTGTGGTTAAACCTTCTAATAATAACTTTCCCAAAACCGTGAATCATCAGCCGTCACGTGATTCAAGGAATTCGTTCACCTGGGTGACACTCACACACACCTTGCCCAACAATATCACTCAACATTGTGTGTATTGGCTTACTCTTTCAGTCTGAATCCCTCAAACACAATAAGGGTCAAATAAGTTCCCTTTGTTGTGTTTACCACTTATTTTTACCAAAAACAAAATCTCCATTTGTTGCTTCATCACCAAGAAGGATCAACATATGCTTTACATATACATACATATCAACATATGCTGATAGTATTTATGCAAGTGCATAAATACTATCAGTTTGTAAGGGCGATCAAATGATACACTGCCTCCAAGCTTGCTGCTGTAATATCGTAAATCTGATCTTTTTGTCTATTGCCCTAATTAATATCTAGTGAACCAGTAGAGAAGATCAAAACCCGGCAAAGGAACAGTATTTATGGGGATATCCGTGGTATTTATTGCCCGCTGGGGTCTTTGTGTTACAGCCCGGCGCCAGTTGATCTGCGAGCGTATCCACGGCAGACATGTCCTCAACGTCCCAGAAGCATAAAGACTTTGTGGCCGAGCCCATGGGGGAGAAGCCCGTGACGGCTCTGGCTGGCATCGGAGAAGTCCTCGGCAAGAGACTTGAGGAGAAGGGCTTTGACAAGGTGAATCAATTTATTACTCAACAGACATTTTTTCCTCCATTGGTTGTCTTTCCCACCGAAGCATTTTTCTTCTTGTGTCTTCTCACAGTTTTGCGTGTCAGTGCCAGAATTCTGGAAAGTCATGTTTGGAAAGTCAAACACGGCCAAGTCATATTCAGGAAGATGGTCACAGGAAAGGCATCCATGCAAACCTTCATATTGGCTGTTCAATAGACCTTCATTGGTTTGAAATAAACAAAACCTTGATACTTTTTTTAGAATTACTATCTGTGAAATTATCAGTTTTTTTGATCCTGTCTGGATTGATTTGGCCTGATAGCATTCTTAACATTCATTGTTTTTAGCAGAAGAGATTTTGCAATTATGTATGAGAAATCCTTTTAACAAATTTTATCAGGATAAAGAGGCCCCATGTCTGACTTTATATCCTCCAGTTTAATACAACTGCAGTTGTAACCGGAGTAGCAGGCTTTTTTTCTCCTGACTCAGAACAAAGTTGTTTAAGGTTGCGCGGCCAAACTTCGGAGACCGATAAAAACAAACGCACACAAAAACGATTTAACACTTCTTCCTGTCACAACATAGTGTGTTTTATATCCTGTATCGTCCCGGCTGCTGCCGTGCCCGCCTCGGCTTGTGATTCTGCCGCCGGAGCCTGTCTAACGTGTGCTCGTCTCCCTTCCGCAGGCCTACATCGTTCTCGGGCAGTTCCTCGTGCTAAAGAAAGAGGAGGAGCTCTTCCGGGACTGGCTGAAGGACGCGTGCTCGGCGAATGCCAAGCAACAAGGTGACTGCTACAGCTGCCTTAGAGAATGGTGTGATGCCTTCCTATAAAGCATTCACCCCTTGTTTTTTGTTTTTTGTTTGTTTGTTTTTTTTTGTTTCCCCCCCCCCCCCCCCCGTTTCACGTCCTAAGCTGCCCACGAATTCACGGACACGGTGAATATGAGCTCTGCACCCAAGAGCACGATAGATTTTAAATACACAGATAAAATACATGCTCGGAGTCCATATTTTAAAGGTCCACTCCGAGTACTTTATTGCATCCACCGAGCCTCGATGTTCAAATCAGATTTCCCTTGTCACTCGTGTGCACATGTCGCTTCATCGTCACCAGCTTTCCTTAATTTTTGTTTCTCTTCTGTAATAAGTCTTTTTAACTGACAATTAACAATTAGAGCACCTCTCGGTACATGGACTCAAGGGCGGATCTATTTGTTCCGAATGAAGGGGGGGGGGGGGTTAAATTGCTTAATTGCAAAACTGTATTTCTCTGCTGTGGAGGACTTTGGTGTCTTCTCTGGAGGAAAAGCCTCTCGTGTCCATCCACTTCCATCAGGTCTCTTCTCCAAAGTTCATGGAATCTTGAATGTATGTTCTGTTTCAAACTGACTTTTTTTTTTTTAAGCGTCATTTTTTGTTGACGCTTCACTGGTTTGCCTTTTCAAGCTCTCACTGTTCGAAAGTTTTACCCTCCAAAGCATTTGTATCTCTCCCTCCCCACGTGACCCACTTGTCATTTAAAGATTCACTCTGCTCTCTTTGAATCCATACGAAAGCTCATACGCATGTGGCGCTTCATTTATCACTGCTGGCTATCTCACTGCTCTTTCGTTGATGTGAAGGTGAACCTCCGAAGCTGATTTGACACTGGTCTTTGCGAAGAAGCATGTGTGTGTGTGTGTATATAAATACTTTGTAATTGCTGAGAATTACATAAACAATTGTGGTTTTAACTTAGATCCCCTGCTCTAAATTTGTGCGGAAGCTGAAGATGTAAATGTCTACAAATAAAGTTGGCAATGCAACGCTTTCTCTCTGCGCGAGTGTGTTGCTGGTGGAACCCTGGACCCAAGACAGTCAGCAGTGTGTGGGAAAAACTACACTGCCAAGTACTTGGTGTCAGTGGAATGCCCTAAAAACATGTTTTGGAAGCGTGCAACCGCTCAGATGGCGCATATCTGCTCAAGACCTTTCAGGTTGTTTTTGTGTGCCCATTTTCATATTAAAAAAAAAACAAAACAGGATAATAGCCAGGTCTTCTTCAATAAATATAAAATTCAGTGTTTTTTTTTTTTTTTGTGTGAACTAAAAAAGAATCACAAGTGAACAAAGCGCTTTGATGGCAAGAGGTTTTTATTTCCATGGTCCCACCTCCCTAACGCTCATACATTTTTATTTATTTATTTTTTTTCCTCAAAAGACATTGAAAAGACATTAGTCTTGGAGTGGTCCAGAGCCTCCTTTGAATGTAGGACCGTGTGATGGAGACCCTGGGTTTGTTGTCGCGGCCGTCTGCTGACAGAGACGGATGGGCGCTAGCATTACAAAAAAGAAAAAAGGAGAATTCCCGAATGGTTCTCCAGATCTTGGCATGGACAGATCCCCCTGCCAACCCTGCCCTGCACATACAACTGCTTTTATTTCTATATTTCTGCCTATTTGGTAATATAAAATGATCAATGTGACACTTGATATAATAACTGCAGGTCTAATGGCTTCGAGCAGGCGCATCCATAACCCCGGGATGTTTGTTTATATGCGGAGGGGGAATCTGTGGTATTGATCTATAAAATCGCTCTATGTTAACAGTGACCAGGATAGTAGCACCGATGCATCAACACACACACACACCTCCACGCCACAGCGACTTGGACAGAGGGGATGGGAAAATACAGGTTACGCTGAATGCAGCGGTGTTTTTTTTAATTCTTGCGTTTCCACGCAGAGCGGTGGTCCGGGGCGGAGGCGATTTAACAGCCCGACAGATCTGCGATCAGTTTACACTTGGCTGACTCTTGGCCGTTCCTCGAATCTGATTGGTTTTACGGGTCTAGCCTGTTTCAGTCCAGAGATGCTGGGGCTGAGGGGTTGCGGAGAACGTTTGGCGAGGGTTCGCTCCAAATGGTCCTCCTTTTTCTGTCACAGTAACGCAGAATTTAGCTTTACGCCCGGTACATCGTCAGCTTCTAGTTCTATAGTACACGATGTCCTATCTAGATCAGTTACATGTGAACGCTGTACAATCCTGCACAGTTGTACGTCTTATCTTATTTTTTATAATTAATATATGTATGTATATGTGTGTGTGTGTGTGTGTGTGTGTGTGTGTGTGTGTGTGTGTGTGTGTGTGTGTATATATATATGTATATATATTTTTTTAAATCTCAACAATCCCTGACCGGTCTTCAAAGCAGAGCGCAGAAGAACTTCTTCTCCCTGAAGGGGTTCTCTGAGGTGGGCACGGGTGTGATCAGGGGGTCGTCGCAGGCGTGCGCGTCGCAGTATGCCATCAGGTCCGCGGCCGCCTTGGATACCTGGGGAGGGGAGGTGGTTAAGATGGGCACCTTGAGTGATGGCGCGGAAGTGAAGCGGTTGATGCAACATGTCAGATGGAAGCCGGAGAGATGGGATGATACTCTACACAAAAAAGCCCCTTTCTGTCGGGAATTTAACCAGGGGTGTTCTAGCGGTGAGGCGCTAGCCGCCACATATCTTCAGTAGCTTGGATTTGTTCTGAGCCAGACACCCATGCATGTCGTCATCCACTTTGCGCACACACACACACGAGCCCCCAATAATGAGGTTCTATTTGCGATCGCTCCCCGACACCCTACGAGCACAAGGCCGGGACAAGGACAGAAATAGACAGCGAAACCAATACGAAATATAAAAAATACCCCAGGAGACCCTGGTGGGAGGCTGTCACTCAACTGTCTGGAGTCAAATCTCCCATTTTTTATAAATATTCCTAATTAAATATGTCTTTGGATGTTATTTTATCGATCAGGTCAGTCACACTGACCGACTGCGGAGACAAGAAAGGAACTTAGAAGCCGATACCTCCTGTGTCAACTAGGTGACAGAGGCCTCCCCTTGGTGTGGGTGCATATAATACAGTATATCGATCACACCATCAATAATCTGCCAGTGGGCACAAATGAAGCGTGGCATGATTGAGCTTTTATTTTGAAAAAAAAAATTCCCTGTAGCCCTTTTTGCACTGATGGATGAGCAACTCAGTAAAGATTTTTTTTCAAATATATAGAAAATTAATCTCGACTGATTATTGATTTAAAAATCCCTGTTGTAGGTTTTTCCCATATCGGCCAATCAGGCATTGTTATTACCAATAATCATAGTAATGAAAGCGTTCACTGACAGAATCGTGTGTTTGTTTTTTTTTTTTTTTTTTTTTTAGCAAGCTCTTACACGCTAAGCTGAAAGAAACAGTCTCACATTCTTAATTTTTATTTTTTCGGGGTTTTCTGGAAAACCCCTCCGGCGTCTCACCTTTATCCTGCAGAAACTGGCCTCGATCTTCAGCTGCTCCACCAGCTTCCGGGCCTGGCCGACGCTCATGGTGCTGTTCACCGGGGTGTCTCCTTTCATCCTGTGCGCAAACACACCGGCGGAAAGGAAAAGCCTAGAACCGGCTCTCAAACACCTCTTTCCTGCAAGCATTCTTTCACAAGACCGCTCATAGTGTCACAATATTGCCCCCTCTCATGCCAATTTAAGCTTTTTAGGATTATTGCAAAACAATAATAAGATAAGGCATGGCCTCTGCATGCACAGAGAAGCCCGGTCAGATTTCTCCACGCCGGCCTGCAGATTCTACCAAGAGCAGGAGCGCTTGCGAATATGGCAAAACGTGGGATGGGGTGCGGGGGTTGCGAGGGGCAACAAACCGACATGCATCAGGATTGGGAATAACATCGGAATATAGAGGTGAAGGGAAAAAAAAATGTATTGTCAACAGCGAGGGTGGAGGCCACTCACCTAAGGAGCCAATATTCTTTCCCCATCCCCCTCTTTGCATCCTTACCCGTACGATCTTCCTCTTCAGGTGCAGTCCTTTTTCCCCCCTCCTCACTCTTTCCTTTCCCCGCCGCCTTCAGTTTCCCTGGGCTCGCCCGTTGGTGTGGCGATGTGTGTTGCGTGTGGCCGGACCCCACCCCTTGCAAACGACAGCCCGGATGGTACCCTGCTCCCAGCAGCCCAGCGCGCCGCAATTCTGCCACAATGAACGGCGGATTTGTGGCGGACGGGGAGGGTCGTCTGTCCCCCTCCCCTCCCCCATCTGCCGTGGAGTGGTACCAGCCAGACAAGGGGGGGTCGAAGGCTTCCTTATGAGGGTGGGAGATACCACTGCGGGCGTGCGCGGGGAAACTGGAATCACTGGGATTTATGACAAGTGACAAGGTTTGGGTGGGATGTCATTGCTGCTAATAAAAGACCAATGAGCCCAGAGATGTGGGTTCACAGGCTCTGATGCACAGCTCTGTAATCCACCTCGGGATGCCCACTCTCCTCTGTTGCCATGGGGACTGCTGCAGTCTGGTCCAGACGCTGACATCACTTCAATTTAAAACATTCCCCCGCGTATTAAACACTGAAAGAGCTGCGGTTGGTCGGATGTTTTTTCTCGTTGCGCTTAAAAAAAAATTAAGATCGATACGAGGTGCACTTTTTTGTGTCGGAGTGGCTTTTATTTATGACGCGGTTAAATCAAAGATCAAGAAAAGTCAAGATCATCATCCCTCCGTCCGCTCCCTGAACGCCTCCTATATAGACTAAAATATATTAGCAATGACGTCATTCGTGATTAGATCAAATCCGGCGATAATTTCCACTTTAGACAATCAATTTTAGCAACTGACGCTTAACTAGCGTTCATCCCGTTATCTCTACATCCGCGCCACGTTATGTCGTTTTTCCCGGCAGTGACTTATCTTGACACACCTGTCGTCTTTGGCGGTCGTGGGGATTTCGCGTTGAATTGGTCCCTCGGGCTCGCCGTCGGTGACTCACTGTCGCTCAACGAGGGAGGAAGAAGTAACGTGTACGTTACGTTGTTTTCCGGTTTTGGGGGGGGGGGGCGTTATGAGTATAAACATTGACAGAATTTGCAGTTTGCACAAAAACGTTGCACAAGATAATTTTGGATGCATGCTGGATAAAATGTGCATGTTGTTATGAGGGTTTCTTCTTTTCTCACCCCCGGTGCATAAACTGAGGAGAGGACGAGGTGACTGAAGCTAAAGGTCGCCACCTGCTGGCTGCAGGAGGAACCTCCGGGCCCACGGCTTCGTTTGCACTCTATTGAATAATCAAGATGTCAATTGACCCAAATTACAAAATAACAAAGAGGGTGTGTGTTTTTTTTTTTTTCTTCTGCAGCCATGTTTAGCAAAGCAATGGGGACGGTCTTAGGTTACGTTTCTGGAGCGAACAACCTTGGCACGTGCAGATAAATGGTTTTGCGAAAGAAAGCGTGTCACAGCGGTGGGTTTGATAGTTATTTGTTTTGATATACTGGATTGCAGAGATTCACCGTTCGCCGCTGTTATTTTAAGCTCATGATATCGCACATGCTGCAGTTGTACCGTTCGCAGTCATCTGGAGACCGGGATGACGTTTGTCCGTGCTAGTGTATTTGTTTGCATGTATTACCGTGCAGCACCCTCTCACCCCCACACCATCATCCCCCCTTACAATTCAAACTTGGGCTTTTACTTTGAAATGCAATGGCTGTGCCCGAGCTGGGACAACGGAGTTGGAACACGCTGGGCAGATGGCAGCGGAGCTTCCCCCCGGCGGGTCGTGCAGGTGTAATTAGCTGACCTGCTACCGTCCAGCTAATATTTAATTACATACTGCGACACCGATGCCGGAATAACCAGAGTAAATCACACACATTTTTATCTACTTCTCGAAGTTTGTGCAAAATTCCCACCAAATCTTTCTCTCAATTTTAAGCCAATCACTTTTATTCTGATTTTTTTAAAAACGATTTAGATTATTTTAATAGGTAATTATTTATTTATACAAATTTAGTATATATATTTTCACTTTCTTGCTGTTTCTTTTTTTTTTTTAATCAGATTTGGGGCAATATATTTTTTTGATATTTCTTACAAAATGAATAAAGCCATTTTGGGAAAAAAAATAAATAGTGTTCTTTTTTTTTTTTTGTTTATTATTATTTGTTAGCAAACGACATGCTAATCCAGTGCCAAAGCAGCCCTGTTGTTTGTCTCAGGCTGTCACGCCCCCACCCTTTTCCCCTGACTTGTATAATACATATTAAGAATTAAGTCCTAATTAATTAGACTTAATTAAGTTGACCGTAATTACTGCCGCCCCAGAGACCGGGGATCCGGCAGCCGGAGGGCGGTCCTACTCCTGCGGGCCTTAGCTCGTCCCGCTGAGATGAGAAGAATCTGCCACTTGTGGCGACGTCGGGTCATGGGGACGTCGGACCCGGCGACAAAAGCGCCGCTGACATTTTGACGTGAATCCATGCCGGAGCGCCGCCCGCAGCGACACGTCAATACAGATTAAACTGTAATGCTCAAAGATTTTCACCCCGTCCCATTTGAACCATCGATTTTCCCGCCCCGTCCTGGATGGGGTTTCAGGCTCGCCGGTAACCGTGGCGACACTATTTTAGAGCGCCCCGACGGGCCCCGTTAACTTCGGTGACCGAGCACCAGATGTCTGGAGGCTCTGGAAACACCCCGCCTCTGTGAAGCGAGGGCCATGACAGGCGCCGATTGAGTGGCCACCGACGCACCGTTGTGTAAGGTGGCCCGGCGGCCATTTTGCCACGTGGCCTGGGCGGGGCAAACGTTGGCGTGACGACACCGGAACCTGGATTGCTGGCATTACATCACAGTGTCACATTCTGGACATGGTCACTAAAGGAAGCATCTGCAAAAGAGTCAGATATATATATTTTCGCTCATGATTCCTTTCACATCAGTGAATTTTCCAAGTATCTTGTTTAATATAGCTGTATGCAGACCCTTTTAGGGTCAAAGTTTGTGAGGATGCCAACACAGCCGCCGGGGACATTCTATCGTTTTTTTTTTTTTATTTCCAGCATTTGCTTACACAGGCAGATGATCAACGGATTCAAACCCCTAACTGATCGATCAATCCCCTCCCTCCCCTCGACTTACGCAATCGGACGATCTGGGTGATCCTCTGAATCGTCAATTGCAATTGGCTCTCCATATTGAGTTGAGTGCAGCGGCTCGATACTTTCCAAACACACACTTGCTGGCTGGTTTGCATCCATGCAGCAAAGCAAAGAGATTTTTTTAAATTACTCCCCTATTGTTGTATCATTTTTTCATGTTTCGTCTTTTGTCCCCTATGTTATATTTCTGCTTTGTACAGTCCGAGTATCAGCGCTTGTAGTGTGTATCGGAAAACCTCAGCAAATACCGATTTTTGCATCACCCTTTTTTGGTTAATTGATATATTATTTTTCGTCACAAAAGCGGCGGTTTTCTGGCGACGTGGTCACACGGAAAAAAAAAAAAAGGTTTGGTAGAGTTAACAGTAAGATGAGGGCGGGGAGAGGGAAGACAGAGTTCTGACTCCATATTTCCACTGAGATTTGACTCCTGTTGCCGTGGAAACCGTATCCGTCTTTGCGTAACTCTTCTCCACGGCAGGCTCTGAACCGCAGTCCTGTAAAAAAAAAATCGTCCCGCTCGGAGTCATCAGCGCCTTTTGCCTGAACAGATTTTTCAATCCAGGATGGCGCAGAAACCCCCTTCTTAGCTCAGCCAGCCAATGAGATGCAACCAGGAAGTGCGACGCCGACTCGCCCCTCTGCCTGCAGAGTCAGCGTCGTTTCTCTAATTTAGTTCAACTCTTTTTCAGCACAAGGAAACTCACCAGACGCAATCTTGTTTCTGAACTCTGTTCTTGTTTAATTGCATTTACATTAGAAATAAATAATAATAATAAGAAGAATAATTACGGCATTGATTTTGGAAGGTTACACAGTTTGCAGCCTGTAATGGGGGGAGAGGGGGGGGGGATAATCCTATTCCTGTTTTGGAATATATGGCATCAAATCATGAGTGCCATCTTACGGCCCGCCGCCCATCTCTATTTGGGACGTCCTGGAAGACGAGCGAGCGCAGCAGCGCCAACGAACGCTCACTTGAAGGCTTGCAGACCGCTAACGTACCAGCTAACACACGTCAGCATAACTCCGCCTCGGTTTTTGCATATTTGTGCTACATGATTATCTGATAGATGCTACGATTATATCCCCCTTATGCTACACACACACACACACACACACACACACACACAGTGCTTTACCGGGGTACATAAGATGTCTACATTAGGGGGTCTCAAAATGGCCAAAATATAATCTAATCCAAATGTTTGTGTTTGCTAATGTTTAGCAGTGGCTTGAAGCAGCTTCGAGTAAGACCAATAAAAAAAAAAAGAGATTTTTGTAAAAAATAACAGGCATAAAATTGTATAAAATAAAATGATAAAATTAAAAGAAATATAAAAAGTCTTTGGCAAAATAATGTCAGAGGTCAAAGGTTACTTGACAGGTCATTTTTCATTTGGGGTTGTATTTTCTAACGATCTGTTTGAGAACGTGAGACGGTGCGTTTATGTTCCCGTCATGGGTATAAATTATCCTGGCTGAATTTTTAGCTCAATTTCATGATTTTATCTTGTTAGCTTATCTCAACTTTTTTTTTTTTTCAGCTATTCTATGGCTAATTATTTTAAGCTAATCCTCGGCTACCTTTTTAAATCTAAATCGCAGCAGATTTTTCTCAGCGAATTCTAAGCTAATTTTTTTTCTAGCGAATTCCGGCTAATTTCTTTTTCAAGCTACTCTACAGCTACATTTTTTAAAGATAATTTCCCTGAAAAGTTTTTTAAGTTCAGTAATAATCTGGATGATTTTGAGTCAAATGTGTATTTTGAATTGCGCACTGTCGCACCTTTGCGATGTAATTAATGCGTGTTTTCAGGTTACGACCAGCCGCCACTGCAGAAACACACACACGCACACACACGCACACTTTGTCACACAGCTATAATAGAAATATCAGCCCCGTTCTCTCGGCTTAACAGTCTTTTTTAACCAGATGCTGATATTGGGGACAGAGCGTTCGAGGGCTCCTGCGCAAAAATCAAAATGGCCGAGTAGAGGAAGTAAAAAACAACATGCCGGCTTTTATACAGCCGCCCAGTAAAGAAATGGCCTTTTGTTTGTGTCGTATTGTTTTCTTAAACGCTACCTCTCGGCTCCATCGTTTCTCTCTCTCTCTCTCTCTCTCGTGGAAAAAAGGAAGGAGGAAGAACGACAAATTATTCGGCTGGGATTAATGAATCCGCATTCCACTGATAAACGTGACGTACAAGTTAAGAGTCCTCTTCTCTTCCTCCTCGGTGATATATAGCAGCATGGTCGTCGTCACAGTGCGCCTCAGGAGTATCACGGGGAGTACAAGTGTATAAATACGAGGAGCGGCTACTGCAGTATGAAGGTACTCCGCGAGGCGCGTCACAGGAAGCGAGGGGTCTCGGGGGTCAAACAGCACAGTGTCACCATGATAGTCGTACCTGAAGAGTTTTTTTTTCAAACCCCCCGTTTGGAAGCTCTTTTCTATTCTTCATCGTCATCGTCTCTATCAAAACAATAATGTCTATTTGCAGTATTTGGTACAGGAAGTAATACGCTGGTTTAAAAAAAAAACAAAACAAACGAAGCCGTGAAACACAAACTGGAAGCAGGTGGAACGCACGCACGCACACACACACACGCGCACACAAAAGAATCCCATTTTTTTTCAAGTGTAAAAACACAAAGTCCCTTTTCCGCCCTCTTCCGGGACGTTTTTCCGGTTTGGTGGGACAAACGTCCCCCTTCTGAGATCTTCGTCGGCCCGTAACCAAAGAGATGGCGCCTGCTAAACTGCTTACAAAGTCTATTTAAAAAAAAAAAAAATTAAAATCACAGAGCGACGTTGACAAGCTCCGCCCCCTAAGGTCAAAGGGTACACTTACTGGTGTATCCTATGCAGGACCTTCGGTGCTTCCAACCCAATGGCGAAATGTGACGGTAGAAAAATATAGGTAGTCTTTATCCGAGTCAGCCAGCGCAAAATAACTCTGGTTTCGTTAAAAGGGCCGAATCAGAAGAAGGCATTGGGGTTTTTGTTTGTATTTCTGGACTGCGTCATGGAAGGGGGGTTTTAATCTAAAAAGCGTCCTCACCGATCCAGATGCGCCCCCGACCAGCCGTCATCAATGGTGATACGCGCACACTAAATCCCCGTGCTATCACAGTACCAACTCTAATGGTGGGTCGCCTCTTCTTCGGGCAGAAAAATTAGAGAAATGAAGACATCGTAGGTCCGAGCTGAGCCTGGCGTCTGAGTTTTTTTTTTTTTTGTCGCCCAAAGGAACGTTTTGTCTCGTAGCTCGATAGCTTACCGTTTGCGCCGGACGGATTAGCCGTGAGGAGGCTGGCAGCAAGGGCAGGGCCTGCGTATGCGGTTCTATGGCCCTTGAAAATATTGGAGAGGGGCTCACAGTGGATTAAAAAAATGACCCTCTCGTGGAACAGGAAGCCTGGTTGATAAAATAATGCATAGTCATGAGGGGCAGAGTAAGGCAAAGGACACAGAGGCGCTTCTAAATTAAGTAAAAACGGGATTTGGCTTCAAAAGGAGGGAGGAAGAACGGTTGAAGGGCGCAGGTGGTCCAAGAAATCATCTCTAAAGAAGTGAATCGGGAGTCTTTTTACCGTCTACCGCTGAAAGGACTCTACGCCTTGACGCTTAAAAGCAAGTAAACAACCTGATGTGAGGGGGAAGTTAAAGAGGGGCGAACAAATCCAAACGTACCCACATAAATCTGGTCGGAATTACTGTGAATCACCTAGAAGATGGGCCGGGACTTCCTGTCGGACTGGATGGGCCGTGTGCTGAACATCTCGATGACCTTCACGTTTGAGTAGATCATTCAGAGAGTTGGGCAAACTAGCTTCACGCCTCCCGTGGCGGTACTATTACAGGGATTCCTAAGAGCCGCTTGAGCTACAGAAACGTTGCGAAATTCCCCTGGTCCAATGTGAGGATCCAGTCGGCAATGATAAATAATAATAATAGTAGTAATAAGAATAATAAAGCGCGCAGCTAGCAAGTGTCATGCTTCATTAATCATGTTAGGCGGTTCAATTTTGCACGTAAAGGACAGGGGAGATGTAAAAAAAAAAAAAAAGAAAAATACGAAAAGTGATGTTGCGTCTGTACAAAATCTTGGCACATTATCCTACAACCAGTGTACTGGATGGTGATCGAGTTACTACATGAACACATGAGGTTATTTGTCGCCGGTCTCGTGTTTCACAGTATTAAAAGTGCGCGAATTCGCAAAAAACACGGCAGCGTTTTCCGACCGGCCTCTTTTCCCAAACTCACACCTGCGTCTCCACGCCGCTCAGCTTAGGCATCAGGATGCGGGGGGTCACCCCGGAGTTGAGGTCCCTCTCGAACTCAAGCAGCTGGCCCATGAAGTTCAGGTTGGGCGATACCACGGGGCGGCGGCTCCGCACGTACTTGTAGGCGTCCGTCATCGTCATGAGGGTGTGCTTCATAAGGTAGGCGATGACGATGGTCGCCGAGCGGGACACGCCGGCCTGGCAGTGCACCAGCACTCCCTGCCCGCTCTGATATGCCTCCTCTGTAGGGTGGTGGGGCACAAACATGGATTTCAGAGTTAAGAGAATGGACTCTGAGGATCGAACATACAGATGCTTTTGGAAATTATCTTTGCAGAAACACGACCAATGCTGTAGTTCGCATGCCAGGTCCATAGCTTTGATGAACTAAAAAAAGCGTACCGGTGGCAACACTTCCGATCTCGGCTTAGTAAGAAACATGGGTACTAAAAGGAGTGTGAACATTAACGATGATGAGCCATTAAGTACTTGTACGGACCGATGATGAGGTAAAGTTATTGCTTCGACTATTCCATAACTCCAAGGACAGTAAAGTCCGAGAGAATGTAGAGTAGAAGTCATGGAAAAGAGTACTCCGGAGTACTCAAGAGTACTTCAAGTCAGCCATTGTTGTTAAGGTTGACCCATCTATGCATGGCTGTTGCCTGCAGCCTTAGTGCACATACCTGTTTCCATTTTCCACTTTCCACTCCCGTTTTTCCATTATTGTTCCGTTTTAAGACACTAAACCGTGCCAAGAGGGGACGAAGGTTTGGCATTTTCGCCCAAAAACCAAATGGGTCCTCCGACCAGATGACTCCCGCAACCTCATCCCGCAGGTCCGTCCATTCGTAGCATTACTGTCTAAAGCCTGATGGCCTCACCCTGCTCGGCCAATCGCAGAGCAATAGCTACTGTAGGGAGTTGCGTGATCACAACATGGCTACCAAACATCAAAATGGATTCTAGGACCCAAATGGTTCATGGAGTTTCTACTTCTTCTCTGAAGTAGCTCCTTAGCATCTCGTCGCCCAATGCTAGCCCGTCTCTTATCTATGCTACATTCATACGGGTTGTTCTATCCTGTGTCCTTAAGCGAACCTATCAGGTTCCACAGCTTGAAGGCTTGGAATGTCCATCCTGGAAACTCCATCTAATAGTTCCAGGCTACAGTGCCAAAGTTTGAACCGCGAAACAGAGACGCACGTGTCGGAGTCAACACAAATCATAACACACGGAGGTGAAAGTCTCACCGATAAACTCGAAGACCTCCTCGAAGTACTGCCGGAGGTTCTGCTTGCTGTTGTCTGTGGCCGGCAGCCGCTTGTAGCGCAACCCGGACTTGACGTGGTAGAGTGGCAGGTGCGTGGTTACGTTGACCACGTAGCCGATGTTGAGGCGCAGCAGCAGGTCCAGGTCCTGGGCGTCGCGCTCGTTCCCCAGGAACAGGAAGGGCAGGATGGGGCTGACCACAGCATTTTCCGCGTCGGGCGTCATCGCGCTTTCGTCGGACAGGGAGGCCGGCAGCGAGGAGGACAGCGGCAGGGTGAGGTGCACTGGAGGGAGGCAGGAAGTTGAGTAAAGACGACGACAAAATAAACCTCGGACTCAATCGGCGGCGAAAGGCCGATCCTTGATAGCACGGCGAGGGCGGAACACAGGGGCAACATTTTCCCATGCGTGGACTCTTTTGTAACAAAAACCGCTAGGGAACGGGCACGAGTGAGCGTCAAAAAGAGGAACGTGTCAGCCGACTCGATTCTGCGTATCAAATAGTCCAATATCACCGATGTGTGTACTTGAACTGCTAATAGTACTCTGGTTTGTGTTCTAAGTGTAAGAGTGTCTTACTTCTGCTGTTCTCCTCATCCTGCTCCCGGTTCAGAGAGTTCAGCGCCAAGTGGAGTGACTGCGCCGACGGCAGGGAATGGCCGCCGTCCCGCTCCCTTTGTCGGGGCTTGGGCTTGATGAGGGTGCTGGGTGCCGACGGCGGAGGTGAGAAAGACAGCGGCGATGGCGGCGACGGCGAGCGCGGAGACGGGGACCGGGGATACGGCACGTCCCGGTCCTGCTCGAAGGCATCGCTAGCCGCTGCCACGTCCTCCGCCTGGTTCAGGAGCCTTTTCAGAGAGTTCCTCCCCTCGTCGTACCCGGACCCCGACCTGCAGCCTATGAAATCAAGGGCGGCCATTTTGCCCTGCTGCAGCCGCCGCCTGCCGGCGTGATCCATCACCTGAGGCTGCGCGTACTCCTGCAGGTTCTGACAGTCTAGGAGGACCATGCCAGCGCCGTTGCCTCCGTTCTGGGACGCGCTCTGCGCCGCTTTCCCAACCCCGGCGCAGTGATTCTTCTGAGCCTTGGAGTGGGTCATCTTCTTGGCCAGCTCCTCGGGCCAGATGGTGCGCACGCTGTAGTCGTCGTCATCCGCTTGGAACATCCCCATGGAATGGGCGCCACCGACGCCCCTCCCCGGGGGTTTCCCCCGCCGGGGGTTGAACGTGACGACGATGGGGTCGCTGCTGCAGTAGCTGCAGGTGGAGCTGCCCGTCTGCGAGGCCTTGGGGTTGCAGCCCGTGACGCAGCTCTGAATGGCGCGGAGCGGCGCGGAGGAGGACAGTGGCGTGCAGGGCAGGCACCCGCCCACCAGCTTTTTGCGGAGAATGGCCGGGCTCTCGAAGTTCCCCGCCTCGCCGGAGCAGGAGGCGCAGCGGAGGGGTTTGAAGAGGCTCGCCCGCCGCTCGGACACAGTGCTGTTGGACGATGAGGTGTTGGAGGTGGAGGCGGTGGACAGACACCCGCCCAGATTTCTCAAGCCCATGTCTTTGTCGCCTTTCTTCACCGCGACGGCGTTGCGAGCGCAGGAGAACGTGTCAGAGGTGCGTCCCCCGCTCCCTTGGCGACCGCCGGAAGGCCCCTTATGCCCTCTGCATTTCACCAGCCGCCAGCAGCCGCAGCCAAACGGGTGGCTGCAGTCGATGGTGCAGGTGTGGTCCGGGCTGGGGAAGCCTCCGGCGCGGGAGGAGCACGGCGACAGGGGAAGACCATGGAGGACGTGGGGGTGGAGGTCTCGGGCTCGGGACTGGCGCGGCGGGCCGTACTGCTGGAAGGACACGGGGATGTGCGCGGGCCGGGCCGGAGGGGAGGGGGGACGGTCAGAGTTGAGGATGGAGGCGCGGGGGACGGGGACGGGGACGGAGTTCTGGTAGAAGGGCAGGCTCTGGTGGACGGTTCCCAGCTTGGATGTCTTCTTGTGCTCCAGCGAGGAGAATTCCTGCTCCGCCCTGCTGAGGAAGCAGGCGTTCTCCTTCTCGCTCCTGAACTTGAGCTGCTGCGTCTGTGCCGGGACGAACTGCAGGCCGCCGCCCCCGGGGGACGACGACGGCGGCGGATGTCGGCTCTGGTGCGACGCGTTCTCAACGCCGCCCGACCTCCCGGACTTTCGCTCGCACTGCTCCACCTGCGACGACGGGCATTTCCCCCTGGCGCCCTTGAAGCTCCCGCCGCGCCCCAAAGAGCCGCTGAATCCTCCCGCCCGGCCTCCCTTGTCCAACGTCAGCCTGATGTCGATGGTGTGCGTGTGTGACGGCAGCCGCGGGCCGAGGGTCACCGTCCCATTGCTGTGGCAGTGGCTGGGGGTGTTGGGCGTCTCGCCCTTGGGCTTCTGCACACGCGACCACCGCCTCTTGCTTTCCAGAGTCAGCGACTTGCAGGCGGGCGAGTGGAAGTGCGCCTGTGGCGGGTGGGCGTGAGGCCGGTGGGCGACCTGCCCATTGGAGGAGGGCGGGATCTGCGACGGGTGCTGGGGGAGGGCCTGAGGGGAGGCGTCGCACAGGGCGAGGTTTTTGGGGCGCTGGATGACCACTATGCGCTCGTCGAGAGGGAGGGGAGGCATCTGGGTTCACGTGGAGCTGCGAGAGGTAGAGAGAGATGGAGTCAGTGTCGCCGGAATCACACCGACGTTGCCGCTGCTAGCTAATCGGAAAAAACGCTGCAGTATTTTGTGAAAACCGTCACATCACCACGGCACAAACATGCATTTTAATGTTTTGCATATATTCCCCTGAAAGCCACCAGGGGTGTCTTTGTGCATATGAAAACATCCTCACCGCCGTGCACGTTTGACCTGCTCGCCGGTCGCCTTTGCAGGGAATCCACTACACATGCAGGTCGCACTGTGGCGTCTGTTCTCGCCTGGTCCCTGAACGCGACGCCAATCCGTTTCACGCCGATGTAAGCGGCCGCCGCGCCTTCGTATGGACACAGCGAGCACTTCCTGATTAACTTCCCCGACCCGACGGGCTCAGCCAGCAGCCAGGTCGGGGCCGACGCTAAAAAGCGATTCGTGCAAGCTGGAGCGGAGATGAACTGGAACGACCCTCCGGGCTGGTCCATAGAAAAGTGATAGTGGCGGCCGCGGCATAAACGGAAGGTCACCGCGTGCACGGCGATACGACACGACACGACACGGCAAGAGAGCCCCTCCCGCTCGCCTTGACACAGCAAAAAGAGATCCGCTTATAAAAAGCCACTTTATTTTAAGAATCTCTTTAATAATCACTGTGATTAATGCCACTAATAACATTTCAGTGCAGCTACCGAGCTACAAACACACACACACACACACACACACATACACCTGCTGTACGTGGGTGAGATGGCTTGTGTTACGTTCAGCGCCTACAGGACTTGTCCCGCTGATTAAGTGTTTTAATTATTTCCACGGTGAAGTGGTTGTCACGGCGGCGCCAGGCGGGGCTCAGTCGGAAAGTGCGCTATCATGCTAACGTTAGCGTGTTGAGTTGTGCATTGAAATCTAGGGAGAGCAGAGTTCAAGTTTTTTTTTTTTTTTTTTTTTTTACTGCCGAGTCGTAAAGTGCGTTAGCATGCTAATATTAGCACTGAGCTCAAGGGAAGGCAGAGTTCATTTGTTTTTTGTTTTTTTTTAATGGAGTGCATTAGTGCTGTAATTACTCAACATGGTCTTTTGGGGGACTTTTATATGTCTTCTTGGGACTGCCTGTCTGTGTGTGTGTGTGTGTGTGTGTGTGTGTGTGTGTGTTGGTGCTCCTTCATTCTGATTGGTTGTTGGGTCTGTTGATCTCGTCCTGTGATTGGTCGTAGCTCCAGCCAGCCCAGCTGTGTTTAGTCTCTTTTCTTAGTGAGTAAATATTGATTATTCATCGAATGCTCTGATTGGTTGGGACGTCTGTATGTGGTGATTGACAGGTGACCTGTCCAGGCTCCATCCCCCTGGATGAACTACACATGTATTCAATGGCTCAGTGAATGCGGCCTGGAATTCCTTGTTTAAGACATTTTTTTAATTTTTTTATAATTTTCTAAAATATTTTCTAAAATTAATTTTAACTTTTTGATTTCATTTTTAGTTTCACAAGGGACATTGACTTGTGAGAAAAACAAGACGGATACCCTTTACACTCCGATGCTGCCAAGTTCAATTTGTGTGTGTGTGTGTGTGTGTGTGTGTGTGTGTGTGTGTTGGTGGCCTTTTACCATTCTCACTGAGGAGGTGCAAAGACAAGGCAGGGATTATAATCTGGCGACACACTGAGCGACAACAAGCAGGGGGAAATCACTGATCATCACAGGAGGTTGGAGGGGTTGGGGGGGCACATCCCATAAAAAACAAAAATCAGGGGAAGGCCTTTCAGCACAATACCGACCCGTGGAGGAGGAGGAGCGAGCGCCGGCGTCTCCGTGCTCGCGTCCCCGTGCCGCCGAGCGTCTCCCCATCTTGGATTCTCTTTAGTGTTTTGTTTTGTTTTTTTTTTCCTTTCCTTTTTTTCAGCCTTGCCTGTGGGGGAAGGGGGTTGTCGGTGGAGGGGGCGGGAGGGGGTTACATTGACCCAGTTTCATCATGGTGGAAGTCACTATCACTGCGATCACTTATCACGCACACACACACGGCGAAACCAGAAAGAATGAGAAATAATGATCGTGATAACACACATGACTCTTGGGTTATTTCAGGGCTATCCAGAGGCTTTTTTGTTGACGATACACGCTAATGTACCGATGCGTCGGTGGCGGCTTCCTGGCAACTTTTGCATTGATGATGAAGGTGACCCATTAAATTGGTAAATTAACAGGTGACTTAATCGTCATAATTTGTCGTTAGAATTACATTAAATACAAATTGTAACCACTATGTGGCGACAGAATGGCAACGATGTTCCCACTAGCCACATAAGCTACAAGGAAGTGACATCATGAGTCGTCCCAGAATCAGCAATGAACAAAAATCCACCAAGTCACAACTACATTTTAATTTTATTATCATATATATATATATATATATATATATATATATATTTTTTTTTTAAAGCTATGACCCTCCTCATATCCTCATACACGTATGATATAATTCACACAACTCTGCAGTGACACTATGAGCACAGATGAGATGCTGAATGCTGATTTCATGTTGGAGATGCAGAGAATGATGCTATCGTTGCTGAACCAATCAGAGCCCAGGATACAGAACACCTGGTTAGTTGCCACCCTAGGTAATGCTTATTTTGCCATGAAAATACCCGCTGCACCTATTTGCACGCCCATAGGGAACGCATTGACGTGCCTGTTTTTTTTTTTTTTAAAAAAGGATTTCACATGAGAGTCTACGAGAGATCTTGGTTGTGACTTCAAATCGCTCCAAAAAGGGGCGGTCCCAACGGAGCTGCGCTGCATGCTGATTGGACATTGCATTCATGGATTTTGTAAGTCACTTTGGATAAAAGCGTCTGCCAAATGACTGTAATGTAATGTAACGTAATAGGCGGCTACAGTGGTCAGACACGCTAACCATCGAAGAGACAACGGAAGAATTTAGAAAATGTCTCCTTTTCAATAAGAGAAGAACCCAGTATGTGAATATCTGATCTAAAAAATCAGCGAGAAATTATTCTACAATGGAGGCAGCGCCATTATTATTTTTGTTCTGGTTCAAAGACACACTGCAGAGGTGTTTTCAAGCGTTGTCCTATTCATATATACATATATATATGTATGTATGTATGTATGTATGTATGTATATATATATATATATATATATATATATGTACATATATTTTCGAGTATTTTAGTTTAAATCAATCAAAATAAATGAATTAATATGGAAAAAATGTGAGTAGAAATGAATAAAAAAAACAAATATGTGAATAAAATTAAACATTAAAAGTAAATTAAAAAAATATCTATCAAAGAATAATGGGAATAAGAAAACAAAAGGGACTGTTGATAAATTAAATGACAAAACTCAGAATCTGATTAAAAAAAACATTTACAATTTCCTCAAATTTTATCCTATCTAATCTTAATATATGAAACTATGAAGGCGTAGACAGGACGTGAAAGGGTTAATGCTGGGGTTCGGATGCACGGGATTAAATCTGAGGAAATTACAGGCGCATATTTTTATCTGATCTGTGTTCCTGGGCTGACAGGAAGTGATGTCATCAGTCTGAGTCATCTAGTTTCCCCCCCGAGGGTCTGCTGATGTCCAGCTCTTGGTTGGCAGCCAATGAGGGGGGGGCCGGGTGCACAACTGCAACGTGATGGTACGATGATGGTTCCCACTTTGTGTTCTCTCTCCATGTTCTCCTGCCTGGGTTCTCCATGTTCCTCCCACAGGCCGTAAACACTCAGCGTGTTCATTGCAAATTGCGAAGCAGTGGGTCTCCATGCGTGGCCCTTTGATTGACAGCAGACCTGTCCGGGTTAAGCCCCGCCCCTTTACGTGAAAAATCGCGCAGCGACTGTTTCTATTTTAAAACGAACAAAGAGGTGAAGACACTTGGCGGTTGCCCGGCAACAACGAGTGGGGTTATAAAATAAAAGCCCTGTGTGTGTGTGTGTGTGTGTGTGCGCCTGCGTGTGGGGGAGGGGGGTCAATACAGCATATTATTGCTATATTGTGTGTGGCGATATTTTCTCGATAGGCGGACGCCAGGTATTGATCTTTGCGATCGAACTGCCTCGATCGCAGCCAGACAACAGAAATCAGGGGAAGGTGGTTTTTAGTGCCGATGCTGCTCGGCCCATCGGCATGGCGATGGGGGTGGGGTGGGAAAATAACTATCTGTCAGGGCCCGACGTACTGGCGCTGGGGGGAAGGAAATATTGCCGCAGAGACCCGCTAACATTCACCCTCTCATCCACAGATTATATAGATGTATACAACCATTCACCCTCTCATTCACATATCATATAAATAGACTTTTAACCATTCAACCTCTCATTTCCATGCTATATATAGACAACCATTCACATGTAGTATAAATAGACATAAAAAATCAGCCTCTCGTTCACAAGTCATATTAATAGAAACACAACTTTTCACCCTCTCATCCGCAGACTATATGAAGAAGTAAAACCGTTCACTCACTCATTGGCACTTTGTATAAAGACATGAACAATTTACATAACATAGAAATAGGCATAAAAAATCACCAGCTCATTCACAGATAACGCAAAGACTTGCAACCATCCACCCTCTCATCCGCATACAAACCATTCACCCTCTCATTCACATGTCATAGTAATAGACATAAAAAAATCACCCCGTCATTCACATGTCATATTGATGGACATAAATAAAATTCACCCTCTCATTCAAATGTCATATTAAGACATAAAAAAAATTACTCTTTCATTCACGTCATATTAATATACATAAAAAAATTCACCCTCATTCACTTGCCATATTACGACATAAAAAAATCATCCTCTCATTTACATGTCATATGAATAGACATAAAAAATTCACCCTCTCATTCACTTCACATTAATAGACATAAGCAATTCACCCTCTTATTCACATGTCATATTTATAGACATGAAAAATTCACCTTCTCATTCACATTTTATATTAAAACATAAAAAATCCTCTCATTCATATGTCATGATAATAGACATAAAAATTCACCCTCTCATCTATGTCAAATTAATAGACATGGAAAAATTCAACCCCTGATTCAGTGTTATATTAAGAGACATAAAAAATCCCCCTCTCATTCACATCATATTAATAGACATAAAAAATTCACCGTCTCATCCACATGTTATATTAAGACATAAAAATCATCTCATTCGCATGTCTTTGATACACAAAAAAATTCGCCCGCTCATTCACACGTCCTATTATTAGACATAAAAGATTCACCCTCTCATTCACATGTCATATTCAGACATAAACAATTCACCTTCCCATTCACTTGTTATATTAAGACATAAAAAAACATCTCATTCACATGTCTTTAATAGACAAAAAAAAATTCACCCTCTCATTCACATGTCATAATAATAAACATAAAAAAATCACCCTCTAATTCACATGTTATATAAATTGACATTAAAAATTCACCCTCTCATTCACACGTATATTAAGACATAAAAAAAATCATCTCACTCACATGCCATTAATAGACAAAAAATCCACCCTCTCACTCACATGTCATATTAATAAACATAAAAAATCACCCACTCATTCACTTGTCATATTAAGACATAAAAAATTCACCCTCTTTCACATGTTGTATTAATAGATGTAAAAATTCATTCTCTCATTCACACCCTCTTAGTAAACATAAAACATTCACCCTTTCATTCAAATGACTTAAAAAAATCATCCTCTCATTCACATGTCATATTAAGAGACATAAAAAAATTCACCCTCTTTCACATGTTATATTAAGACATATAAAATTCACCCTCTCATTCACATGTCATATTATACATGAAAAAATTCACCCTCTCATTCACATGTCATATTATACATGAAAAAATTCACCCTCTTTCACACATTACATTAAGACATAAAATTCCCCCTCTCATTCACGTCATATTGATAGACCAAAAAAATTCACCCTCTCATTCACAGTTCATGTAGAAACACACAACCATTCACAGTCTCATCCACAGATTATGTAAAGATGTGTAACTGCAATGTGCAAAGTTATCTTCCCCCCCGAACATTTTCTCTGCGTCTCAGAGCGACTGGGAGAATAGAAAGTGACATGAGCATCTGGGAGGATGAGGAGGATGATAAGGATGAGGAGGAGGAGGCTGGATATGAAGAAAGGGGATATTTCAAAGAATGATGTCATCGGCGCCAGGCTTCGGCCACAATGGGTGGAAATCGGGCACCTGAACGTCCCACTGGAACATTATGTGACCATGATGTCATTTGTTGTTTGTTTTAATCTTTTTAATTTATTTAAACCGTCATGAGTCAGCGAAGCGGCCGCCCCTGGGGAAAACCCCCGCGTCAAATGCGATCGGCGATCAATAACCGCTGATTGATAAGCAGACGAATAAGGCAAAAATGGAAGAGACAAGAGTAAAAAGAAAATAAAATCAAATTTTTGATGATTAAGTATCAAAATTAGGCAATATTCAATGTATATTAATTCATTTCCAATAGTGGCAGAATTAAAGTCAAATAATTTGAATAAGTTTTGCAGGAAAAGAAAAGATGCTGAAAATTCTATGTATGGAAATAAACCTTACATTTAATGTTGAAGTCTTGAGACAAACAGTCATTCACTCATTCATTCATCATATAGACATGCAACCATTCACTCATTCATTAATCATATAGACATACAACCATTCACTCATTCATGCATCATGTAGAGACATACATGCATTTGTGATATAAATATTAAGTCATTCATGCATCATGTACAGACATACATTCACTCATTCATTCAGCATATAGACATGCAACCATTCACTCACTCATTCACACGTCATACATATACAAGCATTCACTGCATTCACACGTCACATCATGTAAACACATATGCATTCACCCTCATTCATATAGACATTCAGCCATTCACTCATTCATTCATCATATAGCTATGCAAACATTACTTCTGTCATTCCTGCAGCATGCAGAGACATAGAAAAATCCACTCATTCATCATATAGACATACAACTATTCACTCAGTCATGCATCATACAAGACATACAAGCATTCACTGTCATTCATCCATCATACGCAGTCATTCATACATTCACCCTTTCTTTCACATCACACAGACATACAATCCGTTCAACACTCACTAGCACGTCTTGTACGTTCATACAGTCGTTCGCTCTCTTGTTCACATTAAATAGACCTACAGGCATTCACCCTCTCACTCACATGTCTGCACCATTCACTGTCTCCTGAGGAACCCGATCTAGATATGGAGAGAACATGGAGAGTCCACACAGAAAGAGTGGGAATCCAACCAGGGACCTTCTCGCTGCGGCGCAATTAGCTGTCACGCTAATTATTCCGTGTCTGTCGGCTGATCGTTAAGTTATTTATGGATTGATTTTTAAAAAAGATGTTTTGTCTAGCTATTTTTGAGGTTTCCATTTTTAGATGGGAAAGTGTGTGTGTCCTCACATCCCATAACCGAGCACCAATCAGGCGGAAGGAGGGGGCGCCAAAACCGCCGCAGCGTCTCGGTGGGGTCGTTACCGCCGGTGACCTTCAGCCGGTCAGCGGGTGCAGCAGGATTTAATGCTCCAGCTTAAACATCCCATAATTTAGAGGAGGGCGACGGAGTCGGGGAGGGGAGACGGACATATCGGTTCTCAAATGATGGAGAAATCAGGAAGAGCAGTGATAAAAATGAAGACAAACGAAGTAAAAAAAATTAAATTATATGTTTAAAAATATTTTGAATAAAATGTAAATATGAAATGTGATAAAAATCTAAAATATTCCTCAGTTTTTACAAAGTCTGATAAAACCATCGACGAGGCTGCTTTCAATATAAATGAGTATATTGTCCATAAGGCCAGACCATACAAGGTGATATTTACTGATCGGTTTTGGTATTGATCACGACAGATGAAGCAAAAAATGGCTTTGGAGTTGTCTGGAAATAAACAGCAAAGTAACAAAAAAAAAAAACAAAAGGCAAAAAAATAAAATAAAATAAAATAAACACTTGAAAAAAAACATTAAAATCACGAGAACAAAATAAATCAATCAAATACATAAATATGTATATAAATAAGTGACAAAATTGGGGAAAACTGTTGAAATGATACAATAAATTAGATCATAATACATAATAATTGATAAATAATAATCAATGTCATTGTTATTACACACCACACAATTTACCTGAAAATGAGGAAGGGATAACTTCAAAGGTTTGTTCAGATTATTTTCTTTTAGGGTAGTTTTTGATTTAATTTGAAACTAATCTTGAATAAGCATGTTAAAAATACTTCAATAAATATTAAAATAATTAAATGAATGAAAATGATTGATAAATAAATTACATATCTAATTAAATGACCAAATGAATACAGAAAGTAATATGTCTAAATAGATATATATAATTGATTCTTGTCAAGACGGAAACCAACTGATGATCATTGATACATATCTAACAGTATATATAATGTATATAGCATGTGTATGTATATAATAGTATATAGCAATTTATATTATTTTTTTAGAAATTATTATTCATTAAACATTACTTTAGCCAATAAATTAGCTCAGTGGGTTAGATTAAAAACAACATAAAATAGAATCAAAACACAAACAAAAATAAAATAGAATCAAATCAAATCAAACAACCCAAAATAAAATAGAATCAAATCAAAACAAACATTCAAAAATAAAATAGAATCAAATAAAATTATTTAAAACAAAAAAAAAAGCTAGAATGAAATATGAAATATTCACTCACACCCATTGTCAGCCCCCTCCCCCCGCCCTCCCTCCTTGTTTACAAGCCACCTTACGGACGGCTGTTCGCTTCCTGGTTGCTCCGCCGCCAGGGGGCGCCCCACCACAGCGCCGCCGCGTTCAATGACATTTTCCGATTCCTATTGTTAAACTATCATTATTATTTCCTAAACTCTTCTTCTCCAAATACCAGGGCTCCAACCGGATCGGCGGGAGGGGAGGGGGGGACTCCAGTCCCGGTAGGGGGGCCCCGGGAGGAGGGCCGCACACACACATGGCCGGTCCCCCGGAGATGGAGACGTTTATCTCCGGTCACCGGGAAGGGGGAAGGGATGGAGGGGGACGGGGACGCTTGTAATTTAATTGTAATTTCAATTACAGGAGTAATTTAAAGGGAAAAGGGGGAAGGGGTGAGGGTGGGGGTCGGCCCGGCGCAGCCTGCAGGCCGGCCGGTGGCGCCCGGTCCCCGGCAAAGGTGCAAGACAACAGCCCGGTGACTCACATCCAGAGACGCGGCCCCGGCGGTGTGCGCATCACGGGCTCCCCGGGCGTCGAGCGCGTCCGTCGGTGTGGGTCGGCCGGCCGCTCCGCTCTCATCCGGACGCCGGGCACCTTCCTCCTCCTCCGCCTCCGCCGCCGACGCTCCTCTTCCTCGCCGCCACCGCCGCCGCCGCGCCGCCGCCGCCGCCGCGCCGCATGGATGGGGCTCGTCCCGGTGATCGGTCAATCGATCAATCGGTCCATCGATCCATCGTGAAGCTTGCGTGCGTGTGCGCGCACATGGTTACAAGGTGGACACGATGCGTGCGTGTGTGTGTGTGTGTGAGTGAAGTGTGCGTGTGTTTGTGAGTGTATGTGTGTGTATGTGTCAGCTCGCGTCACGTCTGAGCGTGTCACTGCGAGCGAGTGTGTGAGGACACATGCACACGCACGCGCGTGCACGCACACACACACACAGCACGGGAGGAGGTGTGGGGGTGGGATCTATTGTCTCGCGCTGCATGACATCATCTCGGGCCAATGGCGTGCACGCGGGAAGGATGTGCGTGAAGGGGGCGCGGGGACGAGCACGCAGCACGTGCAGGAGGAGGAGGGGAGGATTATTACATTATCATTAGAAATTATTATTATTATTATTATTATTATAATGATTGGTAGTCGTAGTGGTGATTTTTTAGTGTGGTGATCTATTTCATATTTATTTTCCCCTTAAAATTTTCGACAATGTAAGGGATTTTGTCTTCACTTTAAATTAGTTAGTTAAAATATCATTATTAGTTCAAATTGTATTTTCTATTTAATTTTTTTGTGCCATTTCAGGCGTTTTTTTGTTATTTTAGACATTTTTGGCTGATTTATTGTTGTGTGTCTTTAGCATGTCAGATGATTTTTTTTGCCAAAAAAGGCTATTTATCAACTACGTTAGTTACATTTTTATTTAATTATTTACCTATTTATCAATACATTTATCAATGTGTTATTTATATTTTTTCCAAATGAATTTGTTCATTTTTGTTATTGATCACCCATAAATTAGATACACTATTCAAACTACATGTGTCAGTATTTCATATTATTTCCGGTAGGTCTGTAGGTTTACATCTTTATTCCCAAGGTAATTTATCTCTTTTTATGTATGTATCAATCTATTTGTAGAGCCTTTATTTAATTTTATTCATTGCATTTATATTATTTTTTTAATTCAGTTTTTCCCTTGTTTTCATCTTCCCTAAAATGTTTTAAGAGATTTCCAATGTAAAGTTAGATTGTTCTTTTACTGAAAAGTGTTTCAATATTTCCACATTTTAGAGAAGTCTTTCCTTAAAGCTTTTGTTGAATGATTTTGAATTATTTGAATATTTATTTTAAAAAAAAATCAATTTCTGATTAGTGAATAGTAGAATATCTGAAGATAATTATTTCAATGGTTTCAAAAAATTAGCTAGTTATTCTTAATTTTAGAGAATTGTTTGCATAAGCAATATTTTCTAATTTTATATTTTTTTTGAGAGAACAGAATGTTTAAGAAGAATCTTTGAATAATTTTACAGAATCATTTCAATATTTTTAGAGAATAAAAATTGATGAAGATTAGAAAACTATTTCAATCTTTTTGTTTTTGATACTCGGTGAAAAAAATTAAATCAAATGCATAAAACAATGTATTTATGTGTGTGTGCTTTGAATAAATATCTGATTTCACTTCGAATGTAACAAGTCTGCTTTACATTTGGGTGCCATATTGATGGGGTACAAAAAAAAAAAACAAAAACAAAAACAAAAAAAAAACGCTCCTCTTCATCCTGGACCTTCGTCAGTGGAGAACATCCATGTCCATAACATTGACAGCTTCTTCTCCGGTGACATTGACCTTTGACCTCTGAGACCTTTTCTATTCCTGCCTGTACTTGAACTGTGAAGTTCAGTTGAAGTTGTTTCCAATTACAAACGAAAACACTTTGTGAAAACACAAGACAACACAGGACAAGAAGATTTTTGTTTGGTTTGTATTTTCACCATTTTTTTTGTGAAAAAAATACAAACAAATTCTGCTTCCATTCATTCACTTTTATTTTAAGAGTCTGGATCCAGTGGAGTAAAGGGAAAACGAAGAAAAGGAAGAGAAGGGGGATTTTTTGGGGGGTATTTTTAAAAATATATTGAGGTATTAGTGTTTTACTTTAATACATTTGAATATTTTTATATGATTTAAAATGTTTAATAAAATTAACTGTTGAATTTAAGACAATCATTTGAATATTTTTTGAGAATTATTGAGATATTTTTAGAAAATTATTGAAAGATTTTATGAGAATTATATGTTAAATTCAACAAACTACTGAAATATTTTTAGCAAATTTATAAATGACTTGAGATTTTTGGAATTTTTTTAGGCAATAAATGTTGTTGTTTTTCAGAAAATAAATTTGAATATTTGATGACTTCTTAAAATGTTGCATTAAACTAATCACTGAATTTGAGAGAATAATTATATTTTTAGAGAATTATTAAAAAAAATATGAGAATGATTGAAAGATAATTATTTGCTTGATTTAACAGAACTATTAAAATATTTTCAGACAATTTTTAAATGATTGCAGAGATTTTCGGAATAAGAGGACTACAGTACTACAGTATTTGCTTACAGAATGCTAATAGAGAAGTACAGAGAAGGTCAGAGGAAGCTGCATTGCGCTTTTGTAGACCTGGAAAAAGCATACGACAGTGTGCCAAGAGAGGAATTCTGATATTGTGTGAGGAAGTCTAGAGTGGCAGAGAAGCATGTTTGACTGGTGCAGGACATGTATGCTCGCTGTGAGACAGTGGTACGGTGTGCTGTAGGTGTAACAGAGAAGTTCAAGATGGAGGTGGGACTCCATCAGGGATCAGCTCTGAGCCCCTTCTTGTTTGTAGTGGTGATGGACAGGCTGACAGATGAGTTTAGACACAAATCTCCATGGACCATGATGGTTGCAGATGACATTGGGATCTGGAGGGAGAGCAGGAACAGGTTGAAGATAAT
Source organism: Fistularia commersonii (assembly GCF_037954325.1). NCBI lineage: Eukaryota > Metazoa > Chordata > Actinopteri > Syngnathiformes > Fistulariidae > Fistularia > Fistularia commersonii. Next base: position 10,984,696 of record NC_141298.1, on the reverse strand, counting down.
CCAGGGAGGTGGAGGTATGCGCTGGAAAGGAGAGGAATGAAAGTTGGTCGCAGCAAGGCAGAATATATGTGTGTGAATGAGAGGAACCTGGGTGGAACAGTGAGGCTACAGGGAGTGGAGATCAAGAAGTTGGAGGATTTAAAGTAGGTAAACAGTCCAGAGCATAGGAGAGTGTGGAAAGGAGGTGAAGAGACGAGTTCAAGCAGGTTGGAATAGGTGGAGAAAAGTGTCAGGGGTACGAAGAGATAGAAGACTATAAGCCAGAATGAAAGGAAAGGTGGACAAGACAATGATGAGACCAGCAATGCTGTATAGACTAGAAAGTGTGACATTGATGGAGAAACCGGAAGCAGAGCTGGAGGTCACAGATATTAAGATGCTGCAGTTCTCTGGGAGTGATGAGGATGGATAGGATCAATATTTTGAAGAATTATAAAAATATTTTCAGAGAATACATTTGATTATTTTTAGACAATGACTTTTAGATATTTGTTTGAATATTTTTAGAGAAATAATTAAAATGTTACCTAAAATTAAATGCTGAATTTTGGACAATGATTTGAATATTTTTGGAGAATTCTTGAAAAATTTTTAGACAATGATTGAAAGATTTTTTTGAGAATTATTTGCTTCATTTTACAGAGCTATTAAATATTTTTAGAGAACTTTTAAATGATTCTAGAGATATTTGGAAAATAATTTAAGCATTATAAAAATATTTTCAGGGAATAAATCTTGTTGCTGTTAGAGAATAAATTTGAAAACTTTTAGGGAATGACTTAAGGAATGACTGTTTCATAAAATTAATTGCTGAAGTTTAGACAATTATTTGTTTATTTTGAGAGAATCATCTAAAATGTTTCCTAAAATTAAATGCTAAATTTTGAAGAATTATTTGAATATTTTTAGAGAATGAATGAAACATTTCAAGATAATTATTTGCTAAATTTGACAGAGCTGCTAATTTTTTTAAAGATTTTTAAAATGATTTTAGAGATTTTGGCAATATATATATGTATATATATATATGTATATATATATATATATAAACACACGAGAATTATGAACATATTTTAGGGAATACATTTAGATATGTTTAGAGAATGTCATAAAATTAATTGCAGAATTTTGGAGATTTATATGAATGTTTTTGGAGAATGATTGAAATATCTTTAGAGGAACAAGTTAGGATTTTTCTTACAAAATAAATTTGAATGTTTTTGGACGATAATTTATAATGTTTCTAAGAGAAAAAAAATGATAAAAGATAAAATGATTACTCAAAAATATGAGAATTATTCAAATAGTAGTACTAATAGATATATAATATACTAGGATAGTAGTAATAGATAATTAATTTAAATGTTATTAAAATTTAATGCTAAATTTTGGATAAATATTTGAATGATTGAATGTGAATTATTGAAATATTTTATTATTATATTATTGAGTTTGAAATGATAAGAGATATTTGGAATTTTTTTTACGTAATTATAAAAATATTTTTTGAAAAAAAAATGGTTTTCATTCAGAGAATAAATCTGAATATTTCTAGAGAATTCCTTAAAATGTTGCATAAAATTAATTGCTGAACTTTGTGAACATTTGTATATTGAGTATTATGATTATTGAAATATTTTTAGAGAACGACTGAAAGATCTTCAGAGAATCACTTGTTGAAATTAACAGAACTATTATTTTTAGAAAAATTTTAAATGACTCCATAAGACTTCTTGCTACATATTCAAATATTGTTTTAAAAACAATTCTAGGGAATTGCTGAAATATTTTAAAAGCATTATTAAAGTTTTTAGAGATGTACTTGCTAAATTGTAGAGAATGATTTGAAATTTTCTAGAAAATGATCACAAAAAGTTTTTGAAAATGGACTTTAAAAAATACAAAAACCAAAAAAAACAACCTAATTATCTGCTTGATCTGTTTCCACCCGAATGAGGACAAAGATAGACTAATCTTTGTTCTCATTAGGGGGGATCAGTTCCTCTGAAATGGAGGTGAGAAGAATTAATGTAGGAAACCCTGAAAAGTCCTAATGATAATTCCCCTTTGAATCTGTGGGAAATTACTAGGATGCAGAAAAGTAACCTGAAATGAACCCTAAGATGAGACGGGACGAGTCAGAGACGCTTCAGGAGCTCAATGGATGCTGATGACAAGACATGAAGTGAACAATAAAAAAAACAAGTGGTAGAAAATGTTAATAGCATCCAAAATAAGATTAATATAAATAATCATTAACGGACAAATGATCCATTCAAACAGTTAAGAAATGAAAAAGATGAAGTGGTAAAAAAGAAAGAAAAGAGGCGGAGGACATCGACTTCTTAGGGGCTGAGTATTTCTTAACATTTGGAGTAACCATGGTGACAAAAATGGCCATCATATCATAGGAAGCTTGTCAACAGGCGGGGGCGACACTAACAGCGTAGCAATGGCAACAAATGCAGACAACATTCATTATAAAGACATACAACCATTCACTCTCATTCACATGAATGGAAAATCTAGGGTCTCCAGTGAACCTCAATCATGTGTTTGTACAGGAGGAGGAACCTGGAGAACCCTGAGGAACCCCACGCAGACACGGGGAAAACACTGTGAATAGTCTGGGATATTCTGTTTCCACAAAATGAGCCACTGGATTCCCCTATGGTTTGTTTTGAATGAAAATGTGAAGTAAGATGAGAGGGGCCTCTGGCTGCCATAAATCACCAACATTTATTTTCCACTTGGTTTCTTTTTTTTTTTTCTTTTCAAATACATCAAACATGCACATCGATAAAACCCGGAAAAAAAATTGATCATAGAAATACTCCCACTGATACCGTCACAGTAAATATGGCAGGTTCTGAGTTGAAACAAACAAAACAAATAAATGCACCTGGGCTCCGCAGTGTCATTTTTAAAGTGAAATTTGAAGGGATGTATTCACGGTGGCGGCGAAAAAAAAAATGGCCACTGCTGACTATCGCCAGGGAGCAGGTGGATGCATTTGCAGATCCAAAATGGCCACCCCGCGAGCAGGCGAGGGCGTGTGCGGATCCAAAATGGCTGCCCTGCGAGCGGAGGGGGTTCCTGGCGGTTCACACAAATGCACCCAAGATTCACGTGCACGAGAACATCAACATGTCACACCGCTGGACGAGGGGGGGGGGGGGTGTCAAGAAAGGAAATTTTGAAAAAAGAAGAAAAAAACACACCTAACTCTTTCACGATAAAATGGTTTTCACGCACAATGTTCACCTTTGACCCGATATATAACGAAGAAGAAAAAGTTCAGGAAATAAATATCAACACTGGGCGGTGGCACCACCGGGCCATCTGGCGGTTAAAAAAAAAAAACAGGGGGTGTAGTCAAGGTGGCGGTTTAAGTGGGTGGGATCTGTCCGTGGCGGTGAGGCAGGTGGGACTGAAGGTCCCGAGGTCCTGCGGGTCGAGTCCGTTGGCGGCTAACTATACAAAGATAGAAATCTTTTTGGGAAAAAAAAAACCCCATGGCTGCTTTTAGAATTAAAAAAACGGCGGCTTGGACTCATCCGACCCCCCTCCCCCGATGGCACAGACCAATCCTTCAGCCCTGGCAACAACTACCTGGGGCCCCACTCGGCTTCAAAAAGTCCGGATGAATATCCAATTTTAATTCTTAATCTGTTTCTTGATTCGGCTTGCTCACCTGCTAAGGTACAAAATACTCAAATGAACATTTATAAATAGTTTTCCAAAAAAGCAGCTGTATTTTGCAGGTGGGCCTCCAGATTCACCCTCATGAACCTGCTGGAAATGTATTATTTCTTTCTATATTTATTTAGATTTAATTATAATTCTAAAGATCTGTTTGTACCTTGTAGAGATTTCAAAGGACAAGTTCAGATTTAATAGTTTGTTTTTGTTGGGCTTGAATTAAAAAATTGTTGCTAACAGTTGGGGGCCCTTTTGGGTTTCATCCCGGGGCCCTCGTCACCTCAGGATCAGGCTATTTAATAGTTTCTACCATCGTTTGGTGCTGGTTTCCTCTTCTGGCCGCCGGCGTGAACCTCCCCCCTTCCCCGCCGCCGCAGAGGTGGAGCCCCATCGCCAAGCAGCGTCCGAGTAGCGCAAAGGTGTAACTGGCAGGGGGGTCGGAGTGGAGCCCATGCAGGAGTAAAAACCGATACCCAGACAAAAAAATTCAGTAAAAATGTGGCGCGGTCTTCCTGGCCCACCTCCACCTCCAACTCTACCTCCTCCTCAGAAGCCGGGCACGTGGCAGTAGGCCTCCAAGGCTGCCAGCAGGATGTAGATGAACCACAGCGACAGGAAGAGGAAGAAGGTGAGGAGCTTGGCTGTCCGTGGGCCCCCGAGCTCCCCGCCAGAGATGCTGGGGCGGCGGCGGTAGAGCAGCACCATCACGCACACCAGCGCCATGATGGTGAACAGGGTGACGGAGAAGGCCAGCGAGCCCGGGTTCACCAAGAAGGGTTTTCCCTTGGTCTTCCAGTAGACGGCGGCGATGGTCCACGCCACACCGATGCCCAGGAATACGTTCACGGCGTTGCTGCCCGTCACGTTGCCAATGGAGGCGTCGGCGTACTGGTCCTGGATGGCGGCCACTTTGCTAGCGAAGGTGTCTGCAGGGGAGGAACCAGAGGAAGAATCAAAGAAGGGACCGGAGGAGGAACCAGGGGAGGAACAAAACACGTAGAAGAACGTTGTCCATCCTTCTATATGGCATTAATCAGTCTATAAATCAACTGTCAAACAATGTAATGTATCTATCAATCTATCATTAGTTCAGTCATCTATCTGCCAATCATCATGCCACCATCCGTCCTAGTATCCTTCCATTCATCAGTCATCCATCTATCAATCCATATATCTATCATGATCCTCTCTATGCATCCATCTACATCCATCCATCCATCAATCATCCATCACGTTGTCTATCAGTCCATTCATCTACCCCCCCTTTTATTTTTGATTTTATCCATCTATTTTTCAACAGAGGAATCTTTCATTCTGCAGCTGTTATGAAGCTGTTGTTGCTCCTGAACCTGGAGGAAGCCCGCCGGTTTATTTCCGCCTCAGAGGCGCCAGACGAACGGAGACTCACCTGGGACCGAGGTGCCGAGGGCCACGAACACCACGGCTGTGACTGAGTCCTTTAGGCCGATGGTGCAGCCGAAGTGGGACGCCAGGTCCCCGGTGACGGCGGTGAGGACGCCGATGAGCGAGATGGAGACGAAGAAGCAGGCCCAGCCGTTCCAGTACTCGGTGGGCGGCACGAAGGCGAAGAGGACTTTCCAGAAAACGGTCAGGAAGTGCATTATGTAGTCGAAGCAGGACGGCAGCCGCTCTTCCCCGCTCTCCTCCTCATCGTCGTCGCCTGGGGAGGGCAGAGGGGTCGCTTGAGAGCAAGCTGGAGGGAAACACTAGCCCTTTGCTCTTTGAGAAAGTTTGTGCTATTATCACTAATATACCCCTGTTTCTATCACACTCATGCACTCTCTTGCTATTTCCCGGTTGAGGCAGAAGGCCGTCTGCATCAAGCTCGGATTCGTCCGAGGTTTCTGCCGCAGTGTTTCCCTCGCAGCTCCAGAAGGGGCTGTGGATCATCTTAAGGACTGGTAGTCCAGACCTGCTCCACATGGAAAGTGCCATCAGACACAGCCGGGTTGCGATTCAGCGCGGGATAATTAACGTCCGACCTGGTTGTAAACTGGCAAATCCATCGGTCACGACAGGTTATACCAATATGAAATATTTATAACTGAAATCAACCTTTTTTTGGGGGGTAAACATCAGTCGTCGGAGCTTGTTGTTCTGGGTGAAACTGTAAAAAAAGAGTGTCATCCTTACCTGTGACTCAGCCAATGAGGCACCCGAATGTTTCTGCTGGAGGTGGATTTTCTATTTATGGATTTCCCTCAACCCAGGGAGAGGGGCAAAATAAAACATGGACATAAAACCCCTGCAGGGCTTTAACTGCCAGGAGCTTGAGCAGCTCAAGTCATGCAATTTCAAATAAATTGATAAAATAACTGAATATATCGAATATATCATAATCAGACTAGTTATTGAGCTTCTTTACTGAGATTCTGACTGGGTGTGTGAGACATGTTTCGAGACGTGTCACACACTCACCAGCGCTGACGGTGACGGCGCTCACAAACTGCTCCCTCCAGCTGCTGCTGCCCACCACCAGGGCCAGGTTAGTCTTCTTGATCAGCTTATCCACGGTGTTCTGCAGGAAACACCAGGGGGAAAGAGAGGAGGAAAGCGTGGAGAAGGAAAATAAAGGCAGAGTCACTGTGGCCTAAGACATCAAATCTTTTTAATTTCATACTTATGTGTTCTTCAAGACTAAAAAAAATACAAAAATTGTATCACTGAAGAAGACATCAAGAGATTTGCAAGTAAAACATAAATAACCATTGAAAGTTGCTTAATAACCAAATATTACTAGAAAAAAATTGAATTGTGCAAAAAAGACCATAATGAATAAATGACTTTATCTTTAAATTTTTTTAAGAAATTTGCACATTTTCAGTTGTATGGCTTTCATATGTTATTGCAAACAACTAAGATACTTACACATAAGTGCACTACTAAATGATATTTAATTTTACGCATATTTACTAAGAATGTAGTACTTGGTTTGACTGTCACATATTTTAAACAAGTTCCCCATAAAAGATGGAAATCTTGCACGTAATTTATTCATGTTTTCCATATGGGTGCCGTTTTCCATAACACACCATCCTGACCCACGCCATTCAAGACGCTGTTATCTCAGACCCTCCTCCCGCCGCCGGGCTCAGGACAGATGGTGGGGGGCGCGCAGAACGCTGCTGCGCCGCAGGAAAAATGTCTGCGATTCCCCTCCAGCCCGGAAGACGGGAAAATCGGGAGAAAACGCAGGCAGGAACTCTTATGCTACCAGCTATTAGCTTGTAATGTTTAGCACACTACTGGTATAGTCAGTAATAGATTACTTGTGCCCGTCTCTCTGTTTCCGTCACGCTCTTGCTTTCAGGATCAGAAATACTTAACTGATGATATTGGATACAGGTGATATTGGATAACCACATTGTGATCTGGCGGCGAATAAATAAAATGCGACTTGACTTGGGGAGGAGGAGGTGTGTGACCCCGGAGCAAACTGCAGAACCTCTTCCATTCATCTCTGGATGGTGTGGGCTGAGAATGACAAGGTGGGGTGCAGCGGGGGCGAAGACAAACTGCACAGTCGCACTTTAGAGAGCCCGACCCTGAGCTAAAATCCCGAGCGGAGCTGTTCTGAGAGGACACCTCTGGCGAGGGGGGGAAAAAAAGGCATTTTAAAAGAATGATGAGGCTTTCACGTTTTCTCCTGTGGTGACTGTTTCATGTTTAATCCGCTCGGCGTGTCTTCACGGGGTTCAAATCTCCAAGGCGATGATGCGTTCGGGGAAAGTTGCGTGTTTTGAAAACAGTCCGGATGGACCACGCGACAGAACACATCCCAAAATAACCTGGGATTGTTACCCGAGTAGCTTCACAGGGAGTAAACCCTGGGTGGTAGTTTCCTGGATGGCGTGGACTTGACGCCACGATCCCCTAGTGCTCAGGATGGTCAATTTTGGTAGTTCTGCTCGGACATCCTGTCCAATCAGATCTCCCTGTTGCCCTTTGAGAACCAGACTTGGTCTGCAGGCGAGTTTACCTTGAACTCGTAGGATTCCTCGATGACCACCTCCAGCTTGGTGTGTTCTCCCAGACTGGGGCAGCCCATCTTGGACCCGTCCTCGGGCCCCGCCGGGGTCTTGTTGTCGTTGGTGTCTCCTGCGGGGGATCGGGGGTGGGGCAGGGTGTTAGGTGCAGGGCTTTTAACGCCGCCTTCCAAAACTAGACACACAATCATGGGACCTGAATTTCGGACTCGAACACGAGTCCACGCGCGGGACAGACTTGGGACTCCTGGACCTGCCGTCAGCCCGTGCTACTCATCCCGTTCTTTCTGGGTGTACAAGAACTGAGCCAATCAGAACAGGTCGTCACAGAAGGGGGACGGATTTAAAACCAGCCAATAGCGGTGAAAGAGCCGCCATGATGTTTACCATGTTTCCTTGTCAGATGGTCGTTCCAAACTCCTGAGTTGCTGCGCTGCAATTTGTCGTTACATCGAACGTACCCTGATTGAGTGTCGTGATGTTTTTTTGAGAAGATTAGTGTAATTTTGGTCGTTGCTAATGCCTCCAGGACACTCCGAAATAGTCTGAAGGAGACCTTCTGGTTCGGTGACACCAGGCTCTGATTGGCTCAAACCCAAAGTGAGACAAGAATTAAAGAGAAAGGAATTGGGAACGCAACTTTTTGGAGCTCGTCTGCTGCCGCCCTCACCATGTCTCTGTCCCACCTCCAGCAGAATCGGCTCCTCCAGGACTATGGTGAAGGTCTTGTTCTTCTCGTACTCCTCGTCGTCGATGATCTTCACGTTCAGCAGCTTCCTGAGAAGAGGGGTGGACAGAAAAAGTTCAGAGGAACGACCCCTATCCCTTTACTTGACTACAACCTGCAGAGCCAATCACATCTGTTTATTTCGCGAGGATGAAGGGCCTGGATTGTTTAATGACCAGTCAAAACACTCTGAGGTATTAGGCAATGAAGGCAACCTGTTCTCTGGTTCCCCGAGCTCATTTGGCGTTAGGAAGAGGTAGGCTTTACATTTCCCACGCATGGGTTGTTCTGTCCTCTGATTGGCTGCTCCCGCTTCAGCTTTGTCAACAACACCCGTTGCTTTCACTGGCTTCCAAACCTCCGCCACTCGAGATCTGAAAACTTTCCAAATCTGCGATTTAGCGACGGTGGAGGCCGACAAATTATCGTCAAGGAAACCGCTTGGGACCCGGGAACACCTGCGCCGGATCCGGCCGCTGGCTCGATAAATCTTGTGGAGAAAAAAAAACAAAAACAAAAGAGAAACAAAGGCAGCAGGCACTTTGAGGCGGTTCTTTAAGCGGCCCCGAGATAAAGTGCCTGCACGATGAATCACGAGGCGCCTGCCCTGCCGAGCGGAATACAAACTAGGCGTCATAGATAACGTCAGGCCACTAGGGGGCGCGCTCCTCCAGCAGCACTGCCACCCATTATGAAGAGGAGCTGGTCTGCGTTGCTCCCACACACTCTGGAGCTGAGGAAGGGCGAATTATCATCCTCGCCGTGTAGGGATCCTTGTTGGATCAAACTCATGACACATTAAAATGAAAAAAAAAAAAAAAAAAAACAGTTTCCACTGCAGAAACTGCAGAAACACATGACGGCGGGGTTGTCAAACCGCGACTGACATCCCCCCCACCGCCTCATTCTCCCACGCAGTCTTTCTCTCCCTCTCTCTCACCATCTCCCTAATGATATGTGGGCGGCCGTCTATTTCTGTCAACACATGCATGCTCAGGAGCCGCCGCCGCCGAGGAGGCTCTCTCGCCTCTTGGAAGAGAATTAAAAAAAAAAAAAAAAAAAGAGAAAAGAAAAGACAAAAAAAAAAGATTTTATTTTAAAATGTGCATTGCACGTCATCGGCCGTATCGAAACGTCAAGGCGAGGCAGGGGGATAATGGAAGAGATGGAACAGTTATTATTATCATTTCCTTTGAAATACCTATCACATGGTAAAGTAAAGGTTTGTCTATAAGGGTAAATACGGCAGCCGGACAAGCAGCAGGTAGCTGGTCTGTGAAAAAACACAGTTTTTTCTCTGAAAAATCAGGGCTTTTCAACCTTTTCTGGCACCAGCCTCCGACGCAGAAAGCCCACGCACAGACACGCACACACACATGCGCACACTCACACACACACACACACACACACACACACACACACACACCTCTTTAGCAACCATTTCGATGTTTTTATCACCTCATTTGCATCCATTAAAGTATATCACCACATATGTAGTACATGGAGACTGACAGCAGCTCCAGTCAGAAACACGTCACTGAACAAAGCGAAAAAAAAATTCCTGTGCGCAGAATCAATTTAGACGAAACTGCTCCCCTTATTTCCGTGATGACTTGGAAGAGAGCAATCAGTGGATGATAATGGGTGGGGGGGAGAAGCCGAAATGTGGCTGATGGACTGGAGAGCGTCGGCGAGACTCCCGTTTGGTTAATTTGTCCATTCGCGGCGACGAGGGCCACATTTGGGTTCTGATGATAACAGTTCTCAGGCAACCTGTCGCTGGCAACAACCTGTTTGGACAGGGCCTGTTGGGTTTTATAAATAACTTATTTTTTAATTTTTACATTAAACGGCTGAACAGACCGGTTTCTATGGTTCGGCCAAGTAGGTTAAACTAAACCTTAAATGTGACTCCTGACCTTTGTTCATTGACGACTCCAAATTGTTTCCTGGTGTGAATGAGAGGGTGAATGGTTGTACGTCTCTATATGATGTGGGTGTGAGGGGGGTCTGAACGTGACCCTGTGATTGACAGGCTGCCAGGATTGAATGAATGCATACCTGGACAATGTAAGTTAGGTTCACCTTATTTTCAAGCTCTAGTTATATTCTCCCCCACATTAGAACTGAGAAGCCTCTCGGATGTGGGGTGAAATGTCTTCAAGTGAAGAAAACCAAATGCAGTTGCCAAGGCAAGGAGATTTTGACAAGAATTCACCATGACCTGAAATACTGAGAACCTCCACAGACAAGTTTGACCTCGAGGTGAAGTACAGCGACCCATCAGCCCCCCCTTCAACTGACACTGAGCCCCCTTGGCCCTGCCGAGGCAGCCGAACATAAAAAGTGAGAAACGCGATGCCGCATGGGAATCAGGCTCCTCACATTGCCGGCTGATTAAGAAATAAAAAGGATTTCTGAAATGGATTGTTTGGTTTTACTGCGCGGGATATTTATACCCGAGAACGGGGCGGCATTAATGGTGATACATGAACCTCTAGAAACACTGTGCAGGGTTTTCATTCAGAGGGCGAACGTCGGGAAGTAAATGCCGCATTTATTTTGACTTTTTAATATCGATTTAATCGGCTTGGAGACGAAAAATCAACCAAAGAAGCGTGTCACGGCTTTTGCAGCCACTTCCCCTGGACGGACTTTTTAAATAACAATTGCGGGTGTTGGTGGTGTGAGGAGGAGTCGTCCCACAGCTGAGACTAGATTTACATGCTAATATTAGCAATTGTGCTCACACCTTCAGGGAGCAGGTTAGCTAAATTCCCTCTGGGCCATTGTGAGTGTTTAATTGGGCTTAGAGGCGGGGTTTAACCTGTCACCTGTCAATCACAGGGACACTCAACTGTTCACTTTGTCATTCACATCCACGGACATTTCTAACTATTGACAGAGAACCTATAGAAAAAACTGGATGAGCCCGGGGAGAACAGAGAACCCACACACAGCGGGCCAGGCTTGCGGTCAAATCAGTGACCTCCTTGCTGGGAGTCTGATCACTGCTTCCCACGGCGCAGGCCAACTTTTAATTACCCCGTCTTAATTATCGACAAAATGCACCCAGGCCCCTGCGTTCAAAGTGGAATTTGGGTCAAAATGTTCTGGCGGGTTCTGACGGCCCCTGGAGTTCGCTGCCATCTTGGGAAAATCGACTTCTCCTTTTGATGCAGCTTCTCCCCAGGACGATAGACTCGTTCCGCTTGTGGTTTCCGTTCGAACCGTGTTCTTTTCTCTTTCTCATGCACTTTTTGAGACCCGGAAACTCCGCGAGCAGGGCAAACTGCGAGTTGCCTCGAAGAATCACTCAAAACCTCCGACTAACAGTGGCTGACGCCTCGGGCGACTTCCATTAGCGCGCGACTGCAAACATGTTCTCGTCAAGACTTCTGATTCAGAATGGCAGATTATTTTCAGCAGTGTATGTGTGTGTGTGTGAGTGTGTGAGTGAGTGTCTGTGGGGAGGGGGGAGTCCAACAGATCAGAGCTTGATGAGTCTTCAGAGGAAACTTCGGGTCTGTGCAGAGATCTTTTACTGCACACAGTTCATCGACCCTTACGTTCCACCTGCAGCATTTTATTGTTTAGTTTTTTTTTTCCAAATCCAGGGATGTCGGAAAAGGTCATTTTTTTGCCTTTTTTATTGATCTTTGCAGTATCAGGCATTAAAAATAAGGATTGCCGGCGGTATCGATTTTTTTTTCCCGTTTCAAAAAACTGATCTTTTCACATCGCTTTCATTTGCGGCTTATGTAACTGCCCCCGTTACACACTTCAGCCTCAACCAGCACACGCATTTGGAGGCGCTGTGCCGAGCATCAGAGGGGCCGCGCAGAGCCTCCTCGAACCCGCATGGAGGAAAACGTTGAACAAAAAAAAAAAAAAAGAAAAAAAAGAGCCTCTCGGTGTCATCCGGCTGTTTTTTGGCTGAGGGGTTTTGTGCGTCCCTACATCGTAATCCGTTTACCGCACTGCAGAATTTCAGGCGCTAAGTTGTCATCCTGCTCCTGGGTTTCTTTTCTTTTTATTCTTCTAAACCCCCTTCCTCCTGGCGTCGAGTCAAGAGCTTATAAAAAAAATGGCTTCCCCCACTACCAGCCTCTTTTTTTTTTTTTTTTTGTCTCCTCTGCGTGCTTTAAAATAAAATCGCAGCCAGGACAAACAGATGTATGCAGACACAAAGATGTGCTAACACAGACACACACTCTGCTTGGTGTCAGCTCTCCGCCCGCCCCCTCACAACCCCAACGCCGAGGGAGACACCCGGGCCAGGAAAGAGCCGGCGCTGCTTGAAGGATGCAGTTTGGCAGCTGGCGTGGCGGCAAGGAGCAGGGACGCCGAGCTCCCTTCTGCAGCGGGAAACAAAAAAGGTCGTACCGCCGGAAGGGGGTGGGAGGTTGACGGCTTTTTCACTCACATAAACATACACTTTCATCGGCGTCTTTAGACAGGGGTGGACCCACTGCTCCAAATTTAAAAAAAATAAACCAAAAGAAGTCATAAAAATTTCAGGCTGACAGGAACTCCAGCCTCCGCTAACACAGTCATACCTTGACTCCGGAGTTCAATCTGTTCTGTGACCGAGCTTATGACTCAGTGTGCTCGTACATCATATTCAATTTCCCTGTCGAAATGAATCCAAATGCTATTGATCCGTTCCGGCCCCATGGTTTTGTTAACGCGTTTTTAGAGAGGAAAAATGTACTTTATGAATAACATATAATGTATAAAAAATAAGAGTACATAATTGAAGAGAATTTATAGAACTAAAGTGGTTTCATTAAGTGTACAGATAACGACGGCAGAGAGCGGCAGAGAGCGGCAGAGTTGGTGCTCTATCGCTTAACCTACTGGCTACACACTTAATGCTACAACATGTTGCTAAATGTCACTTAAATGCACACTTTGCTACACTTTATGACTAAACTTCCTTTATGGACGGAGTGAAGCAGCTCCTCTTTTTAAAACCATCAATCCTCCCCAACGGGCTTTGAACGACTTTCTTCGACCCCTTGTCCATTGGCACTGCCGTCGTTCACTTCACCAAATCCCCGTAAACGTCCCCTGCTATGCATCACCGTATTTCACCTACAGCAGCTTCTCCATCACTTCGCGGACGAGTTCACAACACACACACACACACACCTCGCTTATGTTTTCCATGATTTTCTCTGCTCTACCTAGCGAAGGGTGGCGCATCCCACTGTTTTCAAAGGCCACCTCACGGGCAGCGGCAGCCACTGCGGTGTCAAGCGCTCATCCCGCTGATCCTACCTCAGATGTCAGCTTGTATCACAAAGCACAACATCCGCCGAGCGCCAGCTGAAACACTAGTAAGTTGAGGCTCCACTTTATGTCCTAGATCAATATTCTGTGTACAAGGTGTGTGTGTAGTTTGCCCAGAACCCAAAGTTCTGCTTCTGGTTGTTATGGATTTTTAAGTCGGTAGGAGTATCTGAGGCGGTCGTCTTCGTACTGTGTCGTAGTGGTAATACACCAAACTACCGATGCAGTCCTGATGTGCTAACATTACTTCCTCATGAATAAGGCTTTTAAAATCACTTATTTTGAAATTAGAAGAGTGAGGATTTTGGACCTCAGAAATGACGTGAATGTCCACAGAACCGCTAACTTCCACACTCCAGGATGCCGGAGGGGGTTTGGTGGATTAAGGGCAGGAACGTCCTGCTGCCACCGGCGTCTTTAGCTTGATGTCTGGGAGGTATTTAAATACCTCATGAGGTAATTAAAGATCTCTATTATCTCGTCCACGCTGGAATCACTTTTCCTCCAATTCTCTGCGCCGCCGCGTGCATAACAGTTTATTGGTTTTTAGGATTCAGTGACCCAATCGAGGTGCAGCGCTCACCGCTCACAAGACTCCAGTGTGCAGCAGATGCTCATGTCACGTTGGCCCTGCAGCAGCCTGAAGATCAGACTCAGAGAACTTTGAATTCTCTGCACAGATTTAAAAAATAAAAAATCAAGGTGCCTGCCTCCCTGCTGACAACTATTGGCTCATTAAGTGCAGCTCCTGCGTCTCCCTGAGAATTTCCAGGATTCCTTGAATCTCCTCGGGCTTCTTTTTAATTGCCCCAAATCTTTTTTTTTGTTACTTTTTTGCCCCTCCTTCAGAGCGACACGGTTACAAGCCGCTCACAGAGAGACAGGGCGCCGCCCCCATAAAATAAAAGGATGCAAAAAAAAAACAAAACAAAACGAGAAAGAGGCAAACCAAGATGGAGTCTGGAATGGCCAGCTCACCTGCCTCTGCTCCCACTCGGCTCGGCCCACTCAGCCCGCCCACGGCCACCGAGCGCCGTCCGTCCTACGCGTGCAGACGGACCGATTCTGCGTTTATTTTTTTCTCTGGCTCTGGCTCTCTTTTGTTCAAACTGTATTTTTCCCCGTTTTGTTCTTTTCATTTTTTTTCCAGCTCAGACCGCCCCTCCTTCGTGGCACCTGTTTTGCCGCAACCCCTTGCTTTTTGTTTTTGCCGTTTCGTGACGTGACTACAACATAACCTCGGTGAAAAAAAAAACAACAACCTCCGGCAAATCCGGTATTCATTCATGGAGCTTCCTTTTCTTTCCTGCTCTTTACGTCAGTCATTATCTGCCCAACAATTATATCCGTTTATCTTCCCACGCCGTCCCTTTGAGGGGTTTAAACTTCTCGGGACGGAAAGGGCCCCTTTCATCTCCCGCCTACGTCGACCTGCGTAAAACAAATCTCATGCGACTTGGGCGACTTGGTACGATGGGCGCCGCAGCGCGTCACTCACATGGTTTCGTCGTTCTGAAACTCCAGCTTGCCAGACACCTCCTCGTAGTCCTCGCCGGCCTTGGCCGTGCCCTCCACGGTGTGGTACGGAACTGCCACCTTGCCACGGGCGCCGGATGTCCGGTGCACCTTCACCTGCATGTTGCCGACGCTCTCACTGACCTTGGTGGAGGTGCTCTCGAACGTGAAGATGCCGGCGTGGTCGTCGTCGTAGATGGTGACAGTGGCGGTGTGGCCGGCACCGAGGGCCGCCTTCGGGGGCACGTGGGCGGACACGGCCACCATGCTGTTGCTGGAGCTGATGGAGCGCGGCTCCAGCACCGACACCTCGGCCCGGTGCACGATGCGCGGGTTGCTGAGGCGCACGTAAAAGTGCTCGTCCTCCTCGAAGATGTCGTCGTCGATGACGCCGACGGAGAACTCCTTGGTCGTCTCGCCGGGCTTGAAGACCAGCGTCCCCTCGGCGAACTCGTAATCGGAGCCGGCGTTGGCGGTCCCGTCCTCAGTTCGGTAGTCCACCTGTGCGGTGAGAGGCGGAAAAGAGACCATGAAATATTCACTATCTGGAAATATAATAAAACACTAAATTATTAACACGGTTCTACGCCCCAAGCTGTTAAAGCAGAGCATTTTCAATAATTCCGCTGCCGTTCTGCCTCTTGCCTTCACGGTGCAGCCGCTCTCGCCCCCGTGTCGGCCGACCGACAGCTTCAGGGAGCCGCAGTTCTCGAAGCACTGGTAGTGGGAGGGGTCGAACTGCAGGTAGATGGTGTTGGGGTCCTCCTCCTGGCCACTGGCCTCGTGGCAGCTCACCACCTTCCGCGCTTGATCCGCGGCGTGCTTCTTCAGGATGTTCCCGGCTCCGATCATCATGCGCGTGGCCTGGATGCGGTAGAAGGCCCGGCTCTTCTGCTGCTGCACCAGCACCTGGTAGTTGGCCATCTCGATCAGCTGCTCCATGTCCTTCTCTGGGTGGCGCTGCTTGAGCTCCTTCAGGGTGCGGGCCATCTCGCGCCGGGCTTCCTCCTCCTGGTCCTGCTCAGAGCTCAGCCCCCCGCCTTCCTCCACCCCCTCCAGCATCCCGTCCAGGGCCTCTTTGGGGTGGACGTGGGAGTTGGTGGCCTGGCCGTCCATCTCTAGGTCCATCTTGGTGAACATGGCGTCGCCCTCCGACTCGATGATGATACCGCGTGTCTTGTCGGCGCGGTAACGCTTGTTGACGTACTTGTAGAAGAGCAAGCGGCGGTCGGCGATCCAGGCTTGCAGCACGCAGAGGGGGAAGAACAGGAAGGTGAGCACGGCCTCCCACACCTCCACCTCGCCCGGCGAGAGGACAGACAGGATAAGGTAGAGCCAGATGTAGGCGAAGATGCTCCAGGCGGCGGTGACGAAGAACACACGCAGATGCTTTATCTTGCGTGTCTCGCTCTCAGGCACCACATACACGCAGATGGCGATGATGATGAACATGTTGAAGGCGGCGCTGCCCACGATGGTGCTGGGACCCAGCGCGCCGGCTTCGAAGTTGTGCCCCACGACTTCGATGACGGACAGCAGGATCTCGGGGGCCGACGAGCCCAGGGCCATCAGCGTCAGGTTGGACACAGTCTCATTCCAGATGCGCACGGTGGTGGTGGTGGTCTCACCGTTGGGCTTCTTGATGGTGATCTCTTTTTCTTGAGACGTGATGACCTCGATCGAAGACATGAAGCGGTCCGCAATGATGGACATGCCCAGGAACATGTATATGAGCGCTGCGAAGTACACGATGGCGCGCGCCACCTTGTCACCGACTGCAGGGTTCTGTGGGTTCCACATGGGCAGCACCACGCCCTCGGAGCAGTTATCCTCGCTGGAACAGTTGCCTGGCGAGCCGCCGGCGTGCTCTTTGCTGCCACCGCCCTGCGCCGAACGGGTGACACCGGGCAGCAGCACCAGCAGGACAGGGATGAACGCGCAGAGGGCGAGGGACGGGGCGCGGCGAGGAACATGGCGTAACATGGCGGCGGTGCTTCCCGTCCGACGTCCAGGGTTCAGTCTACGTGGCGGCTCATAGAGGAATGCCTCGGACCCTGGCAGAGAAGGAGACAGAAGAATAGCGTTTGGCGCGGAGGTGGAGGTAACTCCAGAAATAACGTCCCAGCAGAAAGGTGTGACGTCACGACGGCGCCGAGGCCGGCAAAGCTCTCCTGTGAGCAAATGACGTGGGATCCAACGGCCCGGCCGGTCTGAGCCTAAGGAAATAGCAACACCTGCACCTACTAATCACTGAGTCACTGGTATTGAACTGCCCGGCTTGACTCCCACACACACACACACACACACACACACACACACACACACACACACACACACACACTCATAATATGGTGGTGTTGTTGCTGAATGCAGTCAAAGATGCTGCTCTCCGCACCCGAAGTACTGAAGGGGAAACTGATGTCGAGTTGAACAAGTTTGTGAAAATAAGCTTCTCTGACTACGATGAGGGGTGATGGAGTGAATGTGTTCTCGTGTGTGTGCGTGTGTGTGTGTCCACATACACACAAGTACACAAAGACAACTGCGTTCCCTCAAGGATTAAGAACAAGATCACCTCAGTGCCTCCGGGGCGGAAACACTGTTAAAGATATATTATTTACTTAAGAATCCAATTCTGGCTGAAGGAGCCTCCTGACACAGGCCTTTATCAAATATGTCCCCATTTTATCTCAGGTAAGCTATTGGAATACAGCACATGGTGTGTGCTTGTGTGTGTGTGTTGGGAGTGGGGGTTAGTGCTGCCTTCGCCGCAGCTGGGTTGAGCGTTTTGGTGCTATCCACAGAGGGAGAGAACATCAGGCAACGTGCGATCCGATGCCTCCCGATTAAAATTTCAAGACTGTCTGAGAAGACGGAGAGCGGAAAGAAGAAGAAGGAGGAGAGGAGGAATAGGCTGCCTACCTCCAGCAGAGGAGGAGCAGTGGCAGTGCTCATTGAGATGCAGCAGGGAAAAAGCCTGCAATCTCCACTCTGACCTGCATAGCAGGGGTGGCCGTTGCCCTGGCTGTGTCACACGTGGGATCGCAACCATGGGCAGGAGGTGGACACCATGTTTGCCCAGGATCACACGGCCGGCTGAGTGGACAGGAGTCGGAACCTTGGACTCCTCTGGGTCAGACTGGTGAGAGCTTCCCCCCAGATTCCTCACAAAAGAAGACCAGAGTGTTGCAAGGCATACTGCGGAGCCTCCTCAAGGATGGGTCCTGCGGGAAACTCTGAGTGGGTCATGTTTCTACGGTTACAACTGGTGGAGGGAGCAGGACTTGTATGTTTTGTCTCCTGACACTCCTCGCAGCATAGCAGCACCAATAACCACGGTGGCTAATCATTGGAGGCCCTCACTCCAAGAAGACACCTCAGAAATGAAAACAAACAGAAAAACACCCACGCTGGGTTCGAAGGAGTTGGACCGGTGCTCCGGCACTGAGAGTGGATGCTCTCTGGCATCCCTTAAGAAGAGCCTCTGGTCCAAACGTGGCTGCCGAGGAGATCAGCATGACTCACGCCCTGATTCTGCACAACCTCCCCCCCCAAAGCTAAGAATGTGGTCCGACCCGACCCAAAGATCCGACCGTCACCGTCTGAGGGCAGGGGGATTGTAAATCTACACACACCGCATGCAAATGCACATACACTTGACAGCAGAAATAAATTATTCACACCACCTAATCGATACACAAATAGCAGCATGTGAATGGACACAATGATGGAAAAGTCATTCAAACCCCATCACCCTCACCATCACCATTAACCATCAAGAGGAAGAAGAAGAGGCTCAACACTAACCTCCGGTTGAGTCAGTGCAGGTTCTGGTTCCTCCGCTCAGGAGTTCAACTTCATGTCTCCTCTGTGGGGGGAAAGCAAAGACAGGGGAGGTCTGCGGTTAGGGAGGGAGTTTGAGACGGACACATGATCCGGGAGTTTAACCAGGTCGGAGTTCAGAGGGTAGCCGCTGCAGGTCAGTGACCGGGAGCTGGCGGCAGGGTGGACCTTTGGCATGCAGTTTAGTCTTAAGAATAATAGTGATGAAAGTGTGCCGGTTGCATTCACGAGACTGCAGCTGGAACCCCTGCACCGGACCGAGTGAGACCCCCCCCCAAAAAAGAACACACCGCAAACCGCCGCTGCCCCCTTGGGATTTTACACACACACACACACACACACACATATATAAAGATATATATATATATATATATATATATATATATATATGTTTTTATTTTTTATTGTTATTTTTCATTCCCCCCCCGACAAACTTCCTTCGATTGAGATCCTCCGGTTCGACCGCGACGCTCCCGCAACGCCGGCTCTTTCTGCTCTTACAAAAAAATAAAAAATAAATAATAATAAAAAAAGAGAACACGCGTGCGGAGCTTTTCTCCTCCTCCTCCTCACCCAGATACGTGCGGCTGTCGATGCGTAAAAGCAAAACCAAAAATAAAATAAAATAAAAAAAGGGATAAAGGGTCCTCGTCGGTCCCCGGTTCCGCCCGCCGCGGTCAGTGAAGCCCGCCGACTGGCGTCCTCGCAGGCGCGTCCGCGGATCTGGGAGGTGAGAGGAGGAAGAGGAAGAAGAGGAGGAGGAAGAGGCGAGCGCGCAGGGCTGCACGAGAGCGAGAGAAAGAGAGGGAGAACCCACGCTGCACACGCACGGTGCGGGGTGCGGGATGCGGGATGCGGGTCGGACGCAAAACGACGGGCGTGCGGCGACACTGCAGAGCCGTGGGAGGAGACGTTGCCGGTACGGTGCTCCGCGCTCGGCCGGTCCTCCTCCTCAACTGTGAAGCCCCCGGGACAAACGGCCGCAACCCGCCTTCATCATATCCACCGTCATCCTCAGCAGCAGCAGACCTGTTGTGCGTGCGCGCTCCCTCGGGCTGCCGAAGGATATAAGACATTAAAATCCATCAACCTGTGGCTACGAACTCAAACTCAACTTTCCCCATGAATAATCTCACATTAAGCCAATGGAAGGTTCCAGCGTGCAGGTTTGGGATGCCACCGAGTGACCCCGATGGTGTCACGGTCACCTTCTGGTGAAGGTGGCGTGATGCAAAAGCGGCATCCAGCATCCCAAACTGGGCCGTCGGCATCACTGAGAAGAGGGAAGAAAGAATGGATCCGACATAATTTGAAAGTGACGCTCAAGTGAATCCACGGAGTTGTTTTTAAACGTCCTGGCTAGCGTTTAATTCGGCTGGAGGCCAGCGGCGGGGGGTTCTGCTTGGAAGCTTTATTGGCCGACTTTTTGCTCAGTTGATAAAATCCTGAGGTTCTCCTTCTCGCATCCACGCTGTGTGAGAAACCCTTTGAAAAGTCTCCGGCTTCTTACTTTGATTACTCTCTCTTGGCCGGGGCCAACAACAAATTCGACATGAAGTCGTAAATTGAGATTTCAAAGAAACGTATGATTCCGCATTATTTCAACTGGGAGTGTCGCACCTGAATCGTAATCCCGAGTTTAAATTCAGATGAAGTAACCGTATGTATATAATGGTCAATATCACGAGACCTTCGATTTTTGGGGGGCGGGGTCGCCTCAGTCCAGCTGGCTCGTTTGCCGGTCGATCGGAAAGACGGGTAAAATTTTATTTCGAGCGGGAATTTCGCAAATCATCGTGGTTGGCGGCTGAGAATGAGGAGAGATCGGGTTGCCATGGGAACAGGTATGCGTAGTCAGACCCGCTGACGCTCGGCACGCCGTTCAATGTTGTCAGTCTGCTTGGGGGTCAGGCAGGGGTCTTCGCCGGGGGGGCGGTTGGGTTATAACTTGGAGCGATGCTGATGTTTAATCTCAAAGTTTGAATCTCCCTTTGTGCCCGACAGATGAAGACTTTTTAAAGCCCCTGGTCCACTGACTGATGGAGCTCCAGCGCCAGGCTCTCATTTGGATGAAAATTCATTTTGTCTTTATTGCCTATGGTGATGAGCGTGGGGGAGGCGGGGCCGTCGACGGGATGCCTGTTGCAAAAAACCTCCGAGAGATATAAAAGAGATTAGCCTGAGATCGGGAGGATAGACCAGGAGGAGGAAAGGGGAGCCAGAGATGGAGGGGGAAAACAAGAGCCTCAGAGATGGAAGGAGGTTCCCTTCATTCATCTCAACGGTTCCGAACCCCCTTTTAGAAAATAAACAAATTACATTGTCAAGTTTCTGCAGCCTTGTCGAAAACACAGCATCTGACAGGTCACATATAGAACACCTAGCATGTTAATAGAAGATCATCTCCTATGTTGGAGATGCAGTTCAACAAATAGCGTACTGGAGATAGAATTCCCAACATGTTAAAGTCAGAACATTTCCCATGGCGAACATAGAATACGCAATCTATTGAAGACATATCAGCGAGCATGCTAGAGACAGAACAAATCCCACTTTAGAGATCTGAGAGTTGAAGAAAGAACGTCAGGCATGTGGAAGGCAGAATATCTTGTACAGTTAAGATGGAAGGGCTGGCACGTTGTAGATAGAACCTACAGCGTGTTAAAGACAGAGGGTCTTGTGTGTAGAAATCTAACACTTAGCATGTTAAACAGAACACCTAGCATGGTGACATTAGAATATCTTGCATGTTAAAGAAGGAAAAAGTAGCCTATTGAAGACAGATCATTTCAAATGTTGAACATCTAGATAGAACATCTAGCATGTTGAAGATAGAACATGTAGCATTTTGAAGATGGAATAGTGTAGTCTGCTAAAGAAAGAACATCTTGTATGTTGAAGATAGAACTTCTAGCATGTCAAAGATACCTAACTGCTAGATGTTCTATCTTCAACATGTTATATTCTAGCATGTTGAAAACAGAACAACTCACATGCTGAAAATCTAGATAGAACATCTAGCATGTTGAAGATGGATCATGTGGTATGTTGACAATAGAACATGTAGCCTGTTTAAGATAGAACACATAGCATGTTGAAGATGCAACATGTAGCATGTCAAAGATAGCTTATGTCAGTTGGTCTTTTTTGGCTTCCGCTCCAGTGAACCTCACCTAACCCGACCCGCCCTGTAAAGAAAGGAACCACGTGGCCCGCCGTGCTAAAATGCAGCACTGCCAGTGTTAACAAAATGCTGGCCTGAGGAGGAAAAAGAAAAACCCCTGGTGTCCCAAACACAGAGAGTATTTTTTCTCAATTTTAACTGAAAAGCAAAATTATTTTTGCTTCTAACAAACTAAACCCTTTATAAGAAATTGTGTCTCATCTCAGATTGGGGCTGGAAAGGGATGGAGGACAAAGTCCAGCGGCTGAGGCTCATCTTCACCCTGATGACACACCGAGCTGAGGGCCTGTTGCTATGACGATGCTCGGACACGGGAGGCCGGCGTGAGATGAGGCGATTCCGCCAAGACCACGTCTTGCCATGCATCACCATGATTGGCAGATCCGGGGTCACGGGGTCACGGGGTCGGCGTGGCCCCTAGAGCTGCCAACGGCCTGTCAGGCATTCAAACGCTCCTAAAGATGTCTGTGAAGGCACTTCCAGGTTCTCGTCACCTCCTGGACGCCAACTAGAGGCGACGAGGCTCAGTTGGGGTTTCCACTGGGGAGCGGCGAACGTGTGCAGAGGTCTGTGGCCTCTCTGGCCAAGATGGAGAAGGTTGGCATCGGAGGTGAGTGACGGAATCCAAACTATTGCGCGACAAACATGGAGTATCCAGGAAGTGGAGAAAATCCTCTAGCCTTAAGTCTCTTCTCTGGTGTTCTACTAAGTTCTTCAGAGGATGGAGGACAAAACCTCCAGCAGACTATATTAGAGACATTGCGACTCATCATCAGCGATATTAGAGGTTTTTCTCAGCTTCTGCTCGGGTTCGCCTTCATCAGATAAGCATCAACATCTACGAGAAGAGAGTAAATCTATAGGGTGGAGATTAAATTCAAAGCATGTCGCCATCTTGTGGAGGATTTAAATTCTTCAACGTGGGATCGGATCATTTCTGGGGAAGCTGCACTTTGTAGGTATAAATAAATTATATGCAAATGTATAATGAATGCGCGGTATTTGTAATGTATGTGTCACAACGGCGGCCACACAAATTACAACTCTTCCGTATCAACGGTCCGGGTTTTGCATTTCTTATGATATGCCACGGCATTTAGGTTAAAAGCTTTCACTTTTACCATTCTCGTCTTTAATTAATCTGCGTCCATCCACAGGCGGACCACCACACAGGGATGACATAAAAACTAATCACTTTGAAGCCACTAATTCTTCTTGAAGGGTCCTACGCACAAAACTTCTTATATTGCTGTGTAAGAACTTGAAATAGGTGAAAAAAAAGTAAAATAAAGAATGGAAAGATCCCAAGCTCTGTATTTCAACTGAAACATCGACTACTTGATTGGGTGTGGCCATCCCAGCCAATCACCTGCCTCCAACTAACCTTCTCCTCTGCATCTTCTTCTCTCACCGGCGCTCCACTGTTCACGTCCAAGACATCTCAGTCTGACTTTATCCTCAAAACATCTAGCATGAATAAAAACACAAACATAGACATCATTCAATACAGACTGATCTGTTTAACTACGATGAACTGTTGGACGTCAGCCATAGTAGCATCTTGGTTTCTCCAAATCAGACTCAGTCTCTCCAGGTTCTCCTGCTTGGGTTCTTTAAATGTTTATTTGCTTGTGTTCTCGTCAGGTTCTCCTTCTTGGGTTCCTTTTACGTTCCCCTGCTTGGGTTTTCTCCATGATTTCATGCCCGAGTTCTCTCCATGTTCCTCCCACGGTACAAAAACAGCTGTCGGGCTCATTGAAGGCACCAAATTGCCGGTGGGTGTGAATGGTAGGGTATCTCTGTATGTGGCTCTGTGATTGACAGCTGACAGCCCCGCCTCTCACCCAATCATACCTCTGATCAGCTCCAAGCCCGAGATGGTGTTTGAACAGCAGACGCAGCCTTTGACTTCCAGGTTTAAAAGCTCTCTCATTCCATGGGGGCGGGGAATGATGATGAAGGACACAAGCTGCACTGATTCCATCACAAGATGGACTAATTAGGAGAAGGGGAAGTTTCTAAACAAGATCAGGGTGCAGCCTGAAGCTCAGCTCAGGTTAACATGAGAATCAGGGTTTTTGATGTTGTTGTTGCTCATCTCCTGAGGAGCAGCCCTCGCTCCTCCCTCCTCCCCCCTCGCCTAGGCCCAACGCTGCAGCATTCATCATTATTTGTCCGAAATAATCAGATTTTGAGATAGGAGTAAAATCCAGAAGGACAAAAAATGGGAGGTGATCTAATGGAGCCTGCGCAGTTTCTCCTTGGCCTTCAGGTTCCGGCCCGGTTTTATCTCCAATGGCAGGAGCCTCTGACTCAGCGAACGGGACGTCACGTTCATTCATCACTTTCGCTGCGGAGGGGGAGAAGCATTGGGACGCTCTCACCAGACCCAAAGTCGTCATTCCGGTGAAGGAGATGTTTGATCCAGAGACAGGGACCTCATGTGTGCGTGTCTTCCAAAAATAAACCTTTCTTCCAGGTATTTTATATTTCATGAGCCTTAAACATCTCATCCTGGGACTTGCTCTCAAAATGAGCATCTTCTGCATTTCCCTTGCCTGAGCGTGAGAAAGGAAAAAAAGTCGTAAAATCATTAAAAAATGAATTAGCAAGAAATGAACTTGACTCTGCATTTTTCTTCCACTTGAATTTTCACCGTTGAGTTTTTTCCAAAGCCCCTAACGCATCTGCGACCTGACCTGACCTGACCTGACCTGACCCGACGTGCGCGGTGGACCAGTGGCTGGAGCTTCTGCCTCAAAGCCAGAAGGTCCCTGATTGAGGTGGATTTTCTGGATGTACTTCATGTCAGATGTTTCCTGCTCACTGGATCTGCTTTTTACTTTATTGGTGGGAGAAAAAAAAACTCACTTAGACTATTTATATTTTCCGAAATTATGTTTGGATGTGAACAGAATGGGGATTGGTAGAGATCTGGGTGGAAGGATGCTGAGGTTGACAGGCCTAGAGGAAGACCAGAGGGCGTTTATAGATGGAGTGTAATAGACAGGAAGGGGTTTAGATGGAGGCAGGTGATTGGCTGTGGCGACCCTAAAGGGAGTAACCCAGCGGAGAAGAAGCTGAAGAAGACATTTATATGGGTAAATACATCAACCCTGATGTCCAGGAAGCTTCCAGAGGGTTTCTCTTTCTGTTTTCATAAAGCTGTTTTACACTCTTTCAGCTGAGATGTGTTCCACTAGCTGTATCACACAATAGGGAGCTTTAAACGGGGACTAATAAAGAGGTGATGCACGCACGCACGCACACACACACACACACACACACACACACACACACACACACACACACACACACACACACACACACACACACACGTTACTGCATTTATTTCCTCCTTCAGTATCTTCCCTTCTACCTCTTCATGAACTTAGTATTCAAATGAGTCAGATTTCATGATTATTTGTTTTACTGATCAAAAATATCTAAGAATCACAATCCGCTTATTGTGATTCTAGACAGTAATAAGAATCACAATCAGCTTATCTCAGGCCAACATGTGTGTGTTTGGGAAGTAAGAAATACGTGTGCATTTTCTAACTTTAAGGATTTAAAGCATAAATAAATACCTGAAGGTACTTCTTGCAGTTCTGCATCTCTCTGTAAGTAGTTGTAGTGACCAGCAGGGGGGGCCACAGCCAAAGAGGAAGTGGTTGTGATCCGTGGACTGAACGTCTGTCAGGTGGGGCAACGGACTCAACTAGGACGAAGTCATTGGCGCCGACTTCCTGTTTGGACGACACAGGGAAATTGCAGGAAGAAAAGGAATGAGAGGAGGCAAAAGGCATTACATAAAACAAATCAGTGAAATGATTATTCTTCTTTATCTAATGCTGCTGGGACGCTGCCCTGCACCATCCAGATGCTGGGATTTCAATCCACGTGTAATTTAATGGGAAACTGACTCAGGACGAAAAAAAACTAACCAGACAAGGAAACACCTGTTGTTGCATTTACTTCCTTGAATGTAAAAGCTGTTTTTGTCTAATTGTTTTGTGCATTGGTATTTGATTCATCCATTATCCACATCTCTTATCCTGCTCACAGTGTTGCAGGAGGGCAGGGGGTTTGACCTGGACCTGCTGATCCCAATTCACTGTCCACGGAAGGCCCCCCTGTGGGAATCCAACCAGAGACCTTCTTGCTGTGAGGCAGAGGCGCTTACTGCTGCGCCACTGTGCTAATTAAGTCTGGACATCTTCATTTTTACAAGTATGTTGGAGGACAGTACTGGAATGTACCAACGGTCTCCTGCACCACACACACCCCTGACGAGAGAGGCAGAACCGAGTGAAATGATTAGAACAGACACACACACACCCAAGTGAAATTTTTCATGAGGAAAAATAAAACAGCGAAGAGCCTTGTTTCTGATATGTTCTGAGAGAATTAGATGTAATTCTGGGGGAATTAAAGGAGGCTAAGTGGAGTCAGATGGGCGGTTTCAGGCGGCCTGATTGAGCATGGAGAAAAGATTTATGAACACATCATGAGGCCGCTCACGGTGAGAAGAATCTCATCCGCTGATGGCACGCCACGACGGGGGGGAATGAACTTGAACACAACTGTTGTGGAGCGATTCTAGCGGGGAGAGGACGGCAGGGTTGGACCATTACAAGGATTTTTGAGAAATTATTAGAGCTGATTTGACGGGGAATCAAAATGGAGACTAGTTTTCATAAGACATTCATTCATTCATTCATTATTCCACTTATCCTGCACTTGTGAACCCCCCTGCAGGTGTTTGGACTGCATGCACCTTTTATTAGGTGCATATATGTGAAAAAGAAAAACCAAGTAACAAATTTACCAAAAGTTTCATTCCAAAACTTCCTTTTTATATAATCGGAAAACAATCGGCATTGACGTATGACATCCTTATAATATGTCTGGCATTTGTGTCAATATTACCAGTGAATCTACAGCCCTCATAGGGGCTGGCAGACGTTTAGCAGGTGTCGTATGAAATCCTTACCGACGCAGGGGACATATAGAAGACATTATAGGGAGGGAATGAGTGACAGAGGAGGCAAGCGGAGGAAGATGGAGAGAAGGGGGTGGAGAAACGGGATGCTTTATTTTTTTTAATCCATTTATCGTTTCTTTAGTTGACAGTTCTTTTTTTTTATCTGATAATAATTTCCCGTTTTTTTTTTCCCTCCCTCGCATTTAAATCAGATTAATGCGAGAACACCGGTGACTGACACGAAATTAATGTTTCAGATTTAATTAAGAGAGATGGATAGAAGGGGGGCGGAGGGAGAGACGGAGAAAAAAAAAGAGGGGGAGAGCGATAGGAGAAAGGAGGGGGGGTAGATAGTGAGAGACAAAGGGATAGAGAGAAGATGGGGAGAAAGAGACAAGAAGAAGAAAAGAAAACACATCTGCCAGCTGCCCCGCCCCCTCATCAGTCTCTGGGGAGCAACGGCTTATGGAAATGTAGAAAAGAGAGGGAGAGAGAGAGAGAGAGAGAGAGAGAGAGAGGGAGAGAGAGGGAGGGAGAGAGAGGGAGGGGGGGTGAGCCATGCCATTGGTCAGCCGTTTCAACATCTAGCGTGATGGAAATATTTCAGGCGAAGAAGCCGAGGAAGAGACGGGAGACTCAGGAAACACGTTCAGGTCCAAAGGAGACGGGAGGACAGACCTGAGGGGGGGCGTTGAAAAAAAAAAAGAAACAAAAAAGAGAAAAGAAAGGGAAGATGGATGAATGGAGGGACGAGGAAAACAGGTTTAATTAGCACAGGACTCTGGAGGGGTGAGGAGGGTTTTGTCCCTGGTGTTTTTTTTAAAGAAATCTAAAATCAGGTTAAATGTAGAAGCGGCGTGTTTCCCCCGCCCCCCTCCCACGTTGTGAAATCACCCGGCGTGTTGGTTTGTCCGACAGTAGCGTGTCGATGTGGGACTCCGAGGGACGCCAGGGACTGTTCTGACATGGTGCCGACCACAATTCTCCAGGACGAGGACAGAGCGGCGGCAGCAGATGCGTCTCGGAGCGGCCGCAGGTATTCTCTGACTATCGATCCGCGCTGAACGCGAACCTTCCCCTCACCTGAGAGAGGAACAAAAAAAAGCGAGAGGCCATTTAAATTTTCCTACGCCGGAAACGAAAAACAAAAAATCAGCAACGGCGTGCAATAAATTTGCTTTGGGCGCGAACGGCGAGGCTGCCGGCGGCTCCCCGGCCCCCCTCGAAGCCCCCGCTAACGTACGTCACATTCCCCGATCGGGAGCAACAGATGGACTCAAAGCCATAGAGGGGAAACAAACCCACAAGCCATAAGAGACCCCCCCCCTCCTAAGGATCCCTTTTTTTGTGAGAAAAAAAGAAACCTTCTTCCGCTCTCTGCTTTACTGAGCGGAGGACAGTTCAGATATTGAATAACGATAAATAATGTGCGATCTGCGTGTGAAGTGCAGGGGACAGTCGTTGGCCCCCCCGGAGACTGAAAGAGACGTTTAAGTCAAACCCAGACCAGGAGGGGGGTCGGGGTGGAGGTGGAGGTGGGGGCGTGCCTGTCAGAGACAGATAATGACAGGGCAGAAAAAGGGGGCGGCTGCCGCCGTTCATTGATTGTCACCAAGAGTCGGAGAGACTTCACCTGCCGGACGTCCGATCGGACCGAAGACAAAAAGACCCCTCGGCAGGGGACGAGCATCCAAAGAGGGGGGGATCCCCGTCTCTCTCCGCCCGTCCAGTCGGCAGGCTGGCTGGCTCGGCCATGGCGTTCACCTTTGCGGCCTTCTGCTACATGCTCACCCTGGTGCTGTGCGCCGCCCTCATCTTCTTCGTCATATGGCAGGTGAGTGTCACTCCGTCCGACCCGCGACCACCACGCTGACCCACTCCATCCTGTCCGCGTCCGCCCCATCCGCTCTGACCCGCATCCACTCTATCGTCCTCGCCTCCCTGACCCAAGTCCACTCTGACCCACGTCCACTCTCTTGTCCTCGTCTCCCTGACCCACGGCCACTCCGTCATCTAATCGTCCCACCCATGTCCGCTCTGCAAGTCCTCGTCTCCTTGACCCACATCCACTGTGTCGTGCATCCACTCTGCTGTCCTCGTCTCCTTGACCCACGTCCACTCCGACCCTGGTCCGCCGTCATCCGTCTGCTTGGTCGTCCACCCTGATCTATAAATGAAGAACAAAATAAAAAGGAAACACTTAAATTAATTTCTCATTACGCCCTTCTGTAAATCTGTCTTTTTTCCCTTAAATCTAATTAAAAAAGGAATAGAACAGAGACGGTCCCAAAAACCAACAAAAAGAAATTGGAAGCATTGCTGCAAAATCAACTGAAATTAGCTTGAAATTTCCCCAAAAATCTTGTGAAAAATTCCTTAGAATTTAACTCAAAAATTAAAAAAAAAAATAGACATGACACTTCTTGAAAATCTGAAGGGGATTTCCCAGAAGATTAGCAAGAATATGAATAAATGGGCAAATCGCACATTCGCGTTAAAAATGTTGGAATTACAATTTAAAGTCACCCATGTAAGTATCCCATGAGGATCTTGCTTTAAATACATTACTGACAGGTGTAACATGAAACACAGGAACAGTTCAATCTTCGCCTCGTTCATATGGACACACACTCACACACACACACACACACACACACCAAGAGAGCCTCGACTGGCGGAGATAATGGCAGCCATAACTCCGGTCTGAGCCCACCAGACGTCTCAGTGGTGGAAATGCTCAGGCGTAATTGCACCCATTTGTCACGGCCCAACACCTCCAGCCACCTCATGAAAAATATATGTACATGTACGATATTAAGAAGCGTCCATCTGATTCATTTAGTCATTCATGGGGGGGCGGGTCTGGAGACACAGTTTTTTTTTAGTGTTTTTCATTTATTTCCGCCCTCGGGAGACTCCAGTTGGTTTATTACCAGATAATTACGTCTCACTGAACCTGCCAGATTTATATTTTGACGTATACAAAAAAACAGAAGACCATCTTCTTTACTTCTCGTAGGGAATAAAAGAAAAGGAAATAAACACTTTCTCTGACGGGGCATCCCGGCGGACACGCAGCAACCTTACGTCTCGGGTCTATGTGTGTCCGCCCTGGGTGTGAGAGTGGAATTTGCACAGGCGGTGGCGGCGGCAGCTCAGACAAACACCGAGGCTCGGAGCCCTTTTCCCTCAGAGGAACCCGAACACAGTGCGTCATCCTTAACCCTCCTGACACCGGCGCAAACAGCTTCTTTATGCAACGTGTGTTGCATTTATGTTGATTTTCTTCACTGTGGTGAAATGGACAATATTAAAAAGCAAGTAGCAGCAAAAAACACCATTATCTCGGGGGACTATTTTGTGTTTTGCACCTTAATGACCTGGAAGCTCAGGTGTGCCAGAATCTGCTTGAGCGTGTGAAGGAATGTAAATCCCAAGGACTGAGCCTCGATCCTCCGCCGCGTCAGCACCTGAAGGGAGAGCCGAGCGTCTGACGGGTCGCCCGGACCGTGTGACCTGAGCGCTTATCAAACTATAATTTCCAAACCTCCCCACCCGCCTCTCTCGCCACAGCAGAACAATCCCAGTTCCCTTCGCCGCGCTCGGGCCAATCGTCTCGTTCGTTTGCCGCCACGGTAACCATGGAGCCCGCTGAGGCTGGGGGCGGCCGGGCAGGGTGCGCAGGGGTGTGCGCATGTGTGTGCGCGCTATGTTGCCATGGAAACTGCATCTGTTTACAACAAGTGTGAAAGCGGCGCAGGCTGGGATGAAGGTGATGGAGGTGGAGGTGGCTGTGAGGGTGCAGGCTGGGGGGGATACCGTTATAGAGCGCAGCTATTTCCGACCAGCGCCTTGCTTTTCATGATATCTAACAGGGTTTTTCTGCCCACTTATCAGGCGAAAAGAAAAGAAGTCTGGCACTAATGATTTTCACTGAGTCATGGAGACGAGCCCTCACCGTCCAAACGGCTCTTCAGAAGCGCTCCGCCGAGACCGCAGCGCTCGCTCTCACCTCGCCGGCTCGTAGTGAACCACTCAGCCCGCACAATTGTGCCAAGTTATAAACAATAAAAGGAAGATTTAATATTCTCGATAAAAGTAACGGCTTGTAAATGTGCCGCGGTGGCAAACCGTCCAATTTAACAAGCTAAATCAAGCTAAAGCTCGAACTATTGTGTCACATCATTATTCTCGAAATAAATTGTGAAGTGCATATTTTAACTTTCTACATCCAAACATTAATATGTATTATATAAAACACAAATACACGATGAAGTATCCAAAACATTACCTTGACAGCTTAGAAACCAGAAATAATGTAGAAAAAAAAAACAACAAATAACCCAAAATTACAGCAAAATCGCCCAAAGATCACAAGAAATTACCAAAAGGAAAAAAGAAATCTGATAGAAAATGCCTCCAAAAAACTGAACAAAAATTTAAATTACCAAAAACATTTTGCAAAATACTGAGCAGGAGATTCATGATGAGATCCACTCACCAAATATTTTATTATTATAATGTGCAGATTATTTATGCCCCCAGGAAAATGTTGACCTCACCATCATTACTTTTTTTAAATATTTATCTCATGTCACTCATTTCGTTTTCTTCATTTATGACCTTTGCGTGTGTCTGTCAGAATAATCTGGTAATTCAGAAAAATCATTTGCTAATTCTTGTATATTTCCTCTGCAACGTCAGAATGCCAATAAATGTCTCACACACACACACACAAACACACACACACACACACACACACACACATTTACACCCCATTCATCAGTGTGTTCAGACAGGAAGTTGTGGCCGCAGTCACTAAAACGACAGCAGCTCCACGCAGGAGATAAAACAGGGCTGGTTGAAAAGACGGCTGCGGGGAGGACTCGGCACGTGGACAGGAATGCCCAGAAAAAACAAACTCACGTGTTTGTGTTTCATGTGTTTGATACTATCAGATCATCGCGTTTGACGAGCTTCGCACAGACTTCAAGAACCCCATCGATCAAAGCAACCCGACCAGAGCGGTAAGAACGCCAGCTTTATTCCGTCCCCTCTGCTGCCAGAGCGTTGGATGACAACTTCCCATGGCAGAAAATGCAAAGTCCAACCGGGGGGGAAATCGTCTTCGGCATTTAACAATGATGTTTGTCAATGTTTGCTCGCATCAACTGTTCAGACCAAAATAAGAGCATCAGTGATCCGCTGCCTGCTCTGGCGGCTGACAGAGGAACGAGAGGTTGCAAAAGAATTTGTGATTTTAACCTCAGAGCCAATAGATTTCACGATCGAACAGTTTTTCATATTAATTACATTTTTTTTCACATTTTCAGGGATTTATTTGTCTTACGGTTCATTTTCTGCATTTCTTACTTAGATAATTTAAACCTTAAAAGTCAAAATTGCCTCTTTCCAATTCATTTTCCCTTAATTGATATTTGTTGCTACTGATTGTACAGGCAGTGAGGATGCAAGCGAGGGCACATCTGGTATTTTTGTCTGGTTTATTGGTCTTTTGTAGAATTTCTATCAAGTATAAGGGGAGGTTTTCCGGCCGGTAATGGAATATTCTTCCTATTAATTAAAATCAGTGCACGGGTCCTTTGGTTCTGATCCAGACATCCAGGTGAAAGGGCTCCACCTTCATTAACATGCAGATTTGAATAATCATCCCTCTCCAGAAGTCTCACTTTGCTCAATTAGTAGGCATGAGAATGCAAATTGAGCCCCCCCCACCCACCAGCCATCAACGCGGGGAGATGCTGATCGCCGTGGCAACCGCAAAAGTTCAGCTGCATCACCTCACCTCACTATAATAAGAACTTATTCGCTGGAGTCCCACTTGAAACTTCAGCCCACTCCAGAGTCAAAACAGGAGACGCTCTTCCTTCCACGGCTGCAGGCTGGAGATGATTGCGGCTGGGCGCCAGGTGCAGGCTCCTCGGCTCCGCTAGGCTTTGGCGGATTTGTGAAAAAAAAAAAAAGGACCTTCTTGCACATCTGAAGGCTGTGAAGTGGTCTTTTCTAATTTCAGCTGATTTCCTGCAGGTTTTTGGCATTTAAGTAGTCATTTCATGCAGATGTTTGGCTCCTGTCCAGGTCATTTTTATGCACGCTTTATTTCTTCCCCAAAAGGTATGGGGATGTTTTGTATTCAGTAATTCCTTTCTGAGTTTTGGAAAAGTTTCTTGCTATTGTTCACTGAAAAGGGCCGCTGTCATGAGTGGGCAGTTCTCCCCCCTCTCTCTCCGTGGGCGACGCTGCTTCTGCACAAAACATTCTCTCCTCACCTCAATAACAAATCGCATCGCCGTCGGTAACCGCTGCCATTATCTCCTCCGTGGAGCTGGGTAGCAGCAGCTGCGAGCGTCCGTTTTTCTCACAAGTTGTGATGTTCCAGCGACTATGTCGAACCCGTGCCCAACGCGTCCGGCGCCGAGGCGCGGGGGAGGAGGCTGCAAAGCCCGGCAGTAGGCGTGAGGAGGCTCTGCCAGCGTCGGACACACAAACACACACCGGCTGAAACCCCTGTAAAAACACAATGCGGCAGCAAGCGATAAAAGCAGAATTTAGAGTTTTCAGGCCCTCTTTGGATGGTTATTTAGTTACATCTGTCTTAGTGAATTGTTTTTTGTAGTTGCTTTCCTGGCCATTTTGGCTTGTTTCATTAAAGGTCAAGTTCTGTTGTATCTTTAGACACTTCGGAGTCACTAAGATGGCTGTCTTCATGAGAACGTTTTACAGTTTTATCATCAGCTTTCAGTTGTTTGGCAAAAAGACTTTTTCAGACATAGCTGTGCTAATTTTCATGGTCATTTCAGCTGATTTGGGGGGTTTTCTTGGTCTTTTTTTTCAAGTTGTAGGTAAATGAAAGGCTGCCTTCGAGAGTTAATCCTAGTCTTGGATCTCTTTTCCATGTGAGAGCAGCTCACACTAACCCAGTCTGAGTCCATCCAGGCTGCAGGGACAGTTTGCTGTCCGGATGCTGCGGATTCAGGGCAGCGGCCACTTTGAGCTTGTCCAGGGATTCGGAAATTTATGCTCGGAGGCGCAGCTCATGGCCCGAGCTGAAGGGAAACAGACCACGGCGGCCCGGAAACTTCCGTCCCGACAGAGTCAGAGAAGAAACGAGGGCTACGAGAAGTGACCTCAGAATGAGCAGCAAATGACAATTTTTCTGCTTTAAGTGTAGAGATTTAAAATGGATTAATTTGAAAATGAATTAAGGCACAGTGTGGGGGACCCAGTTAAATATGAAACTAATTAGAGGCACTCATTGATTTTCCAGTTGCAAGCAGTTCAATCTGATTTATCACGTCGGCGACAAGGGACATGGGCAGATATGAGAGAACGGACGATAAAATGCCTGATCAAGGCAAACTTTTATTTACGCCCTGAAATGTTCAAGCGGAGATCGCCTCCGTCCCCGTGGCCGGCTGAGGAGGCATAACTCAGACGCCCTGTCTTTGTGTTCCGACAGAGGGAAAGGATCCTCAACATCGAGAGAATTTGCAACCTCCTCCGCAGGGTGAGCCATCGACCATCAGGACGTCCGCGCAGTCTTTTATTGTGAAAATCCAATATTGATAAAAACCTGAAAGTGAATGGGATTGGGTTGGGAGCCAGGAAACCAGATCACCTGACATTATGTGCCTGTGTGTGTGTGTGTGTGCCTGTGTGTGTGCGCACGTCAGCTGGTGGTTCCGGAGTACTCCATCCACGGGCTTTTCTGCCTGATGTTCATGTGTGCGGGAGAGTGGGTGACCCTCGGCCTAAACATCCCGCTGCTCTTCTACCATCTGTGGAGGTAGGAAGTCCAGACCCCCCCACCCAAGCAGATGTCTCCACGGCTCCCGTCCAATCCCACAAAACTTATTTTCCCTTTCAGGTTCTTCCACCGACCAGCCGACGGCTCCGAAGTCATGTACGACCCAGTCAGTGTGATGAACGCCGACATTCTCAACTACTGCCAGAAGGAGTCGTGGTGTAAACTGGGCTTTTATCTGCTCTCGTTCTTCTACTATCTCTACAGGTGTGTGTGCGTATGCATATACGCAACGTTTATCGCGTACACCATATACGAACGCATATGTATTTAAAGCAGATACGGGGTGAAAGTGTGTCATATGAGTTGAACAACCGTTAGCGCCATTCTTCGTGTCTGTTAATTATCTTGTTTGGGGGAAAACAAAATAGCTCAAAAATGTTTTTGGTCAGACTGTCCTTTACTTTTGCCTAATTTTAGGGAAGTTCTTACAGATTTTGAGGTACTTAAGCATAAGTACTCATAACTAAGGCTTTTTAAAAACGTTCATTTTTTACAAAAAGAACTTTTGAGTTTCAGCTTGTTTTTTCCTCATTCTTAGGCCTTTTTCCGGAAATCGCTGTGCATTTGCCAATTTTGTGCAAAAGTCGGGGGGAATTTCTGGATTTTTCTGCTCATTTTTTTTTTGCCAATTTCTAGCACATGCCTAAAGCTAAGCTCTGCTGCTCTGTATTTCCTGCTGCACTGACATGTCTTTTTTTTTTTTTTTTTTTTTTTCAAAAAAAAAAAAAAAAAGACGCAGCTGGACCTCAAATTAAAGGGTCGGTTATAGATTTGCCTTCTGAACCGGTTCGGTGTCGCTTGTGCTGAAATGTCGATTGACCCCCCCAAAATAAGAGCTCACCCGAGTTTCTCTCTGTGTGTTTTCTGTGCTTGCTGCCGTGGTCTATTTCCTGCTGAAGTATGGTCTACGCCTTGGTGAGCTTCTAACAGCCAGCGGGGGAAACATTGGAAAGAAAGAGGAAAGAAAGATTCTTATAAAAAACAAAAAAAAAAAGAAAGAAAAAAACAAAAAACAGGAACAATGAAGACATCAGCTCTTCCTGTCTCTGTGTATCCTTCCCGACGCCGCCTCGGGGTTTTTGCCCCTACGTCTCATCTCGGAAAGAAAAACAAACAAACAAATAAACCAGAAGACTGATCCGAGCGATAACGTGAATGTAAAAGCTCGATCTGTATCGGCCTATCGAGGATTTTGTCGTCGGGCGGCTTGACGGAGGTATATCTAAAAAAGAAAAGGGATTGAAACAGACGAGGGGACGCTTGTGTTGCCTTTTCTAACCCACAGTTTCTGAAGGGCTGGAGTTTTTACCCCCCTCACCCCATGCTGCTCTTAACTGACCCAGTCTCTCCACTCACTGTGAATCTCCAAACTCTTCGGGACTGGAAGGGAAAAAAACCCAACAAACTAAACATATACAGTATTTCTGTATCTTCTTGACTTTTCCAAATGTGCTTAGGGGGAACTCTTTGGGTTTTGTTCTGTATATTGTAAGCAACAGATGCCTCTGATATGAAACCACCCCTGTTGTGTCGCTGGATGACAGGGTCGGCCTGAGGCTTTTTAGAGAAAAAAGTCGCCACAGGGGACTGGGCCCCCAAGTTGTCACGTTAGGGAGTAACTATTTATTCAAAAATATTAAATAAAAAAATTTAAAAAATGTAGCACTACACTGTAAAATTTGCCAAGCTTATCTTGAGTTTAATAAAAAGCCTATTAACCTGCTGCGTTAGAGAAAATTATGAAGCTGAAACTTTACAATTAGAAATAATTATTTCTTTGTTTAAAAAATAACTGGATACAATTTTGAACATCTGCAAGAGCAATGAATAAGAAGAAGAAATTAGACATAATAATTTTACAATTCTGCTTTTTCCAAGACAATTGTTTTCCAGGTTTTCTTGTGAGTCAACCTATCAAATTTCAGAGTAGCAGATTTGCAGAAATAGTGCAGATCAAACTGGTCATATTTTTAGATATCTGCAAGGTTAAATAGGAAAATAGCAAAAGTGCAATACAAGGAACACAATTCATACAAAGTGAACATGTGAAAGGATTAAAAACAAACAGTCATTTTTAAAGCAGACAAAATAAGTGTAAATAGAGTTGAAGAGGCAACTGAAGGCCTCCAAACTTTGTTTTAATTAAAAAAGATAAAAAAACAAACAAACAAAAAGCTAAGACCAACAGGCTGTCAGGTTAAAGAACACAAACAGTAAAAAATACAGATGTGCAATAAAAGTTCGAGACAAAGGCTATAAAAAGTCTGGACCTCATTCAGACAACAAACTAACAAAATCTATCTTGGAGGGAGGGGGCCCCTGACCAATCACAGGGCCCTGAAAATGTGTTTACTTTGCTCAGCGGGCCGGGTTGGGCCGGCCCTGTGGGTATATAAAACTGTAACGGGCAAAAACAGGGTTTGCTAGAGAACCTTAAAACACTGTAAGAAATGTCGGGCTGGGATGGGCCATAGCAGAGTGGCAGTTGGACCAGGGTTGGCTCATAGAGGCAGAAGTGGAGGCTTCATTGAAAGCTATTAACCTCCACCATCTTCAGTCACAGCTAGGTACCTCAGGTGGGGCGGTTAATGTGAGTTAACCTTATCAACCTTTCATTGATACTAATCGTGGAATGACCTCTCATAAACATTTGGGTAGCCACATTCTATTTTAAGAACAGCGCCCCCTGTCATTCTACGTGCTCCTTCCGACATAGCTTTTCTGCGATCGGTTGAAAGTCTAGCCCTTTATATCAAGCAGTGTTTGAACCAAAATTGCTAGCCTTGGCGTTCGGTCTGGCGATATCAGGCCAGCTCGGGGGGCAAATGTCTGAGAAGGAAAAGAACGGTGTCCATGTATGAGTAGAAACACTTAGAAACCTCTGAGGGCCTAACTTCTGGTTTAGACTTTGCCAACTTTACTGTGATGAAATTATTTGATCTTATCAACCTCAGAAAATGTAATATGACTGACCGAATGAATCGAATCGGAATTTTTAACAGTTTGTTGAACAGGGGTTTGGACATATCACTCTCCACCCACTTGTCTGTCAGCGTACATCTAAAGTGAAGGTGTTTTTTCAGCCCCCCTTCATCAGATGACTGACAGAGTGGTTGCAATTCCACATTTTGGCCACTAAGAAAATTCAAATCTAAAACCTGTCTCTCCTTCTATCCAGCTTTGTCAACGAACCCACGGTTGGCAAAGATGCTATTTTCCACACATATTACATAATTTCCCGGGCGCCGGTCTTTGCTGAGAGTCGAATTTCACACTGTAACGGAGAACCGACCGCCACTTTGACTTAACCATCCCTGATAACGTAAGCATTCCTGTCCATCTAGGACGTACTGTATGTTGCGCTACATACTACACTCATGCTTTCCAAAGAGCTCCGTGCTCAGACTTAAAACGCCAAAAGTTTATTTGTAAAATAGCATAAAAAAATTAATTGAAAAAAGCTTAAAAACCCTTGTTCCAAATGAATTTAACGTCACTTTAGTAAAGTAAAAACTAGTGAGTAAGAAAGTGCCTGAAGTGACTTCGACTAAATACTAGAAACCCTGGCAGGTCATGTGAATTTATTTTGGCATAACGGTTTTGGGGTGGGTGGGTGTCTAAATAAATAGATAAATAAAAATAAAAAAAACTATTGTTGTACTTTTAGTGTGCAGGGAGCGCCTTATTCCTATTTCTGGTGAAGTTTATTCAGCCGCATCTGTACCGATCACTCTTAGCACAGCTATGTTTCTCTGATCCAAGGTAGACTAGAGAACTACTTATGTACAAAAAGCAATTTTTAAAAAACGCAAACTAGCAATGTGATACTGTTCATGCGACTTATTGACGCATTTTTCTTTAAAGTGTTCGTAATTACTGTCTCAGAGATGGGTGGGGGGTTTGATTCGCTTGGACTAGGGAATACGGCGAGGACACAAAAACATTGTTTTGTGACCAAGACTTGCGCATCTGTTGTTGTCATGGCGATAATGTGTTTAACGATTAATTTTTTTCCTTTTTTTTGTATTGGATAATGAGCTGATGGTTTAGAAACTATGTGACTTAGACTTCAGGAAGCGAGAGAGAAAGAAATCCCAAGGCTAGAGAACAACTTGAGATGTATGTTGTAAATGCAGGTGTAACAACATGGCGGTGACAAAAAGAAAAGCCAGAAAACTGCAGACGATTATAGTGCTCTATGATCAAAGTTTGTTTTTACATCCACCCAATTACTTTAATATATATATATATATATATATATATATATATATATATATATATATATATATATATATATGTGTGTGTGTGTGTGTGTATATATATATGTACATATACATATACATACATATATATATATATATAAAATCCCTTGAAAACCACATCCTCAAATGAGTACTTTTAAAGGAAGGGTTCCCCAAGCTGTAGTCCTGTGTCCTCATTGAGATACGTTACGCTTTGAGTTCCCTACACCTTTTACTTCATACTTGTTAACGCTGACATGTTGCTGTCACATATACGGACTCTTTAGCAACTGCTAGTGGCAGCAACATTAAATGGCACCAATGATGTTGGAGAAGGTTAGTACTATGATGAAAATCTGGAACAAAATGAATAATTATGGAAAGCAACAATGCTTCGACACTTCTATATGTACTACCATACAGTAAACTGAGCCACGGTTACTGCCTAAGGACATAATGTTTGCAAATCCAACCTTTACAAAAAAAACTAAAAATCCTGAAAGGTCTGCAACTTTGAAACAACAGGAATATATCACTTAATCTTGTAAAAAACTTCAAGATATTGAAGCAAAATAAGACCAGTAAAAAAAAAATCCCCCAAACTGCATCATGTCCAAGGACATTGCGGTTATTTCAGAAAATGTATTTACGTCCTACAGATCAAAAATCCATTAAAGAAAAAAAAAAAAAGACAGCCTAGGTTTGTACCAGAAACTATAAAAATTAAGACAATGTCTCCATAATTTCTACAGGGAAATACAAAACCACTGAATGTTGGACGAGGAGCAGCTCTTAATTATTTGTCGTGTCACGGATCCAATCCTGGCCGTAGCCTCGTCTCCTCACTTATCAGCAAATGTGAAAGCAGCCTTCTGGTGTTAAGACTGAGAAACCATTCTTCACAACAGCGCTTAGACTTTCATCTACGACGGCTGGAAGAAAAATGTTTTTTTGACTGGAGACAAAACACTGGTTTAGACCACAATTTTTCGAAACAGAGCATCAGTCTATCGCGCCCGTTCGTCAAACGTAATGGCTGCTTCTGACAGCACAAATCCATAAGAATACTTGCCAGAGAGAGTTTAATGCTGTGTAGAGAGGGGAAAAAAAGTAACAGCAGGTCCATAAAGCAGCTGCTTTGCAAACAGAGGTACCGGTTGAGAATGTCTTTGAGAAATTTCATCTGTGGCTAAATACACATCTGCCAGAATTTACAGCAAAAGGAATTTGCGGGGTAATGAAAATGTAAATTGCTTTTTTTTTTTCTTGTACAGCTTATCCTGAATAGGCTTTAAAAGTGATCCGTTCATTGATTTCGAAGGGATTTCCTCTGCTGAGGAAGTTATTTGATCCGTCTTGACATTTCAAAGAGCTTCATTCCTTTTCAACTGAATTACAATATGATATATTATCTTTATTTTTTCCTGACCTATATGGAAATGATGAAGAGACAAAAAAAAGGAAAAAAATCATCCATTAGTAAATCTTTGTTTTAAATTAAGTGTATGTCTTATAAGCCTTACCAGTCTTTGGTTCACATGTGAACATTTGTATCCTGTATTTTAATCTGAGTGGTAGAAAATAGATGCTTAGAGACATCAATATACCTAAAAAGGGGTTTCCAAAAAGCTTAAGTATGAGGGACACAAAGGAACAATTTTAAAATTAGCAAGCAAGAACGTAGAAAACATATTTGAATAATCTGATTATTTGCAGCAAAGGACCTAGAAATCCGCAAGAAACGCCACTGCAAAAAGGCCAAAAAAACTACCGAGACATTATTTCAAAATCAGCAATAATCTATCTGCAAGAAATAACTTAAAATTTAGAGAGAAAAATGTAGAAATTAGCAGGAAAGCACCTTAAAATCAGCAATAAACGTTTTTCCTCCAGGACAATTAATGGATAGTCATATATGTGACCTGTTCTGTGTGTCCATAAGGTTTTTATACAAAACTCCAATAATGGTTGTTCAGCTCATATATGGTTATTATTAAATATTTACTATGGATATTTGGCGTCGATTTACTGTCATATATACATATATATTTATATCACCAATGGTGTAACTTTCATATGGAATACATTTACTGAGGACAAAAAGAACAAAAAAAAAACAAAAAACAGAAATATCTCATTCTACCCGGATCTTTTCTCGTTGGTGAAAATGAATGTGACAATGAGTCGGGGGGAGACAAAGCAATTGTTTCAGTATAATCACAGGAAATGGAAATTAGCAGTTAGCGTGCAGAAATTATGACATCTCCCCGGCTAAAACGACTTCTTAATGGTCCATCACTGAAAAGGGTGTGACACAAAAGACTGAACGCGTCTTGCCGAGTGGTAGGAAATGGTGGGACAATGAGACCTCAAAAACTCTGCCAACAAAGCGTGTGTGTGTGTCTGTATATGCGTATGCGTGTGTGTGTGAGTGTGAGATCTGGACAATCACACACAAAGCACAAAAGAATGAGGGTGGGGGACTGAAAAGACCCCAGGTGGCAGAAAACACAGCTCAGTTGAATGTCATCATTTAGTTGCTGTATACAAAAAAAGCATTTCAGAAAATTGTATTTCAGTATAATCTCTTTGTAATCTGTCTTTTATACATTTATCATCGATGTACGCTCCAGTAGATTTTGTGGGTTTCTTTATATTTACTAGATAACACTACAATGTACAGTTCATAAACTCACATGTATTCTAATAAAACAGCGGTGCCAAAAAATAATTCAACCCACTTTCCCTAATTTCCTGACGGCGACGGCTCAGGCCTTTTGTCCATCTGTGCTGTTTTTTGGTTGTTTTTTCCCCTTTCTTTTGGACTTGACATTCAGAGAGGCACCAACGGAGGAGAATATGACTTGCGGGATGAGAGGAATTTAGAAGGGAGGACATTGGAGTGGCGCAGCGGACAAGAAGGGACACAAAAATAAATAAATTAATTTAAAAAAAAAAAAAAAAAAGAAGATGAAAGCTGCTTGAAGAGCAGCTGCATTCAGGAGGGGTTCCACAGACCCGCAATAAATTTCTTCACCAAGATGGAGTAACTGGGGGGGAAAATATATTTCTAAATCCTAAAACAAAAACATCTTTTTGACACACTACACTTCGTTTTTATCCATGATTTGTCCAAATATGCGCATGCGCTTTCATATACTATAGTACAACACTTTATAATGAAATCCCATTTGCAATGACAAGTTATTTCAATAGAGAAGATCATTTAAAATAGTTGAGGGTGAGTATTGGAATGAAACAGGTTTACATTCAATTATATGCACAAAGGGGTGAGAATCTTCTAGAGAGAAATAAAGAGAAATACACCTTGTTTCAGTGTACATGTCATTTTATGAATGATTTCATTTGAGAGTAGAATATCTAAAATGTCTGAGAGAGTGCCATTCCAATACATTTTTAAGTAAGACACAAGGGCTAAAATATGTTTCACCTGTCAGCTGAACTGAACCTTAATGGGTTAACAAATTCTAGGGCAATGCCATGTTCCTGTCTGATCAAAAGACAGCGCTACATTAATATCATTAATATTTTCAAGTATAAAGCAGCAGATGCCAGCAGTAACATCACAAAACTAACCTGCTAATGATCGCTGATGAAAATATCACAGTCCCCTTTTTTCCCCTTAATCAGTGACAAATTTTATGCCAGCAACACTTCAACCCCCCCCCCCCCGCAGAGAGACACATACACACACACACACACTCACACAGTTTAATTTACAAGAGGAGTAAAGGGACGTTTCCCTCATCCGGCTCGGGGATTTGTTCGTCAGGACTGAAATGTTTGCCAGGTTATCGCTTGTCTAAATAATGATTCAGACGGAAAACAGAGCAGTGGTGAAGGCATTGAGCTGGCACTCTTGCTGTGTTTGAAAAGGACATCGTCGCTACCCCCCACCACCACCGCCGTCGCCATGGAAACAAAATTGTATTAGAGATTCCTGTTGACTCACTCGGAGGCTCTCACTCACAAGAGGGAGAGGGAAAGAGAGAGAGGGAGAGAGAGAGAAACCATTTCAAGTCCAATCCACCGTTTATACGCCTGGCAGCTCTGCTTTCTGTTTTGTGCACAATACATGGGATCAATATAAAGGATGGTACAGTGAGTTGTCATGGCAACATAACAGGGTCTTCACACATGACACCTGCTTATCCTCAGGGCACAGGCACACACAAACAGAATCTCTTGCATTCCTGTGTCTCATCCCGCAGTTCACGCTCATCATCCAGGGCTTTTCCTTTACTTTTCCTTTTTTTAAAGGTCCAATAATTGTCTCAAATACCTTGCCGCCCACCTGACCATCCAACTAACACCAAAAACCACCACCCGTGTCTGTGCTCACAGAAAGGGGGTTGTCATGGAAACTGGCTACAGGCTGTCAAGCTTGAAACACTGAGATTGACACACGTGTACAGACAGCACGACGGCTAATTCATTATTAAAAGCACAGCTGCAATCCTTCAGTCTGGGGGGGCGCAGGGGCGACGACTACAAAGCGGTCCCCCGACCAACAAACCTATGAGGCAGCATCTTTAACACTGGAGCGGATTTCTGACGGGGTCATTACATCACAAATTATGCACCTCCAACATTCATTTTTGAAACTCAAGAGAAAGAAAAGCAAAAAAACTTCTAGCAAAGGATAAACAATGGTTAAATTCACAGTTCCACAAATTGGCAACCTTTACTTTGAATTGTGCGTTGAATATCTGACACTTACATTACAAGTTTGATTGCGTCAGTTGCTGCTTGTATAAAAACTTTTCCCCAAGCATTAACCATGACTAGCTGATGACCTAGCACTTCAGCAGGCCAACATCAGTAAAATATAATCTTTCGGCCCAACACAACAGCTCCATAAGTGTGCAGAAAACAAATCGGC
Source organism: Fistularia commersonii (assembly GCF_037954325.1). Classification (NCBI taxonomy): domain Eukaryota; kingdom Metazoa; phylum Chordata; class Actinopteri; order Syngnathiformes; family Fistulariidae; genus Fistularia; species Fistularia commersonii. Next base: position 10,940,464 of record NC_141298.1, on the reverse strand, counting down.
ACAGTATATTCACTGGATACGAAGCCTGAGCTAGAACAAACCAAATGGAAAAAGATGGGTAGGTATAATGATCACTATGACGGCTCAAACACTTTCAAAAAATAATTGTGGGGTATGTTTAACAATGTGGGTTAACTGAAAACCAGCATGAAGATCACGACAGCATTACGAAGTGAAAAGTCAGGCCTACCTTCAGAGGGGCTGTGGGGGATTGGATGCTTTCTGTTACGTCAGTGGCCGCCATTTTGTGTGTGTAATCCAGAAGTCGTTTCCGAGAGAAAAGATGGAAATGCGGCCAATTTTATGCACAGCGTCGCTTTTAATACGTCGCTTTTTTGTGTTAAATTCAGTCCGCCCGGTGATGAAATTATCTCACTATTGGGTCCTTCGTCCTCTATCTCGGGTCAAGCTAACCTTCCTCATCGTCTTGCGACAGGTTGACCAGCTAACCTAGCTAAAATTTTAGCATCAGGACTTTCAAAGGACAAGACGTCCGGTGGGGGCTTATTTAATTTAACTAGATTGAGCTTTATTTTTCCAATTACTTTGCGTACCAGGTATACACACAACTCCCGCCGTCATTAAAACACGGTTACCGGCCCTTTTTTCGGTTCGAACCGGACATTTTTCGGTTCCCGCTGAAATTCAAGTTGATAGGCAGGTAGCGAACGTCTTCTCCAACCTCCGCCAATCAGAAGGCGCCTCTCACTGGTAACGCCATCACCAGGAAGCCGATTGACTGCTGCTAGGCGACGGTGAGACGTTCAAGAACATTGCGTTTTTCTTAGTATTCTTATCGCAGGACCAATTTAGCTTCATAACAACACAACGGACTCCGGACTGTTACAACTCCGGTTAAAAGATATAACATAACAATGTAATTATTTAATTAAAAAATTTAATTTCTAGTGATATAAATTGACGATTTTTTTTCCGTATTACCGCCGTGATATTTGTGTCCCAAGTTTTAACGTAACGTTAAAGGTAACGTGAACACATCGGCTGCTTTGAATCGTCTCAATAAGATACTCACGTTTGTACTGCATTATTTTCCCAGACCTGCTGCGTATAAATACATTACCTATTGAATAAAATATATAACTTTAATCGGATAAAATACTACGAGAATCACAAATTTGGAGTACATTATACATCATCAACAAATGTCACAAGAATACATGGAACTGTGAGGAAAACCCATCTATATCTTTTTTCATGTCTGTTTTGCTTTTTCATGCAACCCAAATGATGGATTATTTCAGTTGTAATTTCAATAATGTTTTCTCTCACTAAACGTCTCAAGGGTGATCGTTGTGCAGAGGGGACGAGGGCCCGTCAGCTCAGCCGACAGCAAATTCAAGTTGTATTTTATTCTCAGCATGAAAACACAGCGTCTGCGCTTTCAAATACCGGAAGCTGTTTGTCTTCATGTCAAAGTTATTCACACTATCGTCTTGTTTTTCCTCCGTGGGTCGCTTGTCCAGACAGACTCTGCAGTGACTCATTACGCCTGTCAGCTGCCGTCTAGTACAACTATCCTTCCGTCGGTACCCCCGCTCCCTTCCCAGCTCAAGGGCTCCATGGATGGATTAAACGGCGCACAAATCAAAGTCTCTTTTCCACAGCCTTGAAATTTCTAAACAACTGCAGCCTTTTTTTTCTGCCTCCGTTTTTACGGACTAATCCAATGAGACACTTTTAACCTTCCATTTGTCCCATGGTCAATTTCAGAAGGCTCTATGTGAGAAATGCAGTTTTATGTTAGTGTCATTATACGAAAATGCACACATTTACGTAAGAGTACGGGAGAGAATTGACAACCACTGGAAGTAATTTTTTTTTAGTCTGTTATTGTTATTATTATTAATGTTATTATTATTAGTAGTAGCTGTACTAATAATGTCAGCTGTCAATCACATATGGAGGCAACCATTTGATTCACATCTACGTGAAAATGAACCTATCAGAATGTGGGACCGTCTGCCTGAGAGGCGACCGCTTTTGTAAACGTATAAATTAGGCACAATTTCACATAAATGGGGTCCATCAGGAAAGAAGTACAAATAGCTGAATGAGCTGGACAGACTGGAGACTGCCTGAAAGGTTCGAGCTCCAGGCTGTTTAGAAAAATCAAGACTGGAAACAGTCCGTCCAGAAAAGAAAGATGGCAGATTTTGACAGCATTTAAAGCTAATTTGTCTGTGAGTGATTTGTTTGGGATGTTAATTTTAATCCGACTCAATGGGTTTTACAACTGAATCTCACTTTTGTATTGCTTTATGTTATTTCCAGAAGAACAAGGCCCCGGGGCTTTTCTTGTCTTTATATCTTTTTAACAGTCAATGGAATATTTCAAATCTTCTGCGCTTGCCTTTCTCAGAAGAACGAGCGCTAACATCGGCCTCTCCCTGCTGGTAACGGACTTGCGACGGCGCAATCCCACACGTCTTTTTTGTGAATCTCACTTGAATGTGATTTCATGAATATCTTATAAATATATTTTAATGAGGTCTCTCCCCGCAGAATCCGAAGAGATTTTTTTTAGGCGAAAGCTAAGATGAGTTTTGCTGCTTCTCCCATGTGTTTTTGCAATACGGCTTTTTTGAATGGTTCGAATACCACGGTCTATCTGTACATCAGCTCACATGTGTACCGGGCTGTTTAGCATTCCAGTCACCAACCATGTTTCTAATTAGCACTTAGCGAAAAGGGAGGAAGAAAAAAAACTAGCATAATAATAACACAAAATAGCTTGAGAGCTGCGTAGGCGCAGCCTGCAGCCTGCAGCCAGCCCGGAATCTAAATAGGCTAAAAAGGTGAACATCGGCGGCATGCACGGACATGTGTGTGTGTGTGTGTGTGTGTGTGTGCGCGCACAGCGTGGTGTGACAGACACATTCATCCCCACATGAATCCCGGAGGATCCACAATGAGAAATGGCCAATTTAATTGCATAATTGGTATGTTTTTTATGGTTTTGAGAGTCCAAATGCATGACAGAGTGATGAAAGGCATTAATGGCAGCCGAACGGGCAAAAAACAAACCTTCCTGATGGGCCATGCTCTTTCTGTGGGAAAAATAAAATTAATTATATGATAAAAGGGCTAAAAGACTCATTTAAAACTCTTGGAAATGTTGATTTAAAAACAGCCAGTGGGAAAAAAAAACTGGTGTACTGTTTTTCATCAAATTATATAAGTATATATATATATATATATTTTAACGTTGCTATTTCTCCAACATGAATCAAAGAAAACAGTGGGTTTATTTGTTTACAAACTGTGCTTAATTTAAATAAAAGTATAATCAACACTCCCCCTCCAAGGTGACACCCTACAACACAGTGGACGGCACGTAAAATAAATCATGATAATCGCTTATGATGTCTATAAAACATGGCTAAATAAAAAGATAGTAACATAAGATGGTTGAATTAAACACGGATATCGTAGGAGAGGTCGGGGCCTATCCTGACCATTCACCTTCTCGCCATGCCACCTGGACCAAATGAGAATGAGGTAAAATAGAAATACAACTGGGATACAAAAGCAGATTCTTTTCATTTATTGCAAATTTTTAATAAGAATTTGGGCATTTAAAAAAATGATGTCGCCCAAATTTCTGCTTGAGACCACAAGAAAGAAACAAAGATGTCTGTAGTACTTTTGAGTTTGTACTAGCTTGTACTGTTTGTACTAGTTTGTACTGTTTTTTTGAATGTTTTCACCTGAAGGAACTAGTCTGGAATGGTTCTCCAAGTCACATTTGCTGTTGTAGTAGCACAGATACGGTTGATAACCTCTTGGGCGCCTGTGTCCTCGTACGAGGACATTACAGTACCAACTCTCCGCACTTTGTATTTCATGCTACTTGACTCTTGTTTGTGCTCCTCACATGGGGAGACCCTTTAATGCCTGCCATTGCTAGCAAGAGCAAATGACCACGTCAACTTTTTGGGTGTTTGTAGTTCGATACAGACACGTGTTTGAAATCTAATTAGGAACAGTGGTGCTAATGGAGTACCTATTTGGGTACGCCGGGACTTAGAGGCACTTGTCCAAGCAAAAACGGGACTATTACACAGCAAGATAAACCTTTTGTATGGAGTCTCAAAGATGGTAATCAGCTTTCAATATAAATTAGTTAGGAGACATAAAAACGTATAAGATCTGTTCAAAAAACTGTCATCTCTCACACGGATGTGGGGGTTCTACATCTCTAACCAAAGCACTTTCTCAATTGTCGCTCAGCGGTTGGTCCAATGGCCGACATACTTGCTCCACACCTCGGTTTAGGTTGTTCAATAAATGTAGGGGAAGATCCTGTAGGGCACGCGTCTGCAGTAGGCATCCCAAGCCAGCCCGTATTTGGCGCGGCACTGCCTCTCGTCGCGGGCCTCCCTATGGATCAGCAGTACGGTGAAGTAGATGACGTAGAAATAAGGCAGCGGGTGCGAGAAACCTGTGGACGCAGACAGGGAGGAGAGCGGTAATTTTTCAAAATCTTTAGGACGTAAAAAAAAAGCCTTTTCTTTCCTCACCAACAAGTGCCTGTGGTCATTCCCATTGATCACACTCACTGTGATCGGTTTCTAAATGTATGATGTAATTGTGAGCTGGAATTATGGGGGGAAAAAAGTAGAATTTGTGAAGTAGCCAAATGTGGAAATGAGAATCTTCAAATTTGCTTCTGGCTGTTCCCTTCTGGGGGGGCAGGGGCCAATCACCTCCATCTAACCCTCTCATCTGCATCCTCTTCTCCCACTCCGCCAACCTTCCTTCCTTTCCTCTTTCCTGCCATCCATAAAGCTCCTCTCTGATCTTCCTCTAGATCTCCTGCCTGGCAGCTCCAACCACATCTTCACAATCCCTCTTCTGTCCGGTCTGAGTTTATCTCCAGGAGATCTAACATGTGGAAGATGGACTAGTTCCTGATCCTCTCTGTCCTCCACACTCTCAAGAACCTCCATATCTCTCATGCCTCCTGTCTTCTCCTCAGTGTCTCCAAACCAGACAACATGGCTGCCCTCATTGCCATCTTCTCCATCTTTCCTCCATCTCTTCTCCATTGCCCTGGACTACTGATCTTAAACTCCTCCACTTTTTGTATCTCCACTCGGGTTCCTCTCATTCACACACATGTATTGTCTTTCTGCTGCTGGCCTTCATCCCTCTCCTCTTCCTGAGCTTGTATAGATGTTCCTCCACCTAATCCCTGCTCTCATGAAATATCACATCATCTGCAAAACATCATGAAGTTCCTGTCTAACCTCATCTACCAGCCTGTCCATCACCATAGCACCACAAGAAGGGGTCCGGAGCAGATGTCTGATGCACTCCCACCTCCACCTTCAACTCCTCACAGCTGGAAATTAGAAATGTGATTTTTTTTTTTAACTAAATAAAAGCGTGGACTAACAATCACGCGTTATTTGTTTATAGCAGGGGTGTCAAACTCATTTTCACCGAGGGCCATATCAACATAATGATATACATGTGGCCCTCAAAGGGCCACATTTAACGGCCACTCTTCAGCCACAATAAAGCTAGCTTTCACTGCCGCACTGTTTTTGGATGCGGCTTTCGTGAACACGTTCTGCTGTTATCGTTGTTTGGCTTTTAATTCTTGGACAAGCTCTGTGTTCGGTGTCAAAATTCAGAAGTAGATTGGACTCTTTGACATTTGGCCTTGACACACGTTTCTTATAGAATTCCCAACAGACGTGCGTGTTTTCAAACAAGCCGCTTTAGATTGCACTTCCTGTTTCTCTCTCCTCGGCTCCAGCGACGCAACACCCCATCATCATCTTCTCGCGCCCGTCTCTTTGTTCCCGGTGTTTTCGACTTCACCGTGAAAAAAAAAAAAAACAACCGTCGCGTCGCCAGCTCTTTGTCTTTCTGTGTATAACTCAGCCGTTCGGTGTCGCTCTCGGTTACAGATGAGGGGGGGGGGTTCCATGAGTCACCCGGAGTTTGAGTGACGAGTCGGCGGGAACAAAAGGCCGGTCGTCTCAACGAGGACAGATTGCGAAGCTCCTCATATCAGGTGGAGGAAAGATTTATTTTTAAAGAAGAACCTCCCACCGAAAAGCTGATTCCCCGATAAAAAAGTGTGTGAAAATACCGAAGTGTGGACGAATGATGGTTAAAAAAAAAAAAAAACATGCTCCTCACCGCAGGGCAGGGACCAGGCCAGCGCCATGAGAAGGTCACCCAGGTAGTTGGGGTGACGGACTAGGCCCCACCAGCCAGACACCAGCAGGCGCTTCCCTGTCGCCGTGGCGATGGTCTCCAAGCCTGTGAGGACGAAGGGCGTGGAAAAAAGTTACCTCAAATGACCCTTTCTGATGAAAGAAAACCAAAAAAAAAAAGGTTTTAATTGCAGATTGTCCGGGATGCTCACAGGCCACGCTGGGGTGAGAGGGGTCCCTCCTGAACTGGTTCTTCTCAGAGTTGGATCTCCTGAAGATGAAGTATCCAATAGCTGGAGGGCAAGAAGGGAAGACGGAGAGAGGTATGAAACCTTGATACGGCTCAAACCAGAGGGTGAAAACAGGAAAAATGGCCGTCAGCCACCAACCGTTGAGAGTGATGATGGTGGCGGCGGCCGGCAGGCTGAGGGCCTGTGGGTGGAGGACCAGGAAGGAGGCCTGCAAGCTGTAGGTGAAGGGAACCCAGGCCAGGTCTCCAAACACCAGCATGAAGCCGAAACCGTCGTGGACGATGTCCATGGTGGTCAGGACGGCCTCCTGACGTGGTGAGGGCAGAGAAAAAAAAAAGGGAAAAATATTACAATAATAAAATAATTATGAGGATTATGATGATAATAACAATGATAAAATTAATTTTAGATAGGAAGCACTGTATAGACAATATCTGGAATAAGACCCATGAGAAAGGTCTATACATAAAAATATTTTTTCAAGATGTACAAAAAAAAAAACCTGACAAAAACCTAGAAGATAAATACTTCTTTTCCTTTGGGCTGCTCCCTTCAAGGGTCACCAGTAGAAATCAACCTCCTCCGTCTAATCCTATTCTCTGTATCCTCTTCTCAAATATGCAAAATAAATACGATCAAATAAAGATTTAATTGCTTTAGTTATTTCCCTTTTTTAGTGTTTTTTTTTTTTGCTAGACTTTCCTGGCTAATTTGGGACCATTTTCTTTAATTCACTCATTTATTTATTATAATTAGGAGCATTTACTTTGCATAAATTATATGAAATAAATATATAAATTCTAATTTTAAACATAAAATAAAAAAACGGTGATATCAAATTATAATGTGGCATCCAGGGTGACTTCCTGCTAGCCACCCCCTGACCCCCTGGTGTCCCCGTGACACATTTTCAGCATCATCCAGTTTTAATTTGCATAAGATATCAAGTTAGAGACAAGAGAGAGGGAAAAGACGCTCCATATTCCTGGGAATCCACATGACCTGGACAACCATCTGCTCCAGCCTGGAGACGAAGGCTCTCCCGGCTCATCTCAGACGTCCTGGTGAATTTCTTCCTGTACAGCATTCAGAGCATCCTGACTAGCTGGATTACAGTTTGGTACGGGAGCTGACCAGACAGAGCTGCAGGAGGTGGTGAAAAACAGCTGATGCACCGCCGGAGCTTCACTTCCTGCTGTGAAGGACATCTACAGGAGGTGTTGTCCCAGGAGATTAGATCTTCCAGTCATGGACTATTTAACCTCCTGCCCTCTGGGGGGGCGTTAGAAGAACCACCAGGTTCAGGAACAGCTTCTTCACACACCTCGTTCCACAGAGCGTCTGCCACATACAGCAGCTGGAAGCCGTTGACCAGGATCATGGCAAGCGACGGGGAACCGCGAAGTTCCGCCTCCTTCATCAGCATCCCCAGGTTGATGACCACCTGAGGAGGGGTGGACGTAAAAAAAAAAAAGCCACGTCACCGATACGATGAGGGTGAACTCGACCATGAAGGCCAGAGAAGACTTTTGTTGTTCCCTTGAGGAACGTCTCGCTGCTCTTTAAAAAAAACTCAAAACTCGGTTTGATTGTTTGGAAACAAGCGGATTAGTTGGTTTAAAAATTAGAAAAAATGTGTAAAAGTCTTATAAATAATTAACATCAATATCGGCAGTAAATTAACTGGAAGTGAGATTTTAAAAAATATTGGAATTGATTCCAAATTGCAGAAAAAATAGCTAAATTGAAAAGAAATGATTAGCGTTTTTTGATACGTTGAATGGGGAGTTTAAGGGAAAATGAATAAATTCTAAATCGATAAGCGAGGAAACAGCTCACAGCTGGGTTGTTGGCGTTATTTAAGACAGGATATAACATCTCCACTTAGTGGCCGAGCAGGGAATGACAGCCAGTGGATGGAGGAGGGATTCTCTGAGCTTGGAGGCAAAAATTAGGTGTGGAACTCGATTAAAGAAATTAATCTAATTAATCAGAGGCTGTCTAGTTATTCATTCATTATCTATACTGCTTATCCTGTCTATCCCAGCTGTCATTCGGGGAGAAGTGGCGTTCACCATCACAGGGCCACGCAACCATTCATAGGTCATACGGAGACATACAACCATTCATCCTAGAGGCGTGTGAATGCTGCCTCTCGGACGACAGGCTAAGCCGTGCATGAAGAAGAATGACTGAATGAATGACCGATTAATTGAAATTAACGCATTAAAAGTCCAAGTAACAATCATCCCTTCCTTGTGGTGGACTCACCCAGCCGATCAGACCCGGCCTCAGCTCACAGAAATACTTCAGGTCAAACTCTCCGACGCGGGGGTTCAACTCCCGGCCCATGAAGAAGTCGTAGAGGGGGTTTCCTGGAGGAGCCGCCCGCCATCCGATCACGAAGGGATGAGATGAAGATCGACATTAACGAGAAGCTCCGCGGTTTGAGGAATTTTTTTGTAAAACCATCCAGGAATGAAAGTAGAATATCCCTATTTCCTATTTCCCCTTGCCATCTCGCGCACACCATGTGACATGGCAGCGCCTCGGCCAATCAGAAGCTGACCCTCATCAGCAGCGAGGGTTTTGTCGACGCCAGCAGGCTTTCGTAGAGCTCAACTGCGACGTCTCTACTAATATTCTGCTAATATTCTGCCATTACCCTTTGGACGCGCACACAAACACAAACACATGGCAGTGTGTGTTCCCAACCCCCCACCTGTGTTTCCGCCCGGGGCGAGCGCTGCAGCCGGAGCCCAGAAGGAGCGGAGGTACAGGAAGATCGAGATCAGGAAGGAGGCGGCGATGGCGCAGGCAGCCAGCGAGGGTAGCAGCTCAAACAGGGACCCCAGAGGAGCCCCAAGACCCGCCAGCAACAGCAGCAGCAGACCGCTGACGCACAAGCTGTGGAAGCCTGGAGAGCACACACACACACACACACACATACATGGAGTGAGTGCTGTAGCTGGAGGACTGAGGTGGTCCGGGTTACAGGCTGCAAAGTACAACCAGTACTTCTGACTTTAAAATAGCTCAAAAACTGGCAGCCTCAGACAAACATGGAAAAAAATAGATGTTAAGTTTTGTCGCTTGAAGAGGGAAAAGTGAAATTTATATTTAAACCTTAAATATTAATATTAATTGACGCTAATTCGACTCCTGTTCAAGGGAGTGCGGAGGGGGTGCCATGCAGAGACTCAGCAGAGACACAAATATCAGAAATGTGCGTGATTTCTTTCATTCATTCATTCATTTATGATTTAAAATGCTTCTCCCGTAGTCAGGCTGGCAGGTCTGGACCCTGAACCGTCAGCTGTCAATCAGCCACGTATAGAGACATGAAACACAAACGATTCACCCTCTCATTCACACATCATATCAATATACAACCATTCAGTCATTCACAGATCAGATAGAGACAAACAGTAGATCCTGGGTTTCCTGAGTTCCCAATCAGATTTTGAATTGGGGTGTGAACTAGCCTCGGTGTACGAACACAGTGGCGTTGTAGCGTAGCAGCAGTTGCGCAGGCTGCTCCGCAGTGTTTACACCGTTCATCTTTCTCCTTTTATAACGCTTTTTTGTTTTGTTATTTCAGTATGCTAGCTAATAGATAAACCAAAAAGGTTTAGAGTGCTAGTGATAGTGGTGGTAAGAAGAAGTTAACAATCCCAGTTGATCTGAAGAAGGAAATGATAGCGTAGCATGAGAGCTGTGTTTGTGTTACTATGACGAGGCTAAGACAACAATCTGTCCCATCCTGAAGAACAAAGATGCGCTAAAGACAGCTAATGTGGCTAAAGGGGCGACTACGTTAACGAAGCAAGGTCATTGCTAGTTTGGATGAATGAAAGACAGCTTGCAGGAGATAGCGCTAGCATTAGCGAGTGACGTACATGCCAGAGGGCTTAACTTTTGCGTGAAGGAAACACCAAGTGCAAGAGCTGACAAGAAGAGAAAGAACACCAGAAACACAGCCATGGTTAAGGTTATTTTGAATTACTTTTCTTATTTTACCCCCAAACAGACCCATAAAAACGTTTTGAAAGAGTGCAGTCGGTATTTTGGGGTCTGGAGAACGAACAACGGGAACATAGATTAACTGAGTCAAAGAATAAATTTAACACTATTCAATTTTTAATTAACACATCTGGATAATTGTGGGTCTCCAGTGAACCTGCTGCATGTTTTTGGACTGTGGGAGAACCCTGAGGAACCCCATGCAGATAATTGGAAAGCCAAGAATCTAAGCAAGGAGCTTCCTACTGTGAGGTGTGAGCACTAACCACTGCACCGCCGGGTGAATTCCCATGAACTCCCTAGCCTTGAGTTGTACTTTTAAAGGAGAATGACCATCTAGCAAACACTGGCTTTCACCTGGCAGGTAAATCCTGACCGCAAACGTCCCCATTTCCCGCCTCCAAACCGTGGGTCGGTGTCTCACCGTTGACAGGGTACTTGAGGCGGGTTCCGTCCTTCAGCGCCAGACCCTCCGACACCTACGTGGGGAAAAAAAACGCTGGGGTTCAAAACCGGAGGGCCGACAAAAACACCTCTGTTGATGATTTCTTGTCAGTCTTCACGACGAAGCCCACCTTCCCCACGGGCAGGAAGTAAAGGGCGCTGTGGAGCGCCACCCAGCCCAGCAGCAGCAGGGGGCCACAGGGGTCCCACAGCTGCTCCCCAGAGGGGAAGGCGGGGGGCCAACGCAGGAGCCCCGCCTCGGGGGACCGTCCGGTGCCGACCAGGAAGAGCACGGTCAGTGGGAGGAGGACTGGCATGCAGGCAGCTCCTGAAATGACAATCAGTCCCCCCGGAATGCTAGTAATCCAGTCAATCTGGGAGATTAAAAGCAGATTTAAAAACCGACAGATTCATAATCCATCCAATGTTTCGCTACATGCTAATTTGTTGCCCCCTTTTTGGCATTTTTTTAAGCTAATTACATGCCATTTAAAAACAAAACATTCATTCATTCTTTCACAGATATTCAGGAGTTTTTTTTTAATTTAAGTGAATAACTGCTGTGTAATATTTAATTTTGAATAAAACTACATTCTAATTTAAAAATGATTTAAAGATATTTTTTTTATTTCTATTTTCATTTTTCCGCATGGATTAGTCACACTGATCACAACAGAATTCGGGACCACCTTGATCAATATTTACATTATTCTGACAGTCTTTAACACTTAAAATAAAAATCAATATTGACATATTTTAGAATATGTACATTTTTGTTTCTATGATTTGTCAGGACCTTGAATTAAAGGACTCAAAACCGATCGATTAATCCGCAGACTCATCGTATTGATGAGGCTGCACCGGAGAAGAGAGCCTATGGTTTTCGCTGGTGGCTTTGAGCGCCCCCTAGTGACCAAACATTGTCATAACATCTTATTCAAAATCAGCCACACGAGTTTAAAAAGTTCAATATTGATAATCACATGTATCGATCTGGAACTTTCTTAATGAAAAATAAATAGAGAAATATATTGATATACTCAGTGGATGCATCTCTTTTGTTTCACATCGTTTTTTCCGCAGAAAAATTGGGACCATGTCAAATTATTGGAATGTAATTCCCACAAGTTTATACGATTTTAAATGAATGTGCAGAGCATGGACTGTGAAGAAGGAGGTCTCTGAAGAGGGACTCACCCAGGGTTCCTCCGAACTCCCTTTCGGCTGCCGGCCCCACCCTGAGCGAACGGCCGTCGGCCCTCATGGTCGGACTCTTGCAGGAAGAGCAGAGACGAGAAGGGACAGGTCATAAAGGTCAGTCAAAACACCACCAGAAGAAAAATGAGGACATCTATCCACCCATCCACCCATCCATCCATCCATCCATCTATATTAATCCACATCCATCCATCCTTCCTGTCTGTCTGTCCAGCTGTACTGTAATTTCTGGACTATAATTCACTACTTTTTCCCACATGCTTTCAACACTGCGGCTTTAGCAACAATGTGACTAATTTATGGATTTGTTTGGACTAGCCAGCTTCACGCCACCAAAACATTTAGCGTTGTCACATCGGACCGATGAAATTACTGTGAAATTCTGAGACCGTTCAATTCAGACACCAAAGAAGATGACTTTAACGGTTTTAGTGCACAGGAGAAAGACCAAGATACCGATCAGCTGGAGTAGGACAAAGCGGGGATAGAAAATGGATGGATGGATGGATGGACTATTCCTTGTGTTATTATTCATCTTTTTCATCAGCCATGCTAGATACACCGTTGGGAAAAAAGCATTTCCAGTATGTATTTGTGGATGTTACTGGTATGTATTTAATTAAAAGTAAAAAAATAAAAGGTTTCTGTGTAAATATCTCATGCTACAACGTGCACACCTGCAGCTTATGGACAAGTGTGTTCTATATCTGTACACATATATTTATTTAGTCATTTTTAGCCAGTGCAGCTTATATTCAGGTCCGCACAATAGTCCAGAAAATACGGCACCTATCAATCCGTTCCTCTATCATCAACCTACCTCAACTATCTATCTATCTATCTATCTATCTATCTATCTATCCTCATGCACTTCAATCTACCTATCCAAAACCTACTTCTCTATCTACCAATCCATCTATCTACCTACCCAACTATATATTTATTTATCCATCTACATTAGTACAAGTCCACCCATCTTCCTACCGATCTAACTTAGTGCGCCTCTATCCATCCATCCATCCACCCTTCCTGTCTGTCTGTCCAACTATCTACCTATCCCTCCATCCATCTACCTACCCTCATCTATCTATCATCCTGCAGTTCCAGCTATCTATCCATCCTCATCCGCAATCTTTCTGTTTTTATCCACCTAACCATCTTTCTATCTATATTAATGAACACCCGTCCATCTATCTTACTGCACCTCCATCTATCCATCCATCCATTCATCATCCATCCATTCAGACATACATGCATACGTCCACTCACCTGTCTATCTATCTATCTATCTTTCTTTGTGCACTTCTTTCTCTCCATCTATCTCTCTATATTAGCACACTTCATCCATCTACCCAGTTGTTTGTCTATCCATCCTTCTATCTATCTATCTACCTATCGATGATCGATCGATCGTGACGTCACCGCCCGTCGACGCTACCGAGGACGTTCAAGTAGTTTCGAGTGACGTCAGAAGGCTCGCGAATACTTTTCGTTCTTCTTTCCCTTGTTTTATTCATTTCGTGTCTTTCCTTCGGCACAACGGAACCGGAAAAAGAGGGAAATAAGACTTACCGGTGCGCGTCCCGCTGGCCGTCCGTCCGTGCGTTTGTGTGTGTGTGTGTGTTTAAGCGTGCGTGTTAGTTTAAGCGTGTGTGTTTCTCGTTTCTCCGACCACCTGCAGACGGACGAGCGGGTCAGCCGCCCCGCCCACTCCACCCGCCCCTCGACCAATCAGAGCCGTCTATCATCAGAAGAGGGCGGGGTCTGATACCTTCGTCCAATCAGAGACGCGCGCCAGGATGGCGACACAACACAAGACCGGAACGGAGTCACTGTCATAACACACCTCAACTCCCTTGCACACGTCCAGGTCAAAATATTAAAATACAACAAATAAAAAAAATAATGAATACATGTGTATTACATTTTAAAGAATATTGAATTTTCTGCCCTTTAATTTGTTTTTTAAAAAACGAAGACATTCAAATGTTGTAATAAAATCGGCTTTGGATTTGAATCAACACCTTGAAACTGTCAGAAAACGAAAACAACTGTTGATGCCTTTGTGTGTATTTAAAACAGACTGAGATTTTGCATTAAAAGCACAAATTGTAATTGTTTTAATTTCATTTAATTTTAACGCTTCAATCTTCACCCGCCAAGGTTCTGTGTCCCAACTTCACACTACCAGTAATAAATTGAAATATATTGTTCATTTATATCTTTTAGTAAATTCTTAGATCGACTTGCATTACAAAATGCCACGATTGTGTCACTGCACTCAAGCCAAAGAAATGACATCTCATTTTATTGTACTTTATTCACATAAGTGGAATTTGTATGAAAATAAATTCAGTTTAAGCCCAATTTTAAATGAATGTGATTCCAAAGCAGCTTTTGAAAAGAAAAAACAATTTGGATATTCTAGCTTGTGTTTGCTTTCTATACATTAAGGTGCCTTTTCTTGCAAGAAAGCAGTTTTATCAGTTGTTGGATATAAAGCTGCACCATTTGACTGTGGATAAACTTGCACATGAAAAAGTTAAATCAGTGATCATTTTTAAAGAAAAGGCCAAGAGCATCCAGACTCTTCCATTCACACTTTTTATTTCAGATTTATTTAAACACATTTAACCCTTTGTTGACATTCCTGGCCGGGTCCCAGGCTGGGAGGACAACTGCTAGATTTCCCATGTCTCCTTTCTGATTATTTTAAATAGACATTCAGCTTGTTTGTTTCCATTTCACAGCCGTGGAAGAGAGGAGCTATTCCAGTGTTTGACCAGATTATCGAGTCCGTGACCTTCAACCCCGCTCGCAGATGACCTCGATGACGCTCTGCTCCATGGGCGCGGGGTCCAGGCAGCGGTGGGCGGAACTCCCCACAATCTCGTCCAGCAGGAAGTGGACCAGGTTCTCGTCGGAGACGAAGCGCCACAGGTAGAGCTGCAGGTAGTGGCAGTCCACCTGGATCTGCTGCAGCCCGTAGCGGCCGAACGTCCGCAGCCGGACGCATTCCAGGAAGGTCTTCAGACTGATCTTGATGATCCCCGTCATTACGGACACCTGCGAACGCAACAGGTGAGCATCTGTGTGTGTGTGTGTGCAGAGCATGCCCTCGTGTATGCCTGCTCACCTTGTTGAACTCCACCGAGCTAAAGATGTCAATCCGCTCGGAGAACAGCTTGTGGATGTTGCTCAGCAGGTTAGTGTCCATGGGGGCGCTGCAGGCGGAGAAGACCAGTTTCCACTCATTTGACAAAAACCAAGAAACCTACCAAGCCCTTCTACCTCGCCCTCCACCCTCCACATTCTGAGCGCTATGCTACATTCCCCCGCTAACAAGCCGCACCTCGGGGTGTAGCTGGCGGCGTAGCGTGCCTGCTGGCGCGAGCTGCTGTAGACAGAGAAGGTTCTCTTGCTGGAGTCGCTGCTGTGAGCTTTCCTCACCCCTTCCTCGTACAAGAGCCCGACCTGCGATGAAGAACACGGGAGGCTTCAGCTTTGATCAGGCCCGGCACGACAGGCTGCTATGTGTCCCATGAACCTGACCTGGACGTCGATGGAGGTGGTGTCCTCCACCACCCTCTTCATCACCGCCCGGACGTTGCGGGGCTCGATGGTGTTCACCCAGTCGCGGGTCTCCACACTCTTCCTCAGCATCTGGGATATGATGAGGCCCTGGACCTGCCGGAAGAAGAACATAAGGAGTGAGATGCTGAAAGAGGAACGCTGGAGGAGGCAGTCGGAGGAGCGCTACCTTGACGTAGTGGTTGAGGAGCTTCTGTGCCGCCTCCCTGGCCTCTGCACACAGGGCAGTGACTGGGGTCACCGGGCTGTGGTGCTGCGGAAAGGACGAGGCGACGTTAACACCGGAGGAAGCAGAGAAGACGAAGTCGGAGGCGGCGCCTACCTGCACCAGGAACTGCTCGTCGGTGAGCGTGAGGACGTAGGAGATGGTGGAGGTCTCATAGTCTAGGCAGAGGCGGGAGAGGAGCAGCAGGAGCGCCGGCGGCGTGGAGCCGCCCTTGTCGCCAGCGCTCTCACAGAACTGCCGCGATGACTGGCACACAAAGCGGATGAAGCTGACCACCAGGCTCTCGCGCACGCCCTGACAGCAGAACTCCCCCTGCAATAAAAATATGACTTCAATCTAAAAGGTTGGCAAGAAACTGGATGAATGATTGTAATAACAATGAAAGCTTAATGAACGCAATTTACAGGCATCTGCGTTGCTCACCCACCTTGAAGTAGGGCTTGTTGGAGAAGGTGATGTCCTTCGCGGTGAAGAGGTGCACGGATGCCAGCACCGACTTGATCTGGTTGAGGATGGAGGCAGACAGGGAGGAGAGCAGCTCGGGGAGGCTGGCAGCCGAGTCCCGGCCGCTGAGCGGGGCTCCGCCGCCCCCTGGCGCCGCCCCCGCCCCTGCCACCGAGAGACGCGGCGCCGCCAACGCCTGCCTCACGTCCGTCAGGCTGTCCATGTAGAAGCTCTGCAGGGCGGCCAGATACTGGCGGACACGCTCCGTCGCCGCCCGGATCACGATGTCGGTGCCGCTGCTCGGGACCGAAGAACCCGGGAGCAACTTGGACACCGCCTGCAGCCGGCGGTGGAAGCGGTCCAGTGCTCGCACCAGGAGAGAGTTGTCCGCCACCCCTTTCTCCTCCTGTATCCGCCGCTCCACCAGGGAGAAATAGCGGGCGGCGAGGTCATCCACGAAGGCGTGCAGCTTTGCGCTCGCCATCTGGGGGATGTTTTTGGACGCTAGCTCGTCGGAGCTCTGGGACTGGCTGACAAAGAGCTCCTGGTAGGAGGTGATGACCAAACACAGGCTGCTGACGAACTCATTGCAGCCGCGGTCGATGAACTCTAGGATGTCAGTGTTGGACGCCAGCGAATGGAGGGCGGATTTGTCAGCGGCGGCAGAAGGGCGTATCTCCGCCTCCAGGCCCCGCAGGTCGGCCTCGAGCCGGGAGCGAGCGTGGCTCAAGAACTTCTCGCAGAGCTCCTCGGCCGGCTCGTCCAGCTGTAGCAGCAGCTCCACACACTCCGACAGATCCTTGGCGCTCGACCCTCCGTCCCTGCCACGGAGAGTCATTCATTCATTCATTCATCATCTATAACTATCCAATTAAAAAGACTCTCAGGGGCGGGGCTGCCACTGCACGACAGGGTGGGGTTTAACCTGACCTGTCAATCAAATAGTGACATCCAGCCTTTCACCTTCTCATTCATGCCTACGGATGATTTTCATTGTCAATCGAGCCATCTTTGAATTGTAGGAGGAACCAGGAGAACCCAGGCTTGAGAACGTGGG
Source organism: Fistularia commersonii (assembly GCF_037954325.1). Classification (NCBI taxonomy): domain Eukaryota; kingdom Metazoa; phylum Chordata; class Actinopteri; order Syngnathiformes; family Fistulariidae; genus Fistularia; species Fistularia commersonii. Next base: position 10,923,019 of record NC_141298.1, on the reverse strand, counting down.
AGATTCCCAGAGGACCCGTCTCTACTCTGGCTTAAACCTGAGGGATTCCCCACCTGAACTTCTGGCGGAGCTCCTGCGCCAGCTTCTCCATGATGGCGTGGCAGTCATCCTGGATGCCCTTGAAGGAGGGCAGATGGCTGTACTGTTGCAGCACGCAGCGGGCGCGGCGGTGGGACGTCACCGCCTGGGAGTACGCCTGCAGCTCCAGACACTTGTTCAGTCGGGCGGGCAGCTCGAACAGGAACTGCAGCTTGCGCAGCAAGGTGTGGACCCCTGGGAGAAGGAGGGGGGGTGAGATGGTGGAACCATGGATCCCGCTGCTATTCCAGCTGCTCAGGATGCAGTTTGAGGTCCTGATGTTCCTTGCCAGTTAAAGACCTATCCAGCTAGCATTCTGGCACCATGCTAGTACTAGCAGGAACCATGGTGCTGGTGATTCTGTGTGGACTCACCCGAGAGCTTGGTGATCTGCGCGTGCTGGTCCTGCAGGGTGCCGCTGATACGAGCGCTGAACTCCGTGATGGCCTCCATGTTGGCCGACAGGCAGTCCATCTCGTCCTCCATCTTCTTGAAGTCGTTCTTCATCTTCCTGATGGTGTCTGGTGTCGGCAGAAGTACCAGCGTTTCAGCGATGCCAGTACTTCTCACCCCACGGCGAACAAGACGGAACAGGCCTCACCTGTGGCTGATATGAATTTGTTGTAGTTCTCATACACCAGTGTCTGCATGTCGCTGTCCAGCGAGCGAATCTGCTTGACCATGCAGGTCTCCTGATCCATCAGCTCCGTGAGCGAGCACTCCCGCCGCAGCTGCACGAGGACACAGGACACACCGCCACCACCGGCCAGCGTTTACAGCATGTGATAGCTGTTGTGCTCATATTCAGCAAACTGTTGCTCATAGAATCAATAAGTGTGATCCCCTTATCTTCTTCTGGTCCCGAGGGGAACCTCGTATCTTCTCCTGAGTCCCTGGGCTGTCTTATATGGCAAGCACCCCGGAGCCTTTCCAGGTATCCACCATTCATTCTTTTAAGAATATTAAAGCTATCACTGCATCATGTTGACTACTAGCACTACTGCTGTTATTACCATCGGTTGTCCCTCCCAACCTTCATGGCTCCCGCCTCTTTTGCAGTCCTACTTTCTATCTCTGTCTCTCTCTCTCTTTCTTTCTACCCCAAAAGATACCCTGACCACAATAGTACTTTAAAACTATATTTGTGCTTTACTATCTGTGAAAGATATTAACCATATACTACCCCAACTCTTAGCTCAGCTTTTGTGCATTTTTATAAATCACTATGACACAAGGTCTCACATCTAAAGCTTTGTTTTGTATCTGCACCATCTTCCCTGCAGACCTCAGATGACTGACATCAAGGAGTTGCTAGCATAGCTAGCAGTGTGATGCTAATCATGTGAGCCTGCATACCGCGGTGGCGGGGAGGGTCTCACCTTGTTAAGGTAATGCTCCGGGTCGAAATGCGGCCCGTTGATGTCGCAGGGATCCAGGGACTCCTGCTGCTCGGCGGACTTCCCCTCCTCGTTCAGGCCGTAGTAGAGCTTCAGCATGCCGTGCACCCTGCGCCTCCTCCCGCGGTCCTCCGCCGCCTCGCCGCCCGCCTCTGCATCCATGACGAGCCGCGACCAGCTGTTCGTGCGAACGGAAACACCGTGAACGCGGAGCCGTCGGTCCGACAGAAGGGAGAGTTAACGGCGCGGTAACCTGGCGGCTCCGCGGCCCGCTGCGAAGACTCCCGATATTCGTTTATATTTGATAAACAAACTGTTTTTCTTATTTCGCCATATTACCCATCAATAACTAGCAGCTAGCTTAAGTGTCCAACCACTTCCGGCTTCGTAGCCAGCCGGCGTTACTTGTGCAAAGAGTAAATACATGATCAAGATAGTAATCCTGCGTTCCAGCGAGAGGGACGTGGTGACTTCGTTCTTTAGAGGAGGGGTTCATTTTGTATCCGTAGTTCCTCCCTACTCTTTGATTTTAAATTTTGACTTCCTTTCCTTTTATCCTTACAATTACCCTTCAGTTTTGATATACTTGGTTTTAGTAACATGTTGTAATATGTATGAATCACTTTAGTGGGAATTTTCCATTTAGATTTTATGCATTATTTGATTTAAAAAAAAAAGGGTGTAGTGCGGGGTAACGTAACTGTGCACCAACTGTTAATTGTCTTGTAATTTTACATTTAGACAGCTTTTCAGCAGTAATTACAAAAAATTAAACTTCCTGGGCGGACTTCCAGGTCACTGTCACAACATAAACAGTATTATAGTTGTGACAAGGCCAAAAAATAATTAAAGATATATGTCATAAATATACAATTTGTAGATCATACCTGTGATTTTAATGAGATAATCCTGTCCGCAAAAGAAGATAAAAGTGAAATCACAGACACAGAGCTGAAGGGCAGCAAAACAAAAACATTTTATTGGTCATAGATTTAATATTCTCTTTCTCTCTCTTTATATATATATATAAAAACCTGTATATATATATATACTGCATACATGGAAACACGGCGAGTGAACCTTTATCCTGTGATTTGCTTCAGGTTAACAGTAATTGTAGTTAAAACAGAAAGTCGTCTGCAGCGGGCTGGTTTTAGTACATAAAATCATTTTCACAGTAGGAATTACAAAATGTAGCATGTTAGTGTTTGTGGAAAAAAAAAGGTTAGAAAAGCCCTGTGTTGTACATGGTTTGTAAACAACAAAAAAAAAACATACTTACATTCAAAGCCATATTTTTTTTGTTGGGGAGGGATTAAATGAAATTGCATGAAAAAGAAGCACCACGGGAGGAACAGGTCGTATGACGAGTGGATATGGCTGGGAACTACAAATATGGACACCTCTGACACCGTTCCGCATAGTTACATAAAAAAAAAAGATTATTTGCCGCCATAAATATTTGAATATTGCTGATGCGACCATGTTTTGGAGAAGTGAGGGGGGGAAGTGTGTTTGAAAACCGGCGTCCGACTCAAAGTGCCAAGAGTCGTGCAGTAAAAAGTCCTTTCAAAAAGATACTCAGGGAAATGGGCTTCTCTTCGCGTGTCAGTTTACAAAATCCAACCGCTGCACTAAGAAAGGAAGAGACTCACGGTGCAGAGATGGCAGAGAAAAATTTGTAAATAATACTACAAAACACAATTCGCCCGTCAATCAAATTGTCCGTCCCTGGTTTCCGAGAGTTCTGGTATAAAGTCGTCGCAAACACAAAAGGCACTTAATGTTTCCCGCCGCGTTGCCAACCTGCCCGTCGGGCGATCCTCGGGCGCAGGACTCTCAAGTTTTATGAAAAATGGAAATCGAACATCCTCTGATGAACCGCGACGAGCACAAAAACAAAGAATCAGTGGTTTACAGTGAGGCGCTCGTAGTGCGGGGTAACGTAACGTGCTGGAATGCCTATTCTACGATGTGACATGCATAGTGTGGAGGCACCCGAGTGTAGAAAAGTACAAATGTTCTGCAGGCTCGCATATTCGGGAGATTCGGGGAAGACGCCGAGGTGTACTCTGCCTGTATTAGTGTCGTGCCGAAATAACAAAAACTTTGGTTTTGAGTGTGGAGTCCTCGGTCAGCTGACCCGCGCCATCCTGTCGCTAGGCAACGCCCATTCACGTCGGCGTCCAAATGGTCACTTTTTGCGAGAAAAACATCCAACTCTTTTTCCAGCAGCTGACAGCGACTGATTTTCCTTTTTCTATTTTTAGCTCCTCTTTTGCGTTTGAGGAGTTGGGCGGGTGCGTCGCTGCGATCGGTCGTGACAGTTAGTTTCTTTGAAAAGACAGCTGCAGGATAGAAGCCGAAGTGTGTTTGTGTGTGTGTGTGTACTCACAGGTAACTTCCACAGCAGAGCCACTCCGCTCCCATACTGCCTCCTCTTGCTCTCTAACAGCGGCCCAGAAACCTCCTCTGCACCTTACCTACTGAAGTGGCCGTGACCCTGTCCAAGGCAACGAAGAAGCTGACTAACCCCCCGCCACACCTGCCCCACGACAGTGTTTTGTCACACCGGGTGCGTCTCGCCGTCCTCTGAGGAGATGAAGCGGCGGGGCGATGTTGCAACGTCACAATGCACTTCCCCCTTCTTGAGATTGGAGGAGGATAACGCAGCGCGGTGCTCGGATGAGGTTTCACAAGTTCAGATAAAAGCACTTAGCATTGTGGCGATGTGTGTGTTTGTGTGTGTACGGGGGGGGGGCATAAGATCAGCAGGTAGTCGTCACGGTGTGAGTAATCTCTAAGGCTCTGGGATCAGCCGGGAGCAGGTTCACCCCCAATCTGGGAGTGTTTTTAAATTCCCTGTGGGAACATTTTCGGTTTGACCCTGGAAGCGTTGGCGTACTTTAGCGTATTGTCCCTAATGCGCGTGCCTGCAAACATAAATATCCTCACTCACACTTCGATCCCTTGCTTGGTCCGTTTTGTTCACGCATGCTTTCCGTTGAATCTCTCCGGTGAGTCTTTCTGCTTCCGTCGTTGCGTTTGAAAGAAAAACAAACAAAACAAACAAAAAAACTGTTCAGGTTTGGTCTCGGCGGGAGCGGGAGGCCGGGGCGCCGGCGGGGTCCTATCCCTGTTCCAGGCTCTCCGTCACCTGGACGGCCGAGTAGGCGGGCGAAGACGCCTGCCGGCTGAAGAAGGACGTGGCTCTCTTCGGCTTCAGCCGTTTGATTTCCTTTCCTGAAAGGCGAGAGGAGATGGCAGGCCAGTTAGTTGTCATTAACGTGTAGTTCCCTTTGGGCTGCTACCGCAGTGAATCAACCTCCTTCATCCAACCCTCTTCTCTTGCGCCAACTCACTTTCTGTCCCCTTTCCCTCATCCATAAACCTCTTCTCAAGTCTTCTTCGAGACTTCCTGGCTGGTGGTTCCAACCTTAGCATCCACCACCTTTCCTATGTCCATGTCCGACCATCTCCGCGTGACTTAATCCCCAAAATATCAAACATGTGCTGTCCCTCTGATAGCCTCATTCCTGATCCTCTCCATCTTAGTCACTCCCAAAGAGAACCTCAACATCTTCATCACTGCTGCCTCCAGCTCTGCTTCCTGTCTTTACCATACAGCATCTCTGGTCTCACCACTGTCTTGTACACCTTTCCATGTATTCTGTCTTGCTGTAACTAACCTTCATCCCTCTCGCTACAGATCACAATGTCATCACAATGTCACAATGGTCCCTTGAGGTTCCTGTCTAACTTCTTCTGTCAGCCTGTCCATGACCACAGCAAACAAGAAGGAGCTCGGAGCTAACCCCAGATGTTTTCCCACCTTAACCTTGAAGTTCTCTGTCACACCTACAGCACACTTCATCTCTGCCTCACAGCTGGCATACATGTCCTGCACCAGTCCAACATACTTATCGGTCACTCCTGACTTCCTCATACAATATCATAGTTCCTCTCCTGGCACCCTTTCATATGCTTTTTCCTCGATCCACAAAAGGCCCAATGCAGCTCTCTCTGACCTTCTCTGTATTTCTCTGCCAGCATTCTTAAAGCAAATACTGCATCTGTAGCACACTTTCAAAGGCGTGGACCCATACTGCTGCTCACAAATGCTCTCAGTCTAGTTTCCACTACTCTTTGCCCATACTTCATTGTATTCCTCATCAACTTTGTTCCTCTATAGTTACTGCAATTCTGCACATCTCCCTGTTCCCAGTTGTGAATTTGGTTTCACTTTATTTGTTTTGATATTAAAATCTGTCTGCAGCTTCTACTCAAGAAAGAGAACACTTGTGGGACCATCTTTTGACGACCGTCAGTCGACCGACCCCTCACCCTCACCGTTGTCCACATAGCTGATGGTGTTGAGCGAATGGACGCGGTTGCAGACAACGCTGCCCTGTCTGTGTAGATTCCCGCGCCGCCTGCCACGCCCATTCTTAGTGCTGCCGTCTTGCCCGGCGGGCTGCTGGGACACGGTGGCCTCGCCGTCCATCTCAGATGTGTTGCCGGTGGCGGCGGCGGCAGCAGCTCCACCCTCAGACACCGACCTCAGCTCCACGCAGAACTCAATGAAGCCGCTCATCAGCTCCGCCTGATCGAGAGGGAACGCGAGACGACAAAGACGTCAACATTCCAGAAAATCCAGAAGCTTGTAACTCCAATTCATGTGTTCAAGATTAGGGCAGGCTTGAGCCAATCATTGAATGAGAGACAGGGTTTCACCAATATCACTTATCAATCACAGAGTACACATATAGAGACATCTGATTTTCTGGTTTGTTTTCATCTGAAAGTCCATCCGGACGGAGAGGCAAGTTTCAAATTTACTTGTTTGGAGTAGATCTTCAGCAGTTTGTTGACGGGGGTCCCGTCCTCCTCCCCGTCGAACTCCAGCCACAGGATGTGGGAGTCGCCCTCTTCCTCAGGGTAGCTGTGGTCCCAAGACAGCTCGTGGAATCGCAGGCCGATCAGCACATGCTGAGGGAGGACACACACCAGAGCCGCGAATAATTAAAAAAGAAGTTTCCCCAACCGGCCCGCAGACGCTTGGTTCTGACCTTCTCCTTGACATCCATCACGTAGACCCCCTCCAGGCAGATCCCCACGCTGACCGCCTTGCGCTTCGCCCGCTGGAGTATGCCTTGTGCCGGCTTGTCAATCTCACCGACGAAGAACGCGGAGCTGCGGAGCAGCAGTGGGAAGGGGCTTAGACGCAAAGCTCTCTCAAACCCTGAACCCACGGAGTTGCTTTCCTCGTACAGTCACACCTTGACTTCAGAGTTCAATGGGCTCCTTGACCGAGCTTGTAACTCAAGTTGCTCGAGTCGAATTAAATGCCCCTGTTACAATGAACTCAAATGCTATGAATCTGTTCCAGCCCCCTGGTTTTGTTACATCTTATTAGATGAAAAAAAATGAACAGAAGAAAGAAAGAAATCAGCAGAGGAGGCTGGAGGAGTTTCCCCAATCGGTGCTCTATCACTTAACTTACTTGCTACACTAAATGCTACAATGTGTTGCTAAATGCAATTTGCATGCTTTGCTTCACTTTATGGCTAAACTACAGTTAATGAGTGAATGCCGCTCCTCTTTTAAAAACCATCAATCCATCGCTGACTTTCCTGCTATCTCCTGCACCTCGCTCATGTTTTTCCATGATTTTTCTCCGGGCACTTAAACCGCACTTCTCGGACAGCGGCGACCACGTCAGTGTCAAGCGCTCACCCTGCTGATCCTAACTCAAATCTAGGCTCGAATCACAAAGCAGAAAATCCACTGAGCGATGGCTCGGTCTCGGAAATCTCCAAAGTTGATGCATCCATAAGCCAGGGATCCGCTGTTCTTTTATAAGAAAGAAGTGTTTTTAAACCCAGCGGAGCACTCGATCTAATCCTTTTGGGTAGACTAGTGGTCATGTCTAAGTGCACGGGGAACTAATTTTTCAATCCTGTGGAAACATCTTCACGCCTCTCAGAGCCTTAACCCGCGGGTTCAGTACAGATGCCTCTCGAGGATTTGGGGGACAAACGTGGTCCTCACCCGTAATACGGCAGGGTGTGACAGGTGAGGAGGTACTGGCGCAACAGCACCGGAGCCTCCGGGGAACCGGCGGCTCCGACGGACGTGGTGATCTTGCCGTACTCCTCAGCCAGGCCCTGTTCCAGCTCCGCCTGGCGGCTAGAGCGGCCCCTCAGTGTGGAGAACAACCCTCCGCCGCCGCCCACAGACACATGCGCCGGCAGAAGCGACGACAGCTTCTTCTCCCTGCGGGGCGAAACAAAAAGAAACATGAGACGTTCAGCGAGAGGCAAATCACTTGCAGGCTATAGGTTTCGCTAAGCTACAACACAACGTGTTTCTATGAGATAAAAACCGTGTGTGTGTGTGTGTGTGTTTGCGCTGTTTCTCTTTTAGACACTGACCACATGACACCGCGGTGGCCTTTAACCATTTTTAATCGCCCAGGCCATCTCAGAGTGCCCCCAACCCTTTGTCCACCAGTAGGAGGCTCTTCAAAAAGCCGCCGTTTGGCCTTTTGGAAGCGTGGACTGAAGGACCCTGAGGGAGGTCATGAATCCGCTTCTCACCGTCTATCGGCTGATTGGCAAATGCCGGCTCGAAAACTAGGATCTCACCGTATCGTGGCAGTCAGCGTCTGGCCTCTGAGGCCGGTCCCTTCCTCCAGGGCCAGGCTCAGGGCGCCCAGGCCCGTCCAGTGCTCGGGGTCGCAGGGGTAGCGGCCGGTCAGAATGTTGTCCCTCGCCTCCTCGTACAGGAGTCTCAGCACCACCTCGTCTTCCATCTGGTCGTTTCGGTGACAGAGAAACTGTCAGTGACGTCAGGGTGGGATTTGTCACGGGGTATGAACCCCACATCTCATCCAATCACAGCTCTTTTGGTTTTTAACTTTGAATAAACAAGAGCTACGCAGCGGGCAGAAACCACGGTTGCGACTTTTGTTTCTTGGTGAAGAGCCTCCACTAAATAAAGGCGACACTTAGTTTTAACTCTCTGAACATTTATCGTGAAGGGAAGCAAGTGTTTTCTACCATTGGCTCTATTTTCTGGAGTTGTGATTGGCTGAGAGCCTCTTGATTATCTAACAGACGCTGAACCTGAAGGTGGCCCGAGAGTGAATCCATGAATATGGAAGGAGTGCAACTGAAACCCAGACGTAGGGGTAAATTCGTGCGTTTGTATAATTGCGTGACAAATGGAGGGGGGGGTCAAAGGTCAAGAGTACCTGAAGCTCTTTGGATTTGGGATAAAACACATTCCGACGGTACTGGAGACAAGGTTCATCTGAGGGGGTAAAGACAAAACAAGAGAACAGTGAGAAGGTCCAGGTTGGGTGATTCATCATATTTAACACATGCACGCACACTTTGCTCCACTCTATGGCTAAACTTCATTTAGCGACTGTATAAAGCTTCCTGAGTGTCCATACCCTCTTTGGTTTAGCTACGTAGCTAGCACGTTAACATTAGCCGCCCGCTCAACCTGTGCCTTCTTCCAGACAGAAGGGCCCCACCTTGCGAGATGTCGTCTCCCGAGGCCTCCGTGAAGCGGTACAGCAGGTCCTTCCACTGACGACACAGTTTGTACGGCTGATGCCTCAACTTCAGCTGGAGCTCTGAGGACGAGGCAGACACCTCCCTTCAATCTCAGAAATCTGTAAATTTGCTTTAGCAAAACATAGAATCTGTGTTTGTTTTTTCACCGAGCAGCGGTGATGTCAGCCAGAAGGCGAAGGCGTCCTGGGCGGACTCCGGGATGTGGAGAGCCTCGCGGACGGTCCGGCCCAGTTCCTGCACGGTGATGCTGCCGAGGCCTTCTACCGTCAGGTGTATTGCCGTATCACCAAACAGGTACACCAGCACGTCCTGGGCTGTTCGACGTCAGGGGGAAAAGCGATGGCCGTCACGGACGCGTTTCAAATCCCCGGCCAGTTTCATGGGCACTTTTTAGCCGACTTACCCCGAGACAGAGTCGCAGAGGAAGCGACGCTACCTCTCTGTGACTGGTTGTCCGACGAATCCGCAGGGAAACTCCCGTCGTCTCCTTCCATCTCTGATCTGGGAATGGAGAAGGTACAACAAAATATCCAAATATAGAGCCATTCCTTGAGCAAACTGAACCTAAATGAGCTCCTATGAAGACAGCAGGAGCGGGGAAAAAGGTCTGGGAAAGTAAGGTGAACATCCCTTAGCGGGACCTAACAGAGTTTCCCTCCAGTGTGTTTGAGATGTAATGGAATCAACCCAGGAAAAATGCAGGGCTGAAGACGCTGAGGTCAAGAACTAAGAGCTCCCCCGTCAGTCAAAGCATATGAGAATGATGTAACGACACAGCAGACCGGAAACCATCGGCCTGAGTCATCACAACGGCCGGGCGCATGCTTTTTTTATTTTGTGCTTCGACTGCGTTCTAATGACTCCAACAAATTAATTTATGAATCCTTCATTATCGGTGCTGCTTATCCTGTGGGAACCCCACCTCTCGATTCCCGGCGGTGACCGATCACAGAGCCACATATAGAGACATACAATCACTGACCCACTCATTCACATGTCGTGTGGATATACAACTGTGACTGTTTTCTAAAGTCACAGTCAACCTGGAAATAGTAACTCTTTGGAGTAATTCTCGACATTTTGAATTTTAATATCTATAAAATCAGAACAAAAAAGGCCTGTAGAAAAAAAACAAAACAAAAGGTCTTTTTTTTGTTAAATACTACTAAGATTTAAAACAACAAGGGATGCTTTATAAAAATTTAAAAAAAAAAAAAACAATGGCTGAAAGTACTTTATTGGATTGACTGTTTGGAGTCAGAATAAAAAAGGTGAGTGTCTAAACATCTGACTCATCCAGATGCAGCCTGACTGCACCTCAACACTCCTTCCTACAGGACACTATGGCTTCAAGTAGCTGGACGCCACTTCAAAATTGAGACGCATGAACTCTTACCAGGGCAGCGTGACTCACGTCACCCTTATCTCGCCATGCAGACTGCATTATTCACACTTCCTGATCGTGTGACCCACTGATATTAGACAGCAGATTACGGACAAGATTCTCCATTCGGTCAACACGCCGGTCGCTTGGGTGCACAGAATGTGCCACTGATGGATCCTATAAATCCTGATAATCCGAATTATCTTCTGTCCTTCGGCCCAAAAACCCAAGCACTCCGATTTCACCTTTCCAGATCATGGCGTCTACAGGTTGAAAACAACCTCATCTGAAGTGGGATTAACTTTTACTCTGTCCTCACTGTTCTTAATTTGTTAATTATTACAAGTAAACATACCTATTTAAACAGATGGCACCGCCTTTAGGCTGTAGGCTAGCTAGCTAACCAGTATTATTTCTGTTGGTGCCCAAATACCCCTTAAGGTGGAATGTCATTTTCCCCTGGAGGTGATCAGATCGCGTTAATCTCATGTAGCTGATGTTAGTGTCCCTGCAGTGTTTACTCAGCAGCGGTGCCGAAATTAAATGATGGCTACATCAGATACTAAGCGTCCTTCTGTACATATCTATTTATATGCATGTGCAACATACTTTCTTGTGTACCTTAGTACAGGCGGCTAATTCAGTCTACTGACTCATACATTAGTTGTGAGCCATTTTCAAAGCTCGGTCACCAAATAACTGGACTACAACTCGCCCCCTTCTCCAGGAACGCACTGTTATATTGAGATTTTGACGGTTTAGATAAAAGTGTGCAACAGCGCCACCGCGTGGCCACAGGCCGAGCTGCAACCATCTAAACATCCCTTTCGACATCAACCTGTTGGGGAGCGGAATTACCGTTTAATCCGGACGTGTCATCGGTCTTAATCCACCAGCGATATCAAAGTGGACTCTGACTATTGTCCTACCGGGGTTTAGGCTCTATAATAACAAGAATGTCGAAATATTGACCTGTTTCGGCATCGTTCCGGGGCCCTGGGCTAGCTAGCTAACCAAGTGCTAGTCCTGTCCATAGACCGACAAACCCAAACAATGGCTTTAGTTTATCCTGGTGGGCGAAACTGTTCGGCTCCGGGTTTTATTGGACTTTGCGGAAGTGGCCATCCGATATGTCGTCGCCGTCGCTTCGGCGGCGACCGACAATCGTGGAGCCGCCGGTCAGGCATTTGGGCTAATGTTTGCATCACTTTGTCCACTGGTTAGTTTTTAGTGTGTTTCCCCACATAGCAAGTGAACTGGAGAGGGGGGGGTGAAAGTGTGTGTGCTGTCAAACCTACCTGGCGGTTCGGTTCCCTCCGCTCTCAGTATATTCCCCCGACAGAAAATGAAATGTTTATTTTTATGTCACCGCTAAAAGACATGGGCTAAGTTAAACGGCGCTTGACCGTTAATCGCCTAGTTGCTGCTAGCCAGATGTCTGTTCAACTAGCTTCCCGGGCAGCGGCAACTGTTCCTTTTCTATGTGTTTCACGAAAGAGCCGTTCATTTTGAGCAACTCACCACTGGGCGTGACAGACGTGCTCAAACTTTTCGAACAAACAATTTGTTCAAATATGAGTCACTTATATCATGGATCATTCAATTGATCAATCACCATCTTCCTCAATCCCTGATTGAGTGTAAGGAGAAGAGTTTTTTACCCATGACATAAAAACGGCATGGTTCCGAACATAACGGATGAGTCGCTCAAAAAGTGCGTATCTCTAGAATGAACCGAGCCAGCTGGCAAGGTGTTAGAGCGTATTACGTCATGACGCAGCCCCGCCCCTCTCTTGCGTCACAGCAACTCTAATTACTGAGGAGTCACTGTTTATCTATTGCGGGTCCTCCCGTGTGTGTGTGTGTGTGTGTGTTTATTCAAAATCCACGCACCCGCGATGCAAAATTAAGATTATTTGTCGACAAGAAAATTAAAAATCCCTTTTATGAAGATGTCTGTTTTCATAAGTACAATGTGTTGTTCTACACATCACTTCTATTTACCCAGTTATACTTCAACTGTGAGCCACAACCAGTTTGGATACTAATTTACTGCACCTGGGAGAGGCTATTTTACAAAGTAAACAATTTTGTTCTAAATCTGAAAACCGTAAGCAACCGATTCCACACAGAAAACACATCTGGCAAATTAAAAAGCAAAGCATCCTGTCAGCAACCCCAATGAGTCAAGCGGAAGTCAATTGAAAATCACCTGCATCCATACAACCATTGTCAGTGAGTAAACGTAAACATGCATGAATAAAATAAAATTAAAAAAAAAACACTGAAAGTGGCATAAAAATTGCATAAAATCTTTAATAATTGTGACCTTGATAAAAAGAAAAAAATTCAAATTTTGAATTGTGTGTAACTGCTGTTTCATGCGCTGTATTGTCCTCCCAGTGTCTGCATCAGCAGGCTGAGGCCTCACATCCACCTGACACAGGTGTTTCGGAACTGCAGGGGCAGCAGGTGGGGGATTAGCGGCCAGGGTGAGCAGCTTAGGGGGGACGTTGTCAGGGCAAAGGACGCACTTAACAGCCTTCGCTGCATTACCAGCATCGATTAGTCAGGCTGCTTAATCCGAGCCCTTTCACTGATTTGGGGGGGGGCGGAGAACAAATACTGGCTATTACTGGAGGGTGACATTTAAAAAGTAGGTGTAATTCCCTCATCGATTGATTTGTGAAAACGCGTTTTATGCGGATATTGTATTGAATATTATGCTTCACCATTAAGGGTTCAATTGGAGCCTGTTTTTTCAGATATACTGCAAATATATAGATACATATATATATTTTTGTATCATTTATTCAATTTAAGTTTGAATGCGCATTTTTAATGTATAATTCTTTTTTTTTTTAAATTAAACAGTGATGGTATTTATTATTAATGTATTATTATTATTTATTTTTACTGAGAAGTTAATAGATTAATTTAATAAAAAATATTGCTTTCGTTATTCATTCATCTATCTATCTATGTATGTATTTATGTATGTATGTATTTATTTATTTATTTGTTTGCTTGTTTATTTGTTTGTTTGTTTATTTATTTATTTTCCTATCAGTTTTGAGTCACTGCATCCTTTTCGAATATTACGGTCATTTTTAAAAAGATCAACACTGCTTCACTGACATTTTCTGGTAACATATAAATATATGTATCATTTTATATGTATATTTAATATACATATACAATGAAAAAATAATAATTCTCAAATAAAAGAAAAGCACAATTAAAGATTGGTTCCTTCAGCTTTTAATAAATCATATTGATATTCCTGCGTTGAGTCTGGCGCCTCCCTAAACCCCTGCGACTGCCTCCTTACTGATTCAACTGCATTCTTATTTACTTACAATTTATCGCTTTTGCTGGACACGAACGTCACGGGGGGGGGGGGACGAATGAGAACATTTCTAAACACGAGGATGGGCCGTCATTTCAAACCAGAGCGATAATTGGTTAACCCCTTACGTTTGACCAGAAATAAAAAATTCTTTCAGTTAGAAATTTGCAGTTTTTTTTTTTCTTTTTTTTTTTTCCTCCTTTTTTTTTTTAGTTGAAAGTGTCACCTCTGTGTAAAAACTATTCACATCTGTACACGAGCTGCAGCTGGTTTTCAGGCTTTAGCTGGGCCGGCCCCGTCAGCGGCCCCGTCGGCCGCCCCCTCCTGCACCTGGTTTGTCAGCAGGAGGAACTTGAGCACCGGGTCCAGGTACTCCATGATGGTGTCCTTCACGCCCTTCTCCAGCAGGTACCCCTCCGTCTCGATCTCGGTGTTCTCCTTCCCGGCCACCGCCTCCATGGAGGTCTGGAGGAACCGCAGGCTCACCAGAACAGAACCCTGTGACAGAAGAGGAGGAAGCGGTTGAAACCGGTCATTTATTCATTCATCCACGCTAGGTATCTTTTTACAGGTTTGCACGGCTTAACCGGGACGGATCAGCTGTCAATCACTGAGACAGTCACCCTCTCATTCGCAACTTTGACTGAAGATGGAGAACCATCAGCTGAGCCATTATCACCATGAAAACGTTGATAAAAACAAAGTTATCTTTAAGAATTCAGGATTTCTGGATCTTCTCCTGGTTCAAAGTGTGCACAGATCCCCCTCCCACCTGCAGGAGGAAGATGGACAGCACGCCGGCCCCAATGGTGTTCATCAGGCCCATGTAGTAGGTGACCAGGGCCTCCCGGCAGCCGCGCAGGTGGATGTTTAGCTCCTCCGTCTGGTACTCGTAATTGTAGTGGGCCGAGTTGTTGGTCAGCTGGTACTGGATGCAGGGCCGGGGCGAGCCGGGGTTGCAGCAGCTGAACGGGACGCCGTCCACCAGGTAGCGGCCGTCAACGTTGCTCTTGACGCGGCTGGAAGGGAGGAAAGTCCACATGTGTTTGTGACGTATCTCTGGCGTTTCACAAAATCTGTAGCTTTGATTAGAGCTGAATAGGATGCTACGTCATCATTTTCTTCACTGAAGATTAATCAATTTGTCACCTATCAAGCTGGGTGTTTCAATCCAAATGGAAATCATTGTGACCATTTTGAAATTATTATTTCTAAAAAGTATAACATGACACAAAAAAGGGATCTTCTGCAAAAATCAGGGGAAAAAAGAGATAAATCACTGAAAAAAATTATGTCCACGGACTCTAAGTGAAGGATTTATATTATTTAATAAAAAGATAGCTAGGAAAAATGTCTGAACGATGTCGGTGAAAAATGAATTAGAAATTACACAAGGATGTCTGAAATGTCAACAAGAAATGATCCCCAAAAAAATCCTCAATAAATTCCCCCCAAATAATCAATAAGTTATAAAGCAATAAATCATTAAATTCCACAAGAATGAGAATTTAATTAAACAAAGAAGTCAATAGATTTCACAAAATGATAATCAAATTCGACAAAAATCCTCCTTAATTCAAGCAAAGTAATCAAAAAATTCTGCAAAACGAAACAATAAATCACACAAAAATAATCATTAAATTTGACAAAAAAAGGATGAAATTCCCACATAATTAAATTCAATGAAATAATCAATAAATTCCACAAAAATGAGAATTATATTCCACAAAATAATCATTACATTTCACAAAAATTATAATTAAATTCCATAAAATAATCAATACCTCCCCCCCACAAAAAAAAGACCAATAATATCACTTAAAACTGGATCTGTAAATTCTACAAAAGAAGTTGGACCAAAATCTCCTCTGCAGCTACACAAGGGAGCCCCCCCCCATTAAACAATCTATCATCACGGTCAGTAAACCAATCAATAATCGGTGACTTACTCCTTCACCTCCTTGCTGTTGAAGTCCAGGTAGCGGTTGCTGATCCACTGGACCTCGAACCAGTCCCGGTAGTCGCTGTTGCCGCAGCACTTGAACTCCATCTGCAGCCGGTCGATGTTCTGCTTCTGGAAGCAGCGTCCAGGGGTGTCGGTGTCCTTGTAGAAGCGGATGCCGTTCCTCAAGCCGGCCCTGAGCGACGACTCCAGGCTGCCCTTCATGGCGTAGCTCATGATCACGGCCAACAGCATCAGCACACTGAAGAAGCAGGACACGGCGAAGTAGGGCTTCAAGAAGGTCTTCCAGCGCGGGAAGCGGCCGGCGTCCAGCGCGTCCTGGCAGATCCGCGACGCGAAGAAGTTGATTCCAAGCGAGGCCAGGCCCACGAGCATCAGCGTGTTGGGCACCACGTGCACGTCCGTGTTGTCCATGACCTGCGGGATGGTCGGGGAACGTCAGGGGCGGAGAGTGTGTCTTTGTGCACCTGTGCATCTTTGGTGTTTGTGTAGTTTCCTTAAATATGTGTGTTGCGTGCATGCCTGTGTGTATGTGCATCTATAGTGTTTGTGTTTAGTTTCCCAGTGTGTGTGTGTTTGAATGTGCACACCTGTGTGCATGTGCATCTATAGTGTTTGTATTGAGTTTCCTCTTGCGTGTGTGGGTGTGTGCACACCTGTGCATATGTGCATTTATATTGTTTGTGTTTAGTTTCCCAGTGTGTGTGTGTGTTTGTATGTGCACACCTGTGTGCATGTGCATCTATAGTGTCTGTGTTGACTTTCCTCTTGCGTGTGTGGGTGTGTGCACACCTTTGTGTATGTGCATCTATATTGTTTGTGTTGTGTTTCCTTATATGTGTTTGTGTGTGCATGGACACCTGTGTGTATTTGCATTTATATTGTTTGTGTGTGCGCGCAACTGTGTGTATGTGCATCTATAGGGTTGTGTGTTGCTGCCTCACATGTGTGTCTGTGTGTTTGTGCACACAAGTGTGTATGTCCATGGATCGTGTTTGTGTGGTGTTGCCTTCTATGAGTGTGTGTGCGTGCGCACGCACTTGTGTGTATGTCCATCTATAGTGTTTGTGTTTCCTAATATGTGTATATGTGTGTAAATGCGTGCTTGTGTCTGTGCCCATTTAGTGTTTGTGTGGAGTCTCCGCACGCACATTTGTGTGTGTGTGTGCACAGATGTGTATATGCATCTATATTGTTTGTGTTTAGTCCTCATGGGTGTGTGCGTGCACGAATGTGTGTATGTGCATCTCGTGTTTCTGTGGAGTTGCCTCACAAGTGTGTGTGCGTGCACAAGAGTGTGTCTGTCCCTCTCTTGTGTTTGTGGTTAGTGTTTCTTTGTATGTGTGTCTATCTATCTATCTATCTATCTACATGGCCACGTTTATGCAAGCATATGCATGTATATGAATGTATGCACGTGCATGCACACACACATGCACACACACACAAAGAAACACAGCACAAATACGACTGATGTACAGACACACACAGAGCTATAAATGTATATATAAATACATGAATTGAGTATTGTACATGCAGTAAATAAATAAAATTGTGTGTGTGTGTGTGTGTGTGTGTGTGTGTGTGTGTGTGTGTGTGTGTGTGTGTGTGTCATGAGCCCTATAGCACCAAGGAGACAAGAAGGTAATCTGAGGTCTCTGGATTTGGAGCATGGATTATTATCATTATGAATATTATTATTAATATTATTGTTGTTATTTTTGTTGAAACTGAAACTGCGGACTTTCGTCTTGACCTTTGACCTGAACCCTTTCATGGCCTCACCTGACCGGAGGAACTTGGAAAAAGATTAATCTTCAAATCATAGATAAATTGTAAATTAATTTTAAATTCTTAATAATGTCATTTCAAATCTCAGATTTCCATGAGTTAATGTGACTTTTGAACCGATGAAATTAAGATTGATGATTTTTTTGCAAATTCAACTGGAATTTCTAATTTCATTTAATCTAATTTAATTCATGATGACGTCATTCAATTTTAACCATAAAGAGTGGGTTCTGGCCGATGTGTCGAGTCCACGTCCGCAATGACAACCTTTAAAAAGTTGGATTATGGAATTAGGAGGAGTTTATGGTTGATTTGATGAGTCAGGACCCGAAGTGGGTCACTGTGGGGTTTATCTGCCGGGCTCATTATGACAAGGACGTTATATCCATCCCATGATCACACCCATACGCCCACTTTAAATAGTTGGTTTGACCCAACCTGTCAGGTTGCTGCGTTTATCTTGGATGAGCTGTTGCTAAGCTAACGGGTGTTTGTGGGCTGGCGTCATGGCGGAAGGCGCCTATTCGCTAAATTCACTTTCCAATCAGAACATTGAAATTGATCATCCTGCAGAAGTGAAAGGAAAATCTTACAAAATCTTAAGTTGTTACTTAAGATGCAATGCCAGTCTTTGTTACATCGTTACAACACATCTAGACTTTGTGACAACGTTATAACACATCAAGACTTTGTGACACCATTATAACACATCCAGACTATGTCACGTTTGTGTAAAGCGAATAATCCCGGTCATGTTGTTGCTACGCTGACATATTGTGTCTGGCTGTCGCCCCAGTCTTTGTTACACTGTTGTAATGTGTCAAGTCCTTATTACACTGTTATAACACAACAAGTCCTTTTACACTGTTATAACACAAGTCCGTATTATACTGTTATAACACGTCAAGTCTTTGTTACACTGTTATAACATGTCAAGTCTTTGCTAAAAATTTGTTACATATCAAGTCCTTACTGCACTGTTGTAACACACCAAGTCCTTATTACACTGTTATAGCACGACAAGTCTTTGTTACACTGTTATAACACGTCAAGGCTTTGTTACACTCTTGGAAAACATAAAATCCTTGTTACACTGTTGTTACACTTCTAGTGTTAGTTACACTGTTGTAACACGCCAGGTCTTTGTGACAGCTCAAGTCCTTATTACGCTGTTATAACACGTCGAGGCCTTATTACACTGTTATAATGTATCAAGTCCTAATTCGGTTGTAAAATCAGGAGCATGTTGTCACGTAAACTCTGCAGACTAATGCACAGTTGCTGTTGGGTGAATCTTTGCCCCCGCCTCATGCCCGTACCTCCGCCCTCCTGCGGAGCTCCGTCTTGAGGATGCAGCCCAGGGTGAAGGTGATGGCGCCGGCCACGGCGGCGCACCAGGAGAGCAGCCAGAGCCCCTGGGCCAGCTTCACCCGCTTCTGGAAGGGGAACTTCATCTTCATCACCACCATGGTTGCGGCGGCGGTGGCAGCGTTGGACAGGGGGGGTAAGGGTGGGGACTCCGAGTGTCTTGCTGAGGGACGAAGCCGCTCTTTAGTCTGGCCAGAAATGGAGGCCGAGGAGGTCAAAAAAAAACAAAAAAAAAAATGAAATGTGCGGCGTGGACGAGTCCCGTACGGCGCAGAGGAGTGGATCCTGCACTCTGGATTTGTGGGAGCGTCTTACCTCTAATGCCCGCCCATCCTATTAAAGCGGGACAACTGTCTGCTCAGCAGCCCTGACTCGTACCTGGGGGGAAAAAAAAAACGGATCCGACGGCGGGATGGAAGTAACGCGAGAACAAGAACCTTCAGATGTGCGCCTCCACAGGGGCATAAAGTGGTGTCACATCTAAACTGAGATTCTTAATAAAATACAGAATCTTAGTTTAACAGTTGCCATCATTTTTCCCTCAATATCTATAAGGATATCAGAAATTCCTTACATTTTCAAGAAGCTCACAAAATATAGTAAAATTAAATAAGAATTGGGGATAAAGTAGTTTTTTTTTAATGTGCAATATGGGGACATAAAATGTGTTGATTATAAATCAAAAAAATGAATTGAATTAAAAAACAATGCAATATAATTTTGTTAAATAAAATGAAATTGCATTCAATTAAATTGAATACAGAATTTTACTTTAAAATCTACCAGGATTTAATTTAAAAACATAGGATGTGAGTTTATTTTATGTGAAGAATTTCCCCTTCATCAAAATATGGTTCCATTTCTGAAAAAGTCACATGCATCCATGGGAAACTAAAATAAAATAGGATCAAATAAAACAAAATAAAATAAAATACAGAATACGAATTTAAGAGTGGCCAGGGTTTCCCTTAAAAATCTACACCGACATGATAAAAAAAATTCCCTTAAATCATCATGATCATCAAATATAGTTATTTCCGAAAATGAAATAAAGTAAAATAAAATGAAATTAAACTGTGTAGTGACTTCAAGTGTCGTCACATCTAAACTAAGATTCTTATATATTGGGAGTAAAGTTTTTTTTTTTATATAAAGTACTTGCATGGGGTCATTCATTCATTCATTCATTCATTCATTCTGCAGTTGAGGTTGTGGAGGCGCTGGAGTCATTCCAGGCCAGTCAATCACAGAGCAACATAGAAACATACACACACTCACCCTCTCATTCACACACCATATGAAGCCATACAATCGCTTCCATTCACCCTGTCATTCATTCTTTCATTGTAGACCCATACACCTTTTCAGCCTCTTATTTACATGTTATATAAAGAAATTCAACTATTCACCCTCTCATTCAAACTAAATATAGAGACAAACAACCATTCACCCTCTCACATATACACAGTTTATTCACCCTAATTCACACGTCTGGTCAATGTAGTGTCTCAAATGCGCCTCCATCATGTGTTTGGACTGAAGGAGGAACCCCATGCACGCATGAGGAGGCCCTGGAGCCTCCACAGGCTCCTAAAACTACTTTCAGGACAGGAAGTAGTTTTGTTTTGAAAGGAGACGTCCTCACGTCTTCCTGCGCTGCACGTTAACTACCATGCTGTATGCTAAGCTAAGCTAAGCTAACCTTGTTGAATCTGCGCAGCTAGTTGAGCTCAGGAGAAGACCCGATGAGAACATTGATGCTATGGATGTTGACTGACCTTTTTGCTCCGATGTCGTCGATGGTCGGCCCTCCATTAAACCCCGCCCCTTTATGAGACGCCAGCTCCTGATTGGTCAGGTAGGGCTGGACCTGCGGAGGGGGGCAGGACGGGCGCCAAAATCTCACACAACCTGGGAGGAAAAAAAAAAACCAACAAAACAACAACCCACAATGGCTCCCCCGAGTGGTCAGAGTGACACACACACACACACACACACACACAATTTTAATTTTGAATCTATTTATTTACTTCAAGGGTTTTTACATATTTAGACTTTGGATATTCTAACTGTAAATACACTGTATTAAATACACAAAATACTTTTTCTATCTCTATGTACATCTGCTGGTTTCATTTTGTCGGTGTGTGTGCGAGAGAGTATTTTATGTATTCATATATAGATCAGAGATATTTATGAGCA
Source organism: Fistularia commersonii (assembly GCF_037954325.1). Lineage (NCBI taxonomy): Eukaryota > Metazoa > Chordata > Actinopteri > Syngnathiformes > Fistulariidae > Fistularia > Fistularia commersonii. Next base: position 10,901,901 of record NC_141298.1, on the reverse strand, counting down.
GCACATACATGAAATTGACCGTCAAATTTTAAGCATTGGTTGGAAAAATCGGTTGCTTCAATGAAGAATTATTTTTGTGTATTGATGTTATTCTTAATTTTCATTAATTCATCCATTCAGTAATTATCTACACCACTTATTCTGCAGTCAGAATAAGCAGGATACAGAAAGCCATTCACTCTGTGAATGAGTGAATGAATAAGTAATTCTGTGAACTGGTGGATGGAGGCATGTTATAAATGAAATAAAATTATATTAAAGAAAAGAAAGTTGCATTAAATGTACACAATTTATCTTAAGTAATTCCCCTTAATTAAAATATTGTTCAATTTCTGAAAAAGTGACATGCATCCACGGGAAAATAAAATAAAATAAAAAACAGAATTTCAGTTTAACGGTTGCCAGGATTTTCCTTAAAAATCTAGAGAGACAGATTTGTACAAGTGAAGACATTTCCCTGAAATTTTCAAGATCATTCAATATTATTTAATTTTCTGAAAAAGTCACATGCACCCAGGGGAAAAGGAATTAAAATTAAATTAAAAGTATTAAAGGTAAAATAAAACTGCTGAAATTTCCATTTAAAAGTTGTTTGGATTTTTCTTAAAAAATATAGCATGTTACTTTTTTATGTTAAAAAATTCCCCTTCATTAATTGTAGTTCAAGTTTGGAAAGTCATATGCGTTAATGGGAAAATAAATGAATAAATAAAAATATAAATAAAATAAATACAGAACTTCAGATTAACGGTTGCTAGGATTTCCTTTGAAAATATAGGTTGTGAGTTTTTTAGATTAAGAAATTCCCCTTCATAAAGTTCAATTTCAGAAAAAGTCACATGAACCCATGGGAAAATAAAATACAATCAAATTAAAAACAGAATTTCCGATTCACAGTTGCCAGGATTTTCTTAAAACATCTACAAGGAGATGAAATTCCCCTTGAGTTTGCAAGATCAAGAAATAGTTATATTTTCTGAAAAAGTCCCATGCACCCAGGGAAAAATAAAATAAAATAAAATAGAAGGATTTCCTTTAAAATCTATAAGGACATGAATTTGCATGATCAATAAATACAGTTCAGTTTTCTGAAAAAGTCTCATGCGCCTAGAGGGAAAATAAAACAAAATGATATATTTTGCTGGTGATAAATACAAGTTGTGTTCGGGATGCAAAACAGTCAAGGCGATCGATCTCCATTTTCCAATCACAGATCAATATATCACATTTGCCCCCCCCCCAGCTCACAGCTGTGTCTGCTCCCCCTTCAGCAGCTGCTCCGGCAGCCCCCCCGCCCAGCCCCCGCCGGCCGCGGGGTCGCAGGGGAAGCGGGGCGACTGCCCGCCGCCCCCGCAGACCCGGAACCCGGCGTCGGCCTCCTCCGCCCTCCCTCCGTCGCTCCTCCAGCGGCGGATGATCTCGTTGTCCGAGTCCACCGCCGCCTCCTGCAGGTCCGCTACGTCCTCCATCCCCATCAGCTCCTCCGGCATGAGGCGGCGGGCGAGGGGGATTTCCTCCAGGCTGGCCGACCGGATCAGGACGGCGGCGGTGGCGCCCGGCGGACCGGCGCCGGAACGCGCCGCCTCGCCGTGGAGGGTGAACTGAAGGCGGGGGATCTGCGGGGGCCGCGGGGAGCGGCAGCGAGGGGGATCCCCGCCGCGACGCCACCCCTGGGTCGGGTTGGAACCGGCCCGGACGAAACGCGGCGCCTCCTCGCCCGCCTCCGACCAGTCCGATTCAGATTCCTCGGGGACGGAACCCAGGCATGGCGCCGGCCCCGCCGGCTCCGCTGGCTCCGGGGCCCCACAGCCGTGGGCGTCCATGAACTGGGCCGGGGGCGGCGCGATGGGGAGGGCCGCAGGTCGGAGGTCAAGGTGGTACGACACGGAGGAGGCCTTCGGGGAGCGGAGGAGTGTTTGTTTAAAAAAAAAAAAAAAGAAAATGAATTGATTAAAAAAAAGATAGAATATGTGAAAATAAGTAAAATCAAAAAAAAAAAATCAAAAGTAGCATGAATGAATGGGAACTTGTGTTTTTCACATAAATACAATACAAATCACAAAAATACAAATTTTTCACAATAAATAAATATAAGGGGCTGCATGGTGAGGACGTGTGAAGTCAATTGTAAAATGAGTAAAAATTGAATGCAAATTAAAAAAAAAATCAACAAAAACATTTCTTTTTTTGGTAAATATTTTGAAAATAAACTACATTTTTTTAATCAATCTTAAGAAACACAAAGCTGGTGATTAGAAAATTATTAACTTGACAAAGGAAAAAAAAAATCACAGAATATTTTTAAAAATTGGATTAATTGAAAATGAATTTAAAAAATATCTATCTTTGGTACACATTTTTAAAAGCAAATTAGTTTTGTTAAATAAATCTAAATAAATACAAAGCACCCTAGTGTTTATAAAATAAACAATTTGAAATAAAGATATTAAGAATATGATTAACTTGATTAAAAAATAATTTTGTGAAGTATTTTAAAAATTTGATTCAAATGATAAAAAAATTGAAAAAAATGTTTTTGGTAGATATTTTTAAGAACAAATTAAGACAGTCGTAATCTGATTAATTTGACAAAAATAATTGATGAAATATTTTTAAAAGACGGTTTCAAATGAAAAAAACCTTTTTCTGTTAAATATTTTTTAAATAAATGACTTTTTAAATCAACATATAGAAACACAAAGCAGCTGGGTTATTGTAAACTAAAAATGCGAAATAAAGACATTTAGCATATAACAACATGAATAGAAGAGTAATTCACAAAATATTTTTAAAATTGGACTCAAATGAAAAAAAAAAAAAGTACTTCTTTGGAAAAAAATAAATAAAATAAATGACTTGATTAATCAAGCTTCAGAAACACAAAGTGTAAAAAGCGTATCATTTGAAGTACAATATTACTAAAAACACTAATAGAATATAATATTTTCAAAAGATGGCTTCAAGTGAAAAAAAAACTTTCTGTTAAATGTTTTAAAATAAATCACTTTTTAAAATCAATCTTCAAAAACACAAAGCAGTCTGGGGAGTAGAAAACTTAAAATTAAATATTAATAAAAAATGAATAAAATAAAACATTTTTAAAAGATGGTTTCAAATGAAAAAAAAAAAAGTTTTTTGTTAAATATTTTTAAAATGAATGACTTGGAAAAACAATCTTTAGAAAGTATTTCTAATTGCATAATCATAAGCCTTACGTCCAAAGCGTCGGGCCCGACGGGGAACTTGATGCGGGCCAGCTGCTCAGTCAGAGCCGAGATGCGCAGGTTCAGCCGCCGCCGCTCGCCGTCCATGTTCTGGGCCTGCGGGCGGAAAGCAGACGGTAGGATGGCGCCGGCGGTTGGCGGGCGGGGGGGGGGGGGGGGGGGGGGATGGAGGGCGTCTCACCACAGAGAGGAGCCTCTGCTCCAGCAGGCTGTTGGTCTGGTGGCTGGAGGAGCAGCTGTCCTGGAGCCTGGGGGGCCGAGAAGAAGACCAGAAGGTCATCGAACCCATGGAGAACTGCCGCCGTGCTAACTAAGTCGTAATAACTGTGTCATTACAAACAAGGCCGTGTAATTACATTGTTATTACAATGTACAAGGCTGTACAGCTATATCGCAATGACTATGTAGGTATACACAAGGCTCAGCATTTAACTTGCAATCATGAAATCATAAACAAGGCTGGATAAATAAGCTGTAATTACTATGTAATTATAAAAAAGACTGCGAAATGAAGTGGTCATTCCGATGTAGATGTAAACCGGGCAGAGGAATGTAGTCGTAATTGTTGGTTAATCCTAGACAAGGGTCGGGTAATTAAGTTGTCATTACAATGTTCTTATAAACAAAGCTGTGCAAGTAAATTGTAACAGCAAAAATAATTATATACAAGGCCCAGCATTTAAGTTTTAATTACTGTGTAGTTAAAAGCCGGGCTGTTTATTGAGTTGTAATTACTATGTAGTTTCAAGCAAGGCCGTCAATTGAGTTGCAATTACTATGCAGTAACATTTAAAGCTGTGTAATTGAGTTGTTATTATTATGTAGTTACAAGCAAGGCTATTGATGGAGTTGTGATTATTATGTAGTAGCACTTAAGGCTGTGAAATTGAGTTGTAATTACTATGTAGTTACATATAAGGTTGTGTATTTGAGTTGTAACTACTACGTCGTTACAAACAAGGCTGTGAAATTGAGTTGTAACTACTATGTAGTAACATATAAGGTTGTGTAATTGAGTTGTAATTACTATATAGTTACATATAAGGTTCTGTAATTGAGCTGTAATATTAGTGTTGCAATCAGTGTTATATCCTGGCCAAAGCCACCTTCCACCATCTTCTCATGCGTTCTCCGAAGCTGACGTGGTGTTTCACCTGTGGAAGCTGTGTGTGAGGCCGCCCAGCTCGGCCCTGGTGCGCTGCAGCTCCTCCTCCAGGAGCTTCTGGCTGCCGATCACCTCCTCGCCCAGACACTCCATCCTCACTGCCGTCTGCAGCAGGCTCTGCTGGAGGCCCTGGTTCTGCTCCTGCAGAGCCCTGACCAGCACAGGGGACACCACGTATAATACAGCAGCACCAAGTGTGTGTGTGTGTGTGTGTGTGTGTGTGTGTGTGTGTCTGTGTGTGTGAGCGGGACCAATCCAATAATAAATAATATCCAGAGATGGATAGATAGGAACACACACACACACACACGCACACACACGCACACACACGCATACACACACACACAACATAACATACAGTAAATGCTAGATATGATGATGGGTATGCACACACACTGGAAAATACCACACACATACACACACCAAGCATCAAGAAGCTCTACACAAATATTACAGCTATACAAAAATATGCATGCGCGCGCACACACACACACACACACACACACACACACACACACAAATGCCAGATATGGAGACACATGCACACACACTGGGAAATACCACACACCCACACACACACACACACACACACACACACACACACACACACACACACACATACACGGGAGGCAACATTGCACTATGGATACAAACGCACTTGCACAAACACACACACACACAAACGCACACACACTGGGAAATACCACACACCAACACACACACACATACACAGGAGGCAACACTGCACTATGGATACAAACACACGTGGAAACACACACAGAGGCAATCACTCACAGAAACACCTCACCATCTACAGTAGCGTGCACACACACACGCAAACACACACGCACACACACACACACACATATATATATCCTGTGTGTATCCATGTGAGTGGGTGAAATGTGCATGCTGGTTGTGAGAAGATATCTTCTCCAGACAGGTCAGGCTGTTGGCCGTCTCACTTACATGATGGTTCCCAGCTCAGGCGTCCTCCTCTCCTGCAGAGGACAGAGAGCAAGAAGAACCATCTGAACCATTTGACACGTTTGAGGCCACACTTTGCAGAACCCCGTGTTCCTCACCATGCGGGAACCTCGTCAGAACCGACACGGAGGTAAACCGGCGGAGAACTGCTCTTCTAATGAGCTCCCGATCGGACCTTCACACGTCGCTTACCTTGTGAGACGAGGAGCCGCTGAAGCTGGTCTGCTCCTCCTCCAGGCTGGAGAGGCTGCCGGCTGCTCCTGGAGGACCAGGCCTGACCAGGTCCTCAGGTTTGGGGGGACGTTCATCATGGTCACCTGCAGGAATGTGGTGGTGGAGGTGGCCTTGATCGTTGCAGTGGTCTGCATGGTATTGGTGGCCTTCACCATGGTGGTGGTCTCCATGGTGGTGGTGGCCTTCAGCATGGTGGTGGTGGTGGTCCTCACCATGGTGGTGGTGGTCCTCACCATGGTGGTGGTCCCCATGGAGATGGTGGTCTTCGCCATGGTGGTGGTGGTCCTCACCATGGTGGCGATCTCCATGGTGGTGGTGGTGGCCTTCACCATGGTGGTGGTGGTCATCACCATGGTGGTGGTCTCCATGGTGGTGGTGGTCCTCACCATGGTGGTGGTGGTCCTCACCATGGTGGCGATCTCCATGGTGGTGGTGGTGGTCTTCACCATGGTGGTGGTCTCCATGATGGTGGTGGCCTTCACCATGGTGGTGGTGGTCCTCACCATGGTGGTGGTCTCCATGGTGGTGGTGGTCCTCACCATGGTGGTGGTGGTCATCACCATGGTGGTGGTGGTCATCACCATGGTGGTGGTCTCCATGGTGGTGGTGGTCATCACCATGGTGGTGGTGGTCCTCACCATGGTGGTGGTCTCCATGGTGGTGGTGGTCCTCACCATGATGGTGGTGGCCTTCACCATGATGGTGGTGGCCTTCACCATGGTGGTGGTGGTCATCACCATGGTGGTGGTCTCCATGGTGGTGGTGGTCTCCACCATGGTGGTGGTGGTCCTCACCATGGTGGTGGTCTCCATGGTGGTGGTGGCCTTCACCATGGTGGTGGTGGTCGTCACCATGGTGGTGGTGGTCGTCACCATGGTGGTGGTGGTCGTCACCATGGTGGTGGTCTCCGTGGTGGTGGTGGTGGTCTTCACCATGGGGTTGGTCTCCATGGTGGTGACCTTCACGATGATGGTGGCCTTCATGATGATGGTGGCCCTCACTATGGTGGTCCCTGTGGTGATGATAGTCTTCCTTTTGGTGGTCTTCATGGTGGTGGCCTTCAGTGTGATGATCTCCGTGATGGTGATGATGATGAGTTTCACCATGGTGGTCGGCATCACAATGGCCTTCGCTATGCCGGTCTCCATGGTGATGATGACCTTCACTTCGGTGGTCTTCATGATGATGGCCCCCAGTGTGATGATCTCCATGGTGGTGGTGATGAGTTTCACCGAGGCGATCTCCGTGATGATGACCCCCACTGTAGTGGTCCCCATGGTGATGATAATTTGGGCCGTGATGGTCACCATGACGATGTGGATGGGTAGGACTATGATGGTCTTCATGGAGATGCTGCTGAGCTTCCCGCTGATGGTCACCGTGGTGATGGTGGATTTTATTGTGTTGATCTCCAAAGTGATGGTGATAGCCCTCACTGGAGTCTTGATGGCCAGGACTATGGTGGTCTCCACGGTAATGGTGATCTTCTTCACTAGAGTGGTCTCCATGGTGATGGCGATGGCTTTCACTGTGATGATCTCCATGGTGACATTGATGACTGTCACTGGCGGTGTCTCCATGGTTGTGATGACCTGAACTATGGTGGTCTCCGCGGTGATGTTGATGACTTTCACTGTGGCGGTTTCCATGGTGATGACCTTCACCGTGATGATCCACATGATGGTGATGCCCCAGGCGGTGGTGATCACTGTGGCGATGCGGAAGCTCTTCACCGTGACGCTCACCATGATGATGGTGATGGTGGCCTTCACGGTGAAAGTTTGGACCGTGGTGATGATGATGATAATGAGACTCGCTGTGATGGTCTCCATGGTGATGCTGATGTCTTGAGTTGCGGTGGTCGCCGTGGTCGTATTTGAGGCTGTTGTGCCGTGGCGTAGCAGGCTGTTCTACGTTTGGGTGGTTGCCCTGGAGACGATGTCCTGCGCTGTGCTGGTCTCCATATTGTGGCGTCGGACTGCGGTGATCGCCATGGCGATGATGATGAGCGGCAGCAAAGTGCTCATTTTTGTAATGAAAATGGTCATGGTGGTCTCCATGGTGATGATGATGGGCATCGCCATGGTGATGATGATGATGGGCGGGCGAGCAGGGGTCCCTGCGATGATGTCGACGGGTCGAGCCTGAGTGATCTCCGTGGCGACGACCGGGGCTGTAATGATCCGCGTGGTAACGGTCACCGTAGTGACGGCAATGAGAAGCGCCGGGCTGGTCACCACGGCGATACTCATCCCAGTCATGACGACAGACGGGGCCGTGGTGACTTTCGTGATGATGGTGGTGACGATGTTGGCGCCCGCCGTGACGGTCAAGACCCGGGCTGCGGCTATCGCCACGGCGATGATAGCAGTGGTCCCCTCGGTAACGGGGGCGGGGATCCCGTCGGGATGGGGAATGAGAGCGATGCTGGCGACCCCGACGCCACGAGCGCTCCCGTTCCAGGCAGCTGATGTCGGTACAGCTCTTGGGCTTGCGGCGCTCGCCGTCGGGCGAATCTGCCGAGCGGCGGCGGTGGCTTAAGGACGTGGAGTGCCACGGCTGAGCGTGGCGAGAGGGCGGGCTCGGGCGGGAGGCCTTGCCGGAGTCGGCGCTGGCGGGGCGACCCTTCCGCCTGTGACCTTGGACGACCTTGGACGACCCGACGGAGGCAGAGCCGGGGCTGCCGGGCCTCTGGGCGTCCGTGACCCCCAGCGTGGTGAGCCGCATCGGGCTCAGCACCTGCCGCGTGATCTCATTGAGGAAGGCGGAGAACTTCATTTTCTCCCTCACCAGGTTCTTCCTGGCTTCCTCCTTTCTCCTCTCCCGGTCCTCGTCGTCCCCCTCCTGCTCCCCTCCGACGGTCAGCGCCTCCATGGATTTGGCCTTGCGGAAACTCCCGCCATTCCCGTACCGCCTTCTTCCTCTCCGGCGGTTCTTCTGGACCGGCAGCCTGGGGATCTGACCTCCGCCCTCTATCAGGGGAGCCGTGTCGTCTCCTTCGTACCAGACGGGTTTACCAGAAAGGTCCGTCCAGGACTGGGAATGCTGCGGCCGTCGGCGCGAGAACCTGTCGGAGCGCACGCTGCCGCCCGACGACAGGCTGGAGGACGACGAGGAGGAAGAAGAAGAAGAGGAGGAGGAGGAGGACGAGGACGAGGAGGAAGAAGAGGGGGAGGAGTCGGTTGAAGAGGAGGACGAGGAGGAGGTGGACGAAGAGGAGGTCAGGGTGGTCTCGGACAGCGAGCGCTCGCGGTGGTAGCGGCGCTGGCGGGAATCGTGCGTGGCGGCGGCGTGCCGGGGACGGGCGCTGGAGACACTGTCGTCCGCCGTGGACACGCTGCTAGGAGGAACAACAGGAGGAGAGAGCCGGGTCAGGAACGTGACCTTCTCAACCTCCGGCCAAGAACACTGGAGACCCTGCAATGGTTGCATGTCTTTATGTGATGAGTGAGCGAGTGAACGGTTGCGCCACCAAAAGACGTGCAAATGACAGAGTGAATAGTTGTACGTCGAAATAATGCATGAATGAGTGAGGGAATGTTATAGTGTGAATGGTTGCATCTCCGTGTGGGTGAGGGAGTTAATGTTAGTATGTCTTGAGTGAATGAATGAGTGAGTGGTTGTTTGTCTCTATATGATAAGTGAATGAGTGAATGGTTGCACTTTCACAAGACATGCAAATGAGAGAGTGAATGATTATATATCTTGATATGACATGAATGAGTGAATGTATGGCATCGTATCTACACGAAGTGTGGATGAAAGGGTGACTTTTGCAGCTCTATATAACTTGTGAATGAATGCTGGAATGTCTCTGTATGATGTGTGAATGAATGAGTGAATAGTCACCTTCAAAAGATGTGGAAATGATAGTGATTGTACGTTTATATAAAATGTGTGAATGAGTGAGGGAATATTATGGTGTAAATGAGTGAATGGCTGCACCGACATGGGATGCATGGATGAAAGGGTGAACGACTTAGAAATGAGTGAGTGATTGTACGTCTCTATATGATGTATTGATGAGAGGGTGAATGACTGTCTCTATTTGACAAGTGAACAGGTGAATGGTTGCGATAAGTGGTATCGATAATGAATGAATGAACCCATTAATCTCCATTTCCCCTTTTCAACACAAAGCTGGAAAGTTCCTGTTTTCTAACACAATAATAGAAACAGCCGTGACGGCTAAGACGATGCTAATGAGAAGAGTCAATGTGCCCTCTGGCGCCCCCTAGTGGTTTGTAGTTGAAGCTACAGAGGTCGGCTGAGGGGTGAGCGTGATATAATACACAGAATGAAGATCCAACCTCCAGATGTTCAAGGATGAGGTAACGTCACGAGAAGATAGAAACCTGACGCACTCGGGAGTGTCGTTGCCGTGGCGCTGCTGGCGGCGCTTCGCCGGCTGCCATTTGCCGTCCGTCCGGCCGCACCTGTGGTTTTTTTCTTGGCGGTCGCACATTTCAGGGGCCTCTGCACAGGGGTCGGCGGCGGGATGTCGGTTGACGGACACCTGTGGATGCGCAGAGGACCTCACCTCAGTTCGGCTACAAAGTCGTCATGGTTACCATCTCACGTCATCACACACTGTGGATATACGCCGCTCGCTGTACAAACCATGATATAGATTACTGCTATAGATAGCATACACAATGTGCTGAGATACAGCACTACAATAATATACAGACTGTGTACACACAGACACACACACACACACACACACACACACACACACACACACACACACACACACACACACACACACACACACACACACACACACACACGTTATATACACTGTGCAGTACATACTGTGATATATATATATATATATCAGCTGTAGGTAATATGTACATAATGCATACTACTATATGGTGCTATAGTAAAAATATAAATATATATTTATGATTATTCAGTACATAATATAAATAATACACATACTGTATATATACACACTATATCTACTGTGATATATACATTCATCCGTGTTTTTATAATAATCACACTGTCTGTAGACACTGTACACACACACACACACACACACACACACACACACACACACACACACACACACACACACACACACACATACACACACACACTTATATAAATATACCTGATATATATACACATATGCTGTACGTAGTGAACATACGGTCCTGCTGTAGATAGTATACATATTCTGTATTTAAATACACTCTATGTACTGTGAAACACATCCCTACCATAAATGATATATAGCTATATTATTTATAAATATTATGAATAATGTAAATAACTATATCATTAATGTATTATTATATGTTGTAAATAATATACATACTGAGTCATACTACAGTATGTACTATACTGTAATTACAGTAATACACAGCCTTGTTGTTAATAGTACATACCGCATACATACACTGTACACATATATAGATCTGTGCTGTAAATAATATACATACTGTGTGAATAAACGCAATGTGTACATGTTTCTCCATCTATCTCTTTGCTCTACCATAACTTCATACTTAGCTACATTGTACTTTGTATTACAAGATACATTCACACACCCACACACACCCACACACACCCACACACACAAACACATTTATATATATATATATATATATATATATACACAAATGTGAGAAGGACTCATGAGAACTTATTTCTTTTCAGCATTGAGCCTTGTCCTTCCTATAAAACTGTTTTAAATAATTTGGCTAAAAACCAAGGAGCGTAAAAAACCCTCAAGCTCTTTCTGGTGCCAGAAATGAAAAGTACCTTAAAAGTCAGTAACACATTTACTTGTATCGATAATTCATATAACTAGTCTCGTATGTGGTCTGTAAGGCAGTTCCAATACTTACCGCCATATTCAAGGTTTTTATTACACATCTATTAATCTCAATCAATTCTGCATGAAAGAAAAGTCTTTCCTCCAAAAACTTTTGTGAAGGAACTTTTCTTTTTTTTTTTTTTAAATAAATATACATAAGCCCGTGTTATAGATGCAGTCCTGCGTGTTGGCGTGTACTTACAGTGAAGACGAGCGGAGGCAGGCGTGCACTGATGACTGGCGCCGGGAACAAAAGGGAAGCTCACGGAGTGTGTTCGCTTCTAACTGAAGCAGGGAACACGTGCAAAGCACAAACACACACACGCACATACACGCCACTCAATATTTGGGGCTGGGCTGGAATGTGTGCGTGTGTGTGTGTGTGTGTGTGTGTGCGTGCAAGGACTTCCAAACCCATGTCTCCAGTCATTCCAATGGGGTTGTATATGGGGAGGTATGCTTGGTGTTGTTACCATGGCAACACAAAATGTACCTGACCCCATAGGCCCGCTCACGATGGTTCCTCCTTCAATGCAGATCTTCACCAGCCCTCCTCCGTCCACGTCCAAACCATTTCAGTCACTTTATCTCCAGAACATCTAACGTGCGCCGTCTTCCACCGCTGATATCTTCCCCATGGTCTCCTCGCGTTCCTCCGGGTTCTCCTGGTTCCTCACAGTCCGAAAAATAACACGAAGAAGGTTCAACGGAGTCTTAACATTGTCATGAAGTGTGAATGAAAGGGTGAATGGCTGTGCGTCTAAACGTGTGAATGAAGGAGTGAATGTGTGCATGTCAGCTTTGCATGAAAGGGTGAATGATCGTCTCCATATGACATGAACGAATGAAGGTCTCTGTATAATGTATGTGAATGACTGAACATTTGTTCCGTGAACAAACGAACATTATATCAGATCTGGGCATTTTACAGCCCGCTGGCCAACACCAGCCTGTTTTACTTTTTTATTCCGCCCGCTAAACTATTTTCTTTTAATATTTTAAGTATTTTCAATCAATGATGAATTTAGAAACTCATTTTTTCCCCTTTTTTTGAATTTTGTATGGATGGTTACATACAAAATAATATCAGTACATTTATATAATCATTAATGATTTTTAAGTTGAAATAAAATGCAATGAAATGAAATGAAAATTAAAATATTTAAATTGCAATTTTCATTTTGTTCTTTTTATACGATACCTAGTTGGCCCATGCATAAAAATTTAATAAGAAATGTGGCCCGCCAGCCAAAATAATTACCCACCCCTGGTCTATATGGTGCATGTGTTGTGTTTCTATATGGCGAGTGAATGAGAGGGTGAATGGTTGGACCATCCGCTGGGATTGGCTCCGTCGCCACGGCAACCCAGAGTGCAGGATCAGCGGTATAGATGATGAACGAATGAATGAATGAATGGACGCACAGAGATATTCCATCGGCTCATTAACCGTCCAAATACAGGACAATAAGAAGCGAATCCCTTCAGAAGTCAACAGTTCATCGTGCCAGCGGCCAATCAGCTTATTGATCGGGATGTCCCGATTGTGTCAGAGCGCTGGAGCATCTAATAACTCACAGCCGCCGAGGAACGCGCCGCGCCCCGATCGTGTGACAAAGGCAATCATCGCACAATCCGTCACCACCACCAAAACCTCCCCCCCGCCGAGGAGAGGAGGGAACCGCACCGCCATCGCCGAGGTGTCGCACGGCGACGACAGGTCTCTGCGGCCTTTGGCGCCGTCGGCCATCTTGGAAACGCGGCGGCTTGGGAGTAGACAGGCGACACTCTTGATGATTAGAATCATGAGGGTAACAATCGGCGCCGGCGGCCGAGTCACACCATCGATGGCTCGGCGGCGATCAATGGGGAACGCTGGAGCTGTCCGACGCAATGGAAAATTAGATATCACACACACACACGCACACACACATTATTTCACTGGCAGCAAATGAGGCGGAGATGTGTTTCTTACTTCCACTTCCATCTCTCCATGTTCTGGGAAAAGAAAGGACTCAACAGCTTCTACCAGTAGGACATTCATTCATTCATTCATTCATCCTCTATACCTGCGCTCACGGGGGTGCTGGAGCCTTTCCCAGCTGTGATTGGGCGTGAGGTTCACTCTGGACCAATCATGGGCGACATAGAGACATACAAACATTCACCCTCTCATTCACACGTCAGACATGCAGCCATTCATTCACTCATCATAAAAGAGAGGCATTCAACATTCACCCTCTCATTGATACATCATATAGAGACATACAATTCCCTCATTCATTCGTATTACACACAGACATGCAACCATTCACACACATTTTGAGACACATTCATCCACACACTCTTCCATGTCATATAAACGTTACACCATTCACCGATTCATTCAGATGCCAGACATACAACTAGTGGCGTGCGGTGAAGTTCATGGTCGGTGAGGCACCGACTTCCTTTGGAAGGACTTCCTTTTACAAGTCCCGATTGTTTCATCTCATTTTTTGTATAAAACTGAAATAAATTTGTGGTCTTTTCTTTATTTCTGTATGAAGTCCGCGTGGACCTCTCCACGAAAAGCTCTATTTCTTTGTTGAAAGGGTTGAATTATCTTATTTTATCCTACATTACTTATAGGAGGAGGAAAGCAGTATCTTCCACCTGCCAGCTCACATACGCCCCCTTCAGGTGAGGCACGGTATTGTCTGCCTCACCTCATGATTTTTCTCTACGGTTTATTGAATAATTGAACCACGCACTTATGCGAAAGACATTTCGCAGCTTGTAGAAGGTGGTATATATAATAACACAATAAATCTTTCCACAAACATTCTACAGGTGACATCCTGACAAACTGAAACGATCACGCAGCCCAGTTTGTGTGGGACGGCATATGCAGAGTTGAACTCGGCTGCTGCACTTTGGCTTACAGTTTGATCAGGAACTGCGCGAATTCAGCGATTTGTACTTGATAACATTTAGAAAAAAAGATTGTACTCAAACAGAAAATACAATTATGAATCAGATCAGTGGAAATATCGTAATACTTACCTTACATATCAATTTTTTTCTCATTATGACAGCCTCACCTGCCTCCCCTGAATGCACATCACTGCATACAACCATGCATTCACTCGTTCATATCATCGACATGCAACCATTCACCCATTCATTCACAGCTCTGGCGCGTGAGAACATCTGATTCATAATCTTGTAATCATTTCTCAGATCTCGTCAAAGCTTACAATTAAGAATAAGAACAACTTTATCCCAAAGGTAATTGTTGTGCCAGAGTTACAAGAAAAATATAACAATAATAAATAATAGTAGAAAATTGTATAATCAGTAAAAAATAAGACAAAAGGCAGAATAAGAAATAAAAGTCAAAAGTGAGATACAAACAAAAGGTTACCTGGGCTGAGAGGACCTTCGGAGAACCACCCGAACATGCAAGAAGTTCCTGAGGTTCTTAAGTTCTCAGGCGGGAACGTCTGTTATGAGCGACACTTACCACACACACGGAGGACGCCAGCCTGATGTCTCATCTGCTGTGAAGGTCAGCGGCAGCAGCAAGACAGAACGTGTGGAACCCACCTGGAATGCCGATTAGAAGGATTAGAAGTCCAGAGCAATGGAGAGGGTGGAGAAGAAGCTGAGAAACAAGCGTTGGAAGGAAGTGCCAGGGAGTCTGGAAGGAGACCATCTGGTTGTGAGACACTGAGGAGACAGCAGAGATGCAGATGTGGAGGTTCCTGTTTGAGGGGGATGGAGTCCATCGCAGGGATTGAACTCATTCTGAAGATAAAGTCAGCATGAGATGGTTCGGACGCAATGGTTCTTCTCCTGGAGTTCCTTGATATCCAAGCCAGGAAAGTGAAATGAGGCACAATTGAACCGTAAGCATGGTTTCCAGTGCAGGACGTCACTAACGACTGAACAGTAGTAAACTAATAATAACATAATTGTTAACCAGGGAATAACATAGTAGTGAACTGGTACTAAACTAGCAGTAAAGTAGTAGTTAACTTGTAGTTTTGAGTGAAAAATAAAAATGCATAAGTGCAAAAAACACAAAGCGTAATTAAAATGTGAGAAACTGGATGGAATTCACAGGAAATGAAATGAAATAAGCAAGAAATCAGGAAGTGAAATGAATACATAAATAAAGAAAATACAAAGGAGTGTCATGAAATCAAGTGCACGCTTTTTTATTTTGCAGTCTCTGAAATAATTTAATTAAAAGGTCAGACGGACGACGGCGTGTCCGACGTCCTTTATCTTAATTGATAGAAGCGGAATTAAACCAGACCACCCGATTAGATTAGAGATCTCTTATCTTCTCCTAGATATTATAATGTCCTGCTCTCACCCTAAACACACACACACACACACACACACACACACACACACACACACACACACTAGTTTCAAGTGACATAGACACTTTGTTAGTAAAATAAAGAAAGTTAAATGGTAGAATTAGTTCATATACCCATTTAATGGACCGTCAGAAACCAGCAGGAAGGTGAAGCGACTCTAGAAAGCATTGCGCACTGGCGCATGCACACACACACACACACACGTGCTGGCGCTCGTGTGACAACCTCACAGCTCCGAAGTCCGACAAATAACGCCGGATGGACGATGACATACAAACACTCGAAAAGATGTTTTTCCACTGAAGACGTATTTTTACTGGAATATGAAAAGTCCTCCCTCTGCCCGCAACAAGAAAAAGGGCTGAAAAATATGAGTAAATACTCGGGTTGTGTGAATAATCGTTAACGCTGAGTGATTTTATTTGTAAATATCTGAGGCAACATGAACGCCACCAGAACCATTAATTTTTTCAAGGAATTAAATGTCTTAATTTGTGTTGTTTTTTTTTAAATTAGTGGCGCGTGGCATTTTTTTTTCCCCACAGGAAACTAAAAGCCTGGCCGCACCGCCCGCACCTCTTATATTGAAGGGAATCGAAAAACAACATGGCTGCATTTCCACCTTCTTGTTCCCCAGAGACCTGCTGACAGTTAGTGTTTTCGTGTTTGTTATGTAAAAAGTCCCGGTTGTGCGGCCCGATGACGACGAACCCCCGACCCCCCCGAGGGTTCGTCTGCATTGTCAAACAGCGTCTCTTCTCTTGGTGGGGGGAAACTGCGCCCCCTGTTGGGCGAAACGTGAGATTAAACTCCGCCTCCTACACGGGCGCCGCTCGCGTAACATGGAAAAGGGTGATCGGCCGAGCGGATCAGTTCTTCCCCACGCGGATGTTGGGGTTGAGCAGAGGATCTAGGTTGGGGTCGGAGCTGGCAGAGGCCCGTCCCAGCTTGGCCATGATGATGATCAGCGTGAAGAAACCCAGAACTCCCACTAGAAGCAGCATGAAGACCCGCTGCTTCCAGGAGAAGGACGTTCGCTTCCCCCCCTGCCGGTTCCTGGAAGGATAAAGGGATCTCAGGAGGGGTTTCTGGGGCCGCTGGGATTCGAGGCAGCGGTAACGCGGGGATTCTTACTTCAGGATCCGGGCGAACCAGCTCAGGGTCGGCCGCCGCCGGTACTTGTCGTCGTCGAAGTCTATCTGCGTGACGGAGCTGTGGTCCTCCCGCGTGTCGTAGATCTTCCTCGGGGATGAAGCTGGAAAAGAGCGCGTGGGGGAGTGGGGTTAGACCTCCGACCCGCAGGAGAACGGGATCCAATCGGATTTACATCTTTGAATGTCCGCCAGTTAAGGACGTTTGGGAGAAAATTTTCATTCCACTGCCATTTTTGAGTTTAAAAACAGGCTGTGATTGGCTAGTTGCTCAGGTAAGTCCTTCTCCCTCACCTGTGTGGATGGTGATGGTGTCGCATGCGGTGTCGGCGGGGAAGTTGATCACCGAGTGGTCCTTCACGTTGGGCTCTCCGTTCTTGTAAGGATCCGCCGGCTCCTCCTTGGTGGGAGGCGGAACGGTGCCGGGTGGCGCGCCGAGGTCGGCGGGGTAGACCTGGCTCTGTTCTTGTGCTGCGAGGAGGTTCGGGTCACAGCGTTTAGACCCCGCCCCTTCACCATTACCCCGTGGTGCGCCGCTAAAGACTCACCGTCAAACGCCGACCAGTCGGTGTAGTCGGTGATGTCGTTGGCCGTGACCTCGGGTAGGCCGTCGATAGGCTCTTCGATCTGTCAATCAAAATGCAGCCAATCGGTAAGTCAAGCTACAACTTCAACCATCACTGTCATCGCGTTACGGTGATTTTCTGCACATTCGGAGTGACGAGAACGAAATAAAGCTGCTGTTCGAAATGCCCGGTTGTTCAAGGAAGTGGCCTCCTCCAGGGGAGCCTTCTAGTGACAAGATGAAGAGGAGGAAGACGGCAAGGACGTGGTGGAGGTGGAAGCTGCCACAGGTATCACGTTCTGCATGGTGGGAATAACAAGCATGGAATATCAGATGGGTTGGAGCGTTTTTATGAAGCACCTGGTTAGCCGTTAGCTAACTCTGTGCTTGTTTTTCCAAAACGTTCCTCCTCTGCAAGTCCTGGAAAGCCCTCTGTGCAGTAGCCGGCCAGAGGAGCTTGGACCTCTTCTAGCGGCTTCTGTCTGAGCGGTGACTGACGCGTTTTAAAAAAAAAAAATGTCGCTCTGCAACAAGTATCCTGTAATGGGCTTGCCTGAAGACCTCCACCAATCATCTCCATCACATGAGCTCCTACGGAATCATAAAAACACTGCGCCTCGGTCCCGATTCATCAAGAAACAGCCTCATTCCTGAGGAGGTTTCAGGAGCTGCTCAAAGTCCCCATGCTGTGAAAGCAGCTAATGCAGGCTGTCAATTCATTATTACAAGGGGACGTATGAGTGACCTGAATGCTGCTTGAGGACCGAACCGCTGATAACAGAAAAGCAACACATTGGTGTGACATGAACGGGATACATGTTTTGCCGTCGTCCGCGGAGATTCTCGGTCATCCAGGTCGCGGTGAATTCAAAAAAGTTGCTCCTTTGTCCCCAACGAGCGACACCCCTTTAGCATCTGCCCATAAACGCTAACATTTACATAACGAGCCACCATAGCATAGCCCCGCCCAAAACCCTGGCAGTTATATTTGGAAACTCCCCCCAGATCGTTAGAGGTGAAGAAGCCTCTGGGAGGAGGGATGAAACATCTTCAAGTGAAGAAATTCATGTCAAGCTGCCACAACAAGAATGTTTTGTCATTCATGTTCTGATTGAGCCCACGCGGGCCGTAAAATGCCTGAGTCCGGGGCTGATGCCACCAGAACAGCCTCAGAAAGTCCCTGAACCTGCAGATTGTCCGGTTCCAGCGGGTTTTTGGGTATCACATCCGCCGGCTGAGATTCATTACACTTTGGTTTGGTGAAAACATGGAAACCACTCACCAGCGGCAGTCCCAGGCCGGCCCGGGCCCAGTTAACGGAGGACAGCTGCTCCTTCAGCATGTCTGCGATGGGACTGGCGAGGTTGGAGGGGGGGAACACAGGGCCCTGACAGCTGGGGCACTGGTACCCCGCCGGGGCCGTGTGGAGGGGCAGCCGCGACGCCAGGTTGTTGAGACACGACCAGTGGAAGACATCTGGTGGAGGGAAGGGAGGCAGCATTACGCACACATACACACACACACAGGGCTGCGGAAAGAACTTGCTTCATCATGTGCATATATGTGTGTGTGTGTCGCTCAAGAGCTCCTACCATAGCACACCAGCCTGACGGTGTCCTCTGCGATCAGCGGGTTGTTACACAGCAAGCAGTTGGGGTTATAATCGCTGTCCTGCAGCCACTGCAGATACGACTGCACGATGCACTGCAACACACCGGCGGAGCGGAAAACATGGCATTTTGAAAAACCCGCACATTCAAAGCCATGAGATATTTCTGCTTCATTCTCTGTCGCACAAAGGTGCGGAGGGATAAACAAAACACTGGATTTGAAGTCATTTTAGCCGAAACGCTCCAATAGTCTAACCAGGAAGTGACAAATCGCTAGTGTCCGATTGAGAATTTATTGTTTCGTGTATCAGATTCTAGAAACTACAGATGATTTTTGTATTCAAAATACCCCTGAAAAGACACCATGACGCCCATTTGACGTTATCTCACCTTGTTGTGGTTGGAGACCAGGCAGTGTTCGCACACGTTGACTCGATGCTCGAAGCAGAACAGATTGGTCACCTTCCTCTTGGGACACTTGCAGAGACCCATCGCCTCTGGTGCTGCGTTCAAGAACCCAACAAGTACGGGCCTGTTAGTGAATACTGAACTGCATCTGTAACGTTCAAGCTGTCTCAGCATAATGGGAAAAATATTTTTGCTGAGATTATGCTTCTGTGTAAAACTGTGCAGATTATCTGAACAGATGTTTATGTTGGAGAAAATATCTTGCTCTAAGTGGAAAAGTACTGGGTGTGTGAAACTCACATGGGGGGGCAATAAGTCAGGATTGTAGCATGTAGTTGGCCTTGATGAGCAAGATGTCTGTTGCTTAATCAACTATCTGTCTTCTAAACAATATGTTCTTCTCTATCCTGTGCATAAAACACAGTAATCACACCTAACCTGCAAGACAGTGACCTCCAAGATGGTGCCTTCCCTGGACCGCCATGACAAGACATCCCCTGGCTGTGTCCTTCCAGATACTGCCTCCTTTTTATGCATAAAAACCTACTACCGCCGTGTATTCTTTGTGCTCTTCTGCAGACTACTCTGTGCTCTGAGAGACTAATACCTTTGGGGCCTTGAGTAAATATTCTGGCTATTCTTTGTAAATCACTAATTTTCTTACATGAATTTTCACGACAACAGCTAACTCATTTCAGCCCATCCTTTGGTGTATTCTGCATGTCATGTCATGAATTTTAACCCCAGAATTTCAAAAAAATAAAAGCAGGCATTACAATACAACAACATCTGTCACATTAGCACTGACTCCAGCTTGTGTCATATTATATGTATGTTGATTCAGGTCCTTTTAACGTAAGAGACTAAAAGTGCATTAGGATCAAATAAAATCAACTCTCTTATAGCAAAAAGCCAGTGAATTAAGTTTGCTTTCAAACATATAAACAAATAATGATCTCCACAGTCAACGGATGATTACTATAAGTTGTTTTAATACAAGCTCATATACTGTAGAAATCTCAAATAATACATATACTGCTTTACAGATATATTTAAAAGAGCGGCGTTAGATTTAACATAGGATTAATTTGTAAAGATTACTTTGACTTCAATTACTTGTTAAGTTAGGTGAAGTAATACAGCAGCACTCATAATGGGAGATGACAGATTTAGCTGATGTGCTGATGACACAAACTGATATATTTTACCGGATTCTTTCAAAGCAATAGTAGAATGAATAAAAAAATATACGGTCATACACCTGTTTTTCACGGTCACTGAAGGCGTTAAGCTGCTTTCGCTTGTTGTTTCAAAGATAATCTAAGTTTGCCAGAGCATATTGAGCCGGTCCAACACATCATAAGCTAACATTAGCTCGGCGGCTAAGCTGTGAGGTGTCAGCTAATGTGAGGTTAGCATGCTAGCGCGGCTAGCCGGCAGAGCCCAGGAAGTTCCGGCGTCGGTTTCGTCTTACCTGCGACGCCAACTCAAAGTCGAGTCCGGTCCGCTTCCGCGTACAGGTTCCCCGCTGTCATTCACGTTGACGGGGAGAAATACACTCGGCAGGTGTTTTCAGGTGCGGCTGACATCGGGAAACCAGTCGTGTTGGTAGATCTGCCTGTTTCCTCTGTTTATGTGCCACGTCTCTTCCGGTTTGAGCCTCCACGTTTCCTCTTCACCAGAGAGACGAGCGCCCTCTAGCGGCTCGGGGTGGAAGTTACCACCCATTCATATATTCCTCAATCCATCCAAATGACCATCCCTCCATCTATCTATCCCTCTATCCATATGTCTATTCCTCCATCTATCATTTACCCTCCACATGTCTATCATCCATCTATTCGTTTCTCTATCTGTCTATTCCTCCAACCCTGTCCATCCACCATCCATTTAGTCATTCTTTCATGTCTATAACCCATCCATCTACTTACCCATCCACCCTTCATCAGGCTATCCCTCCATCTATGTATCCATTCTTCAATCTTACCATCCATGTATTCAACCATCCATCCATCCATCCATCCATCCATCCATCCATCCATCCATCCATCCATCCATCCATCCATCCATTTGTCCATCATCCCAATCTGTCCCTCCCTCCCTCCCTGTATCCCTCCATCCATCCCTCCTCCACTGGGATTTAAAAGCCATCTTTCCTGTTTGTGGGAAAACAGGTCGTCTCCTTCGTGGGGACGGCGGCGGCGGCGAGCGTGGCTGCAAATGGCCACCGCCGCCTCTCAGGACGGAGGGCTGGAAAAGGACGAGCTGTCAGGGATCATTACGTCTGTGTGCGATCTGGGTCAGACCCCCCCCACCGAACCCCCGACCCCCCGCCACGCATGAGCGCCTTTGGAGGCCGATACCAGGCCGGACCACCACCATTCACTGCAAACACAATGGGTGTATTGAGAGATCGTGTGCGTGTGTGTGCGTGCGTGTGCGCGCCTGTGTGTGTGCGTGTGTTCGATGCTCTTCTTAACAGCCTGAAACGTTCGTCGCCCGCAGCTCCAGGGCCGCCGGGGCACACAGGAAGTGGTTTCTGTCGCCGTGCAAAAAGGCAGAGCGTAATAATCGTCATTGAGATACTCTGTGTGTGTATGTGATAGTGTTTGTGTGTGTGTGTGTGTGTGTGTGTGTGTGTGTGTGTGTTTGTGTGTGTAGGGTGGGAGATGCGGAAAGCGGTGTTGTCATTATTAATTTACATCCAACTCCAGCAGACGCTGTTGTTGTCGCGGTGAAATATTAAAAAAAAACAAAACAAGGGTTTGACACAGATCTTTCGCCCGATTGGATTTGAGAATCATCTGCAGGAGATCCAGGAGAGGAATCATCTGCAGAAGGTCTGGGACCTTCTCTGGAAGCAACGGAAAACACCACACGCACAAGAATTAAAGAGAACTCCATCTGTCGTTTTTATATTCTGATGGGTTTCAGGTCATCTCTTGTTTTTAAATGTTTTCTTCTGACAAACACGAGTGACATCTTGTAAGTGTGTGTGTGTGTGTGTGTGTGTGATGACAGGAAAAATGTGTGTGATCGTTGCAACTCTATTAAATGATAGACTCCCTGTCTTGAGTCAAGTCGGGCGATGTGATTGATCTGATCTCCTGCCCGAGTTGTCCAAACATTACCGTAAAGAAACAGGTCGAGCTGAATTTAAATGCTAGTTTTAAACAATTATAGGGAAAAAACAAATCAAAAGAAACATGATATATTTGCAAAAAAAAAAAGACTAATAATCTTGAAGCTGTGAAGAAAATTACCTGAATGTTTCTGGAAAATGTGAAATAAACTACTAAGAAAAAAAAATAGAGGGATTCATTATTTATTTGAAAGACATAGATATTAAAAAATATTCATTAAATATACATATATTAGAAAATATATAAATACATACATGCATATACACACGCAAATAATTTCTGTATAATCTTAATTTTTTCAACTGATCTAATAGGTAATTTCTTGCTAAACTCCAGGTAGTTTCTTGCTAATTTGAAGGTAATTCCATGCTAATCTTCGGGTTATTGCTTGTTAATCATTATCTAGTTTCTTGCGAATCATCTCAGGGAATTTCCTGCTAATCTTTCGGTAATCTCTTGGTTTATCTTAAGTGATCTGAAGGTAATTTCTTGCTAATCATTAGCTAGTTTCTTTCTAATCATCATGGGATTTCCTGCTGATCTTTAGGTAATCTCTAAATTAATCTTGAGATAATCTAAAGGTAATTTCTTGCTAATCTAACACAGACTGTCAGGCCTCCTCCATCTTCTCCTCAGACTTGGACCCGCTGGGATTTGTCTCTGTGCTGACAACATTTCCTCCCTGATGCTGATGATGATGAAAATGGTCGTGATATTTTTCGAGTTTGTCAAACATCCCCCACTCCCTCAGCAAGAGAAGAAATGTGTGTCAGGAGGAAAAAAAGAAGAAAAATCGACCACATCCAGAGATGTTCTTGGGGTGTTGGCGGCGAGCCACTGGTGGCACCGGGGACTCGGACGGAACATCTCACCTCCTCTCAGAGGGCCTGCTTCCTCTTCCTCCTCCTCCTCCCCCCGCCATAAAAGTGCTTCATGCAGGGAATAAATAATGCACTGCCTCCGCGGCCGGCGGAGGAGATCACCAGATCGATGGCCGCCCTCCGATTTTCTCTTCTCCGCCTCAGCGAGTCGAGCCGGGGTGGTGGAGTCTCGTCCTCCTCCTCCTCCTCTTCTGCCAGGGATCCGTGAGTCAGTCTGTATTCGACCGGAGCCTCGTGTCACGAACACATCACGCCGAGGGGCTTCGCATCCGGGAGAAAATCGCACGGCGGGTGAAAGGCGGGGATGTGACTGGATCGGGGCGGCCGCCACTCCCGTCCTTCCTCCCGCTCGTTTTTTTCTTGAGCTCCTGGATGGAGAAGCTGTTGCGGCTGGATGTGGAAAGAATTACAAAAATAAATGTAATTACAATAAAATTACAGAGGGATTTTGAGGTGGTAGCTTGAAAGTACCTTGAAATGATTTGGAATAAATCAACAGGGTGCGGGGGAATAAAATGAAAAATTTGGGAGGAAAATATCTAAAAATTGTCTGGAAATTACAGAAAAATTACCTGAAAAAAATAGTTATAAATCAGCCAAAACACTTAGATGAGTGCATCAATATGGAAAAATATTGTCCGCATTAATTCTAATTGTAATTGAAATCAATTCTTACTTTGAAATTATTCTAAAGGTTAGATGGAAATAATCTATAAAGTACTGATGCATTTCCCCCCCATAAATTACGGTACAAATTGTGGAAGACCTTGTCAACTCCGAGTCATTTTTTACCTGGAAATGATCTGGAAAAAAAAGAAAAATATGAAAAAACAAAAAAAAACAAAATCAAAACTAAAATTGTTTGAAAATGATCAAAATTATGTGAGAAAATTTGTAATGAATCAGGAAAAACACTCAGACGACTGAATACTGACAGTCAATTTTGACTTTTTTATTTAGCTTGGCAATCATTCTGGAAGTCGGATGGAAATAATCTTTAATTTACGGATACATTTTTCTAAAAAATTGATTAATTTTCATGCATATTTGCACCACTTTCACGACAATCATAAATCACTGGATTTGCAACAGGTCGACGTTATTATTATTTTCACACAGATTTGGGTTTTGAAACGGCTTTGCAACATTCACCAGATTTACATTTTCCTTTTCAGCGGATTTACAACTTTGAGCACATGAACTACCAATGTTTACGTGCCAATTTCAATTTAATGGGTGAAGCGACTTTCACAGACGTCTAATTTTACATTTTATGGCACAAAGTAATTACATACCGATAAAAACATTGTACTTCAATCAATAAAAACAAGATTAATTTAATTTGAATCCATTTGATAAGAGAAGCTGACCAATTGCGACAGTGTTTTTCCCTGACGCTTTGCTTTTTCCCATTAAAGATAATATACTTGGAGGAACCTGGGAAACAATAAGTCGACATTAATTAAAATCTAATGGAGCACGGACGTTGTAAAAGATGACGGGGAAATAAAAAGTATAGTTCACATAGAAATATGAGCGAATATAAGACTTTGAATAAAAACCAATAAATTATATTGCAATATCACGTTATAGATGCTATTCGCGGGATTTAAAAAAAATAAAATTTTATAAGACACTATAGGTTCAAAGCATGAAAACTGATCAACTTATTTCAATGTTTTATATTTATTTCTTTTTAAATTAGAAAAAGAACGGATTCTATTAATACTGAACAATACAATACCGAAACAGGTGGAAAATAAGACGATGATACCGGAAGTATGAACTGAAGCAAGCAGGAAATAGAATGAATAACATAAAAAGCATTTGTGTCACCAAAACAATTTTAATTCTAATTATTTCAACGTTTTTCCTCTATCCCTGTCCCATGTCTCCGACCTATATCCCCCGGGATGGGGGCGCGTTGGACCCGCCCGCCCGGAAAATTAGGTCGTTAATTGTGAATCGCCGACGGCTGATATTCGATCTGTTCTTGAACGGGCCGCCGGCGGCCAACCGGGAACATTTCATGTGTCAACACCGGGAAAATAAAAATCCGACTTACATACGAGTTATACAACTTCCGGCCTGCCACTCTCAAGAGTCGTCACTTCCGGTGTAGCCGCAATTAGTGCAATTTCCTTTTAGTGACGGGCCATAACAATTATTTTTTCTTTCCTAGTTAAAAAGTACAATCGGCTACATATCACATGATAGTTACGGCAATGCGACAACTATAATCAGCAAAACAAACACCGTTGCCCGGTATGTAAGACTTTGTGTTCCGAGTTGTCGTTGATTAGCAGGCTAATCGCGGAGCGTCTGGTCACGTGACACCGATGGACTAGCTTAACTTTTGGCTACCGGGGATGTTCAGCACAAACCCCTGATATACATTAATTTAAAAGGTGTTGAATTGAGACATGCAGTTTTATTTCACATTTATCAGTTAGGGATGATAAGTGGAGTACTCAAATGAGTTGTGTGTGCATTGATAAATAATTACCATTAAGTGATTGATGCATCTCGACGCTAGCGGGAGACAAAGGTTAGCGGCGCATTCGCCGTCAATCTCCTCAGATTACGCTAGTTCTGCATGAGTAAAAACGTTACAGTGAATAAAACATGTCTGTTGGTTCAGAAATCTCAAATAAACCAATCTATCACTTGAGAGTGAAAGCACTTTCTTCATCTTCTTTCGGCTTTTCCTGTCAGGGGTTGCCACAGCGACAGTTGTCAACTTTCTCCATTTAACCCTATTCCCTGTATCCTCCTCTCTCAAACCAACTACCTTCATATCCTCTCTCACTACGTCCATAAATCTTCCCTTAGTCGTCCTCTAGACCTCTTACCTGGCAGCTCCAATTCCAGCATCCGTCTACCAATATATTCTCTATCCCTCCTCTGTACATGATCGAACCATCTCAGTCCGGCTTCTCTGACCTTCTCTCCAAAATATCTAAACAAAACATCTAGTGAAAGCACTAACACTTATCAATTTGTTTGAAAACAATTAAGTGCCAACAAGGCTAATGATATCCACATAGCGGCAGGAGGCTAATACCAAAGTAACCAAGGCTAGTTTTTAAGCTAGCCGTCATGCTACCCACACCTCATAGGGCGTCGCGAATTAGCCAATATTCAGCCAAGCACAACACGACTTGCAATGTTGTCTCGCATGAAATGAAAAGGATCAAACAGTTGTTTTGACTGGTACTGCCAAAACTCTGTTAGCTAACGCTAATGGACAGCAAGTTTATGGAGCACCGACGTTGAAGTGGACATGACGCTCCGTGGTTTGTTGAAAAATTGCGAGACAGGGGTTCTAATGCGTCGGTAAGTGATGCTAAGGCAACACTCTCCATTCGTCACGCTGTTGACGTATTGGAATGAGGATGTGTTCACTAAAACATGAAACCGGAGTGCTTAAAACACCAAACGTGGGGGGAAATAACCTTTTAGCAAGCAAAAAATGTGCTAACAGTATGCTAGGGGACCTAGTTGATACAGACCAGTAGCAACTCAGATACTAGCAGAATGGTAGAAGATGCTAGCAAGATTTGCACAGCTCATACATGGCTAAACAATGCAGGGATGTGGCTAATCTAAGCTAAGGGGTTGCGAACAACGGCTAATTAACCTCTTCGACAAGAAGCTAAGAACTCTGAAAACCAGGAGCCCAGGAAATACCGTATAATTGTGTACGATTAATTTCCTTGATAACTCGAAGTAAAGAAACATATTTGTTCCAAAAACTCAACATTTCATGTTTTAAACAAATACATGAACATTGCTGAGTGAAATCTTGAACTAATAAAAAATGGCAATACTACAAAGAGCCACAGTAGGAGGGTTGGGAAAAAAATAAACATTGTAATGATTTAGTAAAACGACTTTAACACAGTGAAATAATGATACTGGTATTCGAGAACAAATGATTTTCTTTTAATTCTAACTTGTCAAAGCAAAGGCCTTTCATACTCTTGGATTTTGATATCCAAAGGAAGTGTTTCTAATGGCGCTTAAGATGGAAGCTATTTGTTTTTCCTTTTAATTCAACCTGCCTGTTTCCTTTCTCCATACGTGAACCGATGAAAAGCACTGGCAAGAAACGCTGGCGTAATGGATGAAAGACTCCCCTAAGACAGTCACGCTGCAGTGCAGGGACACTTTCTTTTTTAATTTCTAATGTGTTTGCAGTGACGAGTCACAAGAACAGGGAGAAATATTAGCAAACATGACTATTGTGCTTTTTCAAAATTTTGAATTAGAAGTCACTGAGGGTCCTGTCAGAGAAATTACCTGCAAATCTGGAAGAGATGATCTGCAAAAACAAGAAGGAATTTACAAAGAATCTTCAAGAAATCACCTGAACAAGTAGGAGACGTGACGTAACTGCAAGATACTGCAAGAAAATGCTCAAAGAATTACTGGCCAAATATCAAGTTTACCTCAACATTTTGAACGTATGAGCTGAAAACAGTAAAAGGCACTTTAAATTGGCAAAGGAATTAACTGAAAATGTCAGGGTATTACCTGAAATAAATGCCATAAATTACCTGACAATCAGCAATAAACTTCCTGGAAAATCTGTTATAAATTACCTCAAAATCCACAACAAATTACCTGAAAAGATCAAGAAATTGTACATTTGGACTGGAATAAATGAAATAAATTACCCGTAAATCTGCAAGACATTACCTAAAAAGTTAGTGAGACATTACCAGGAAAATCTGCAATAAATGACCTCCAAATTTACAACAAATGACCTGAAAATGTCAAGCAATTACCTGGAATAAATGCACTAAATTACCCAAAAATCTGCAATAAATCACCTAAAAATTTGCAAAAGATGACCCGGAAAATCTGCCAGACTTGACCTGAAAACCTACCACAATATTATCTGGAATGTCTTCGAGAGATGACCTGAAAATCTGCATAAATTACTTGGAACACGTGCAAAAAGTTCTAAAAACCTGCCAGAAAATCTGAAATAATATACATTATGAATTCCTTGGAAATGTGATTAAAATCGCAGAATGTACAAAGAATATGTAGAAAAGTTGATTAAAGACCATCGTTTGACTTCTGTTGTTAAAGTGAGCTCGACCTGGAGTTGGCACGGACCAATTATTGGCGTGAACCTTCATTGATCTCCTCATCCAAACATCTCCTTAACCCCGAGTCCTCCTCGCCGCGCTTTCTCACTGCCGTTGCGCTATTTCATATGCTGAAATTTACATTGACAAAATAGCAAATAAGAAATCTGATTATATATTTATATATATAATCACATTTATTGATATATATCTTTATCTTTCTCTATATATATCGCTCACATTTGATTTCTATCTGCTGCAAATTCTCTGATCTTTATTAAACAGGCCTTGGACGTTCAGACGGAATAAGACGGATATTACACACCTTAATAGTTGGACATGTATTTTATATGAATTCTAAATATGTATTTTCATCAATGAAAAAGATTTGATTTGCACCTTGAACTAAAATTGTCAGATATCCAAGGTACTGATAATTAAAAATACCAACTGATTGGACAACCTTCATTCAACTTCTTTACTTAAATATAACACTAAATCATTTAAAGTTGCGTCGCCGCTAAATGTGTATTTTTTGTATTCATCCGCTTAGCAGAAAAAGATTATATTTGGGATTCTTATTTTGAAAAGAGGAAAGAAAAAAAGATATTTCCAGTTCTGAATATCTGAATGCGATGACAATTAATAACAAGATAGGCATTTATCTAATAAAATAATCATATATATCTTTTATGCACAAAAAACACACGCATACACACACACACACACACACACACACACACACACAGACACATACACACATGTATAATATGATTGTACTTGCGGTCACTTTAGATGGGGGGGGCGATTAAACAGCAAAATTAATTAGTATTTAATATGACCTCTATCAGCAGTGGAGCTGTGTGAGTGTGCGTGTGTGCACGTGTGTGTGTGTGTGTGTGTGTGTGTTTTTTCCTCCCGCTACCGCACTGAGCTCGCCGCCGTGTTATTACAATGTAATTAACATGGCGACGATTTACATCATCGTGTTCAAAGTCACCTTTTTAGCCCTTAATGGTCCGAGGGTCCGATCCAACCCCCCCCAAACCATGTGACTTCTTCATCTCAACCCTCCTCCTCCTCCTCCTCCTCGGGCTCAGGGTGTAATTACGCAGTCATACGGTGTTTACAGACGCAAAGAGAGGGGGGAAAAAACAACCTTTAATTTATTCCAACTGTTAGCAGTAATTCCCCGCTTTAATTTATGGCTCCTCCACCCAGTGGGAGGATGAGGATGAGGAGGGGGGGAGGAAGAGCACGGAGACGCTTTGCAATCGGACTGGCTGTTGCTTTAATAGCCAGGCTTTTAATGTTGGAAAAAAAAAACCCTAATAATCAGTGAATATTTATGCTTTTATTTGGTTAGCTTGGTTCCTTTTAGTATTCTAAATGAGTGGAGGCTACAAATTGAATGAATAAAAATATATAGAAATTAGCGATTTGGCACCAATACTTATAGACAGATTTATAATTAAAGAAAATATATGATAAATAAAAAAAAAAAAATGGAAAAATATCCCCCCAAAAATCCCACATGTCTATAAGTAAAGCTCTGTGGGGAAAAAAAGCAAAATGAAAACAACAGTATCCAAGATATGGTTGTTGTTGCTTTAAAAGCCAGGCTTTTAGTTTTGTCAAAAAAAAATATCCCCCAATAATCAGTGAATATGTATGCTTTTATTTTGTTTGCTTGGTTCCTTTTAGTATTCTAAATGAGTTGAGGGTGGAAATCAAAGGAACAGAATATATAGAAATTAGCAATTAAGCACTCATATATTAAGACAGATTTATAATTAAAGAAAATATATGATTTATAAAAAAAAATGGGAAAAATCCCAAAAGTCTATAAGTAAAGCTCATGGGGGAAAAAAAAGCAAAATAACAAAAATATATTTTATCTGAGATGTGGCTGTTGTTGCTTTAATAGCCAGGCTTTTAATATTAGCAAAAAACAACAAAAAATAAATCAATTTCCTCTGATAATCAGTGAATATTTTGTTTGGCTCCTTCGTGTATTTTAAGTTAGAGTTAAAAGAATAATAAATATATATATAAATGTGTGTGTAAAACAGAGAAATTAAATGAATCACCTCGATATTTAGATTTATTTAATTTAAAGATGATACATGAGAAAGGATAAAAAAAATAAAAAAAAGTGAAACCGAATTCCCAGACATCTACGTCCCAGCGCCACAGGGAAAAAAAAAAACAAGCAAAATAAAAACAACAAAATCTGACAGAAAATGGGGGAATGAAAATGAAAATGCTTCAAACTGACCAAGAACGTTGCTGAAAATGATTTTACTCTTTTTTTCCCCCCACAAAGATAAAAAACACAAAGGGACTTGAACGCACCTCTCTAATGGCTGTCCTTCCACATGGGGATGTTGATGATCGAGATGATCTCTGCAGCGAGTTCAAAACGCCGGGACGTTCATTCGGAGCGGCGTCGGTCTCCTCCGCCGCGAGAAGAAACCCGGAGCGACAGCGAAAAACCACCACAGAGAAATAGTAATTATATTTTACAGCTGGAAACCATCTCCAGCCTCCAGTAATTAGCCTGATCCCAAACATCTGGCTGTGACATTTACATGGTTGCAGGCTGTAAAAACCCCCGACCCCTCTGCCTGCACCGTCCGAGAGACAATTATAGAAACATTTAACGTCAATCTACATTGGCATCCAAAGGCTGCACGTTCACCGCCCACATTAGTGAATTATTACCGATTTATTTGTGTTATTAAGTAGTAATCAAAGTGTAACTTAGTCAAATGCAGTTTAAGTTAAGAAATCCCGCTTTTATGGATTAAAACTGACATATATGTAGGTGTGGGAGAAAAAACTTTGAGATTTTTTTTTCTAAATTTAAAACAAATCAGAAGCTCAGTTTTGGACATCAAATGTGTCTGTGAAAATTAATTATCAATAATATAGAGACAGAAGAATCTACTTTTTCGTTTTTTAAGCTAATTTCTGGTTCAAACCGCTTTTTAAAGGCAACAACATCATGCTTTTAAAATAAAACACTGGATAATAATTCAACAATAACTCATTGGCCTGACAAGGATCAATGACTGGGGCTGGGTATTAATGGCTTATCAATAATAATAATAATAATAATAAAGACGATTGCAATTATAATAATGATGGATGATAACAGTAATAATACCTTGAAATGAAATGATCAGACGATAGTCGGTCGTATCTAAACAAGAGAAGAAGAGAGATTATATTTAATGACCTTTTTAAGCAACTGTTTTCCTTATTATTCCTGTTATTATTGTGTTATTACATGGTAGCAGCAGCTTGTAATTACCTCAGTTCGGACGCAAAGCTGTAATTTCTTGGTGATAAATCAGCCGGTGTTGCGGCGGTGGCAGTCATGATGGCGACCTAGCTAGTTCAGTTGTTAGAATGCATTTTAATATTATTTTTTACATTTTGGAAAAAAATCCCCCTCAAAAAAGTACGTCCCTCAAATCATTTTTGAGGGGGCACCTTTAATTTAAAATCCGAAGTTTTCTGATTTTAACATTGATTACTGTTATGACATTATAATTACTGCTTTATGGTCATTCCCGATAATCATTTCTTTATTCAGTCCTTCCTTTCTGTCCTCTCAGCTCTTTCTGGATTCAGAAACACCCTGCCTTGTTCTCTCCTTTTTTCCTGACATTTATTTATTTCTTTTTAGGGGAGGAAAATAATGAACAGTACTAAATTCTTCAATCATAAATCAAATATTTATACCTATTTGTGTTATTTTCTTGCATATTTTTTTAAGCTAATATTTCAAGTTTGATGTCCCCGTCCCCCCCCTTTATTTATTTTCCTCCATTTTCTATTTAATCAATCCGGCATTGTTGCAATTTCTCTTAAATTTTTGGCTAATTTTACACGGGGATTCATCTGACTGATCGGCGGACAGCGGCGAGCAGCCAATCACACGGCCCCCGCCGATCAGCAGGGCTGATTGCGGCCTCTGATTGGCCGGGACGGTGCCCCGCGTGTCGCCCAGTGGGCAGCGTTGGACCTGAAAGAGAAGGATGTGAAATAATAAATAGAGAACACATAAAGAAAAAAAAAATGACGGAGAGATCGACTTTCTCAGATTAGGATTATTTCAGATGGGCAGGTCAGCTGTCAATCACAGAAAATCCAGAAATCCAAGTCACTCATTCACACCTGAGCACAATTTAATCCTTTAAGTTGTTCTAAACTTTGGTTATCTCTGTTGCCATGGTTACTCAAAACGTAACCAAAGGTGGATGGATATAGAGAGAGATGAATAAATGGATGGATAGATAGAAAGACGATGAGCGTGTTGATGAGAGTGATGGATAGATAGATGAATGGATGATAGAGAGATGCATGGATGATGATGATGATAGGTAGATGGGAGGACGGAAAGAAAGATGGATGGACGACAGATGAAGGGTTCGAGAGATGGATAGATAGGCAAAGATAAAGATGGATGGAGAGTGAGATGGATGGATGGATGGATGGATGGATGGATGGATGGATGGATGGAAGATAGGTGGGTGGTTAGAGATGATAGGTAGATAGAGATGGATTGATGATAGATGAGTGGTTAGAGATGGATAGACAGGCAGATAGATAAAGATGGATGGAGAGTGAGATGGATGGATGGATGGATTGATGAATGGATGGAAGATAGGTGGGTGGTTATAGATGATAGGTAGATAAAGGTGGATGGATGATAGAGAGAGGGATGGATAGATGGATGGATGGATGGATAGAGAGAGGGAGAGAAATGTTTGGTGGAAGAAAACTGAAATGCAGGGTGGGAGTGGAAAGGAGAGAGAGAGAAAGAGAGAGGGAGGCTCCTGTTCCAGCCTCCTCCTCCTCTAATCCTCTCCATCCTCTCCTCCTCCTCTTCTCTCTCTCTTTCAATCCGGGTACCAGCGGAAGATCCCCGGATCGTTCCTCTCTCTCTTTTTTTTCATTTCATTTTTTTTTCATTTTCATTCGGAAGCGCCGAGCGGAGGGAGGAAGAGAGAGAGAGAGAGAGAGAGAGAGAGAGAGCGAGAAAGAGGGGGGGTGTTGAAAAGGACCGCGCAGGCGCACGCGCACGTGCCCCCCCCTTACCCGCACGCGCACGAGGGGACCGCGCGAGCCCGGACGACCGACCGCCGATGAAAAGAAAGAAAAGACGCACAAGTTGCGCGTGCGTGCGCGCGGGTGCGTGCGCGCGGGGAAGCGAGTGTGCGCGTGAGGGTCTAACGTCGCCGCCGCCGCCGCCGCACGCACGAGCGCGTGGAGCCAGTGCCGCAGCGGGGGGAGACATAAGCGGGCGGAGCGGAGACGTTACCGTTACCGTTACCGGGGACGGAAGACTACCGGGAGACTAACGTATGGGAATACAACAACAACAACAACAACAACACCAACAACAACAACAACAAGTACAACTACAACGGCGGCGGAGAAGAGGAGGCGCGTGCGCGTGGCGTGTGCTCGCGGTCACACCTGAGCCACCGGAGGAGGACACCGGAGGAACCGGCGGGAGCGGAGGGACCCGCGGGCTGGGAGAGGACGGACCGGACCGAGGGAGAGGAGCCGCCGGCAGGTAGGCGAGGGCGGATGATTGGCTATTGATGATCGGTTATTGATCGTCCGAGTCGGACCGGGCGCCGTTGCGTAACGTTTCCGGGGAAACGGCCGGCCGGTGAGATGACCGGAAGCCCCCTCCACCTCCTCCTCCTCCTCGACCCCCCTCCTCCCCCCCGCCGGTCACCCGGAGGAGCCGCGGCTCTCGCCGGGAGGCGTCGTCGATCATCTGATCATCGATTCTCAATCGATCGGTACGGTCTCCGCCGCACGCGATGGATGGGGTCCGATCAGCAGCTGAGGACCTGAGGGCGGTCGTTCACGCGCATACGCGCACACAATATTATATATATATATATATATATATATAAAATTGTTTTTTTTTCAAAAGACAAAGATTCATCATCAATAAGTGCGGGATCAATGGAGACACCCGATCGATCCGATTCCTTTGGTGCGGTTGGAAGACGTCAGAGGGGTTAAACACACGGAGAAAAAGGGATCAATTTGACAAAAATGATTAGCGATGATCAATAGATGTTACCGATCGGGTCCCATTTGAAATGGAGGGCGTGATAAATAAAATAAAAGGGCGAACGTGATATTTTTATCGGTTTGAACTTCATTTGAATCCAAAGTTGTTCATTAGCGCAGGTCGCAGGCGGTTGGCCCCGCCCCCTTAGGCCCCGCCCCCTTTAGGCTCCACCCCCGGAAGTCCAGGGGTCTGCCAGCGGACAGCACAGGAAAAAACGACTTAAATGAATAGAGGAGGTTAAGAGGTGGCGTCCGTGACGTCACGTCCGGCTCTCTGTCGGTAACGTCACCATGACACCCCCCCCCCCCCTTCATAAGGGTGTGAGAACATCTGGAACTATTAACACACCTGAAGCTATCGCTGGAAGAACTTATAGATGAAGATCATGTGACCTCCAGCGCCAGGGGGGGTCTACCATTTTTGTTTGGACAATTTTTCTCCATGGTTACCAGAGATGCGACCCCGAGTGCACATCTCCCCGGTCCTGGTGCACGAGTGTGTTTCGATTTCTTTTTTTTTTGTGCGTGATTTTCAGATTTTCGGTTACCATTAACAGGAAGGAAAAAAAAAATCGCCATGACAACGGCGAACTTTGGTTGTAACTCACCCTCCCCCGCCCCAAATGAAGTCAATCATCTCTAAACCCGAACCGATGAAAATCACCCTGGTAACCGTCTGGTAACAGGGAGCCTGATGATGTCACTTGACCTGTGATATTATTGATCTGCAAAAAAAAATAGTAATTATGACGTCAGCTTGCCCTCTCTGTCACCACAGTAACTATCCTGTGCTAAAAACAACGATATGAAAAATAAACACTATATTCCAGGTCTCCAAAAAAAGAGAAAAGCGAGAGTAAACGATTAAAAAAATCGTCCGACAACTAATGAACCCAGATTAAGAAACATCACATTATACGAGAGAAGCCAACGACATGGAACTACAGAGAAATCTCCAAAATTGACCAGTTCCTGTTTTGTTTCAATTAAAAGAAAAACGCAGACGGAGAAGAGTTAAATGGCGCCTCCTGGTGGTAAGGAGGCCTCCTCCTTCCCCTCACACGTGCACACCTGCATATACAATCTAGACACATTTGAAAAGTATCTCGTCGAATATAACGCCATATTTTAATCGTTTAAAAGCTGACGGTTACCGCGGCGACTCCCGGACGTACTGCCAGAAATGACTGGATCCCAGTTTACTTGTGTGAGACACTGCGGCGGCGGCGGATTCAGCCCGGCGACAGACACACAGATGGCGTCTCACCAGGAACCGGACATTTTTTTTTTTCTTTTTTTCCTTTCCGCGGGTCGCTCCTGGCACGGAGGGGCTGCCGTCTGGCCTCACCGATCGCTGATGGAAGCGCTCCCTCCCCTCCCCACCAACCACCAACCCTCCCAATTGATTTGCATGGTTTATTCATACGTCAGCGGGACGGCAACAATGCGGCCTCTTCCCCGCAGCCGTCGCCTCTGGTGAGCGTCCCCATCCATTCCAACGCCGCCATTAGCACGTTCCTGCTAACGCCGATGCAGTCATTTCCTGATTGTGAAATATTTCACGGTCGTTCTTAAATAGAAATGTATCTCTCAGCTGTCTAAGACGAGACATACTGTACTTATAAATTATACAACGTCCGATTTATAATTCATCCCTGTATAATTATTTAAAGATGGCCGCTCGGCTCACGTGTTGACCCCCCCCGAGAAGATCGTCTCCGCGAGACGTGGTTGGAACGGGGCGGGGCCATTTGTCCGTCCGGTTGTGACGCTTGGCACTGTTGTCAGGTTGACGTTCATCCGCGGGGAACTTGTCCCATGTCAAAAACCGTCACGTTAGCCTCCAGGAAGCCGCTGTCATGTTACTAACGTGTAATAAGGGTGTAATAACATGAATCGTTGATTGTTACGTTGAGCTTTGACATCTCGGGAAGTTCAGCTGAGAATATAGCAGACAGAGCGACCAAGGTTTTCTTCTCCTTTTCCGGATGATGGATGCCTTCGGTTCAGACGAACCCTCAGCCCTACATCCCGTAATGGCCGTCCGAACATAATCGAGTCCTGTTTGCCAGCGATCTGATGGCGAACAAATCGTCGCCCCCCCCCCGTTTGATTGGCGGCGGCGATGGCGTTCACTCACTCACCCCTGGCGACTGCATCCTGGCCCGTTCTGCCCCGAGGCGGCGGGCAGGAACAACGGACTGCAAAAGAAATACAGAATGTCATGAACACGGAAATCACAAAAAAAAAAAAAAAAAAAACACTGGTAATTACAAAAACAGAACCTAACATTTCAAAAAAAAAATCTGTAAATTATTCCAGAAATATACCCGCGAATGTAATCGAACGAGAAAATAACGAGGCGACAATAAAACAGGTCAAAAGTTTACCTGGGGTTTTATTTGCGCTCCCGAATGAAGTTCCATCTCCGTGTTTCCCCCCTCCGACGCGTCCGCTGCAGGCCGGGAGAAAAACAACAATTAAACAAACAGAACAATCGTGTGCGTCCGAGTTTGGAGGAGGGGTTCGATCCGACGGCGCTCCGTTACCGATGTTTGTTCGTCCCTGCACGGGAACACGGGTGGCGGCGGCGTGGGATTCAGACTGACAAGACGGGGGTGAGAGGGTGAACGGGCGTGTCTCTACATGAGAGTCAAAGAGACGGTTGTTTGTCTTTATTTACACATTTTGACTTTTGAATGAAGGTGTGAATTAGAGAGTAAATAGCTTTTTGTCACAATATGATGTGTGAATGAGAGGGTGAACGGTTGTGTCTCTATTGGTGGCCCGGTGATGGATCCAGGGTGAACTCTGTCTCTCCATCTGCGGAACAGATGAGGAATAAAATTGATGAATGAATAATGATCAAGTTAAAAAAACAAAACTGCTTTATGGTGTGAAAGGAAACAAAATACACCTGAGGTGGAGTGATGATGTGGACTGGAGTTTCTAGAAGTTCTTCTCCATCCAGTCCACGTCCTGGTGTCAGGGCGGAGAGGACGACAGGGCGGAGGATTTTTGGTCTGCCTTGGGCGACGACGAGGTCGGCAGACATCGTTTTTGTGAAAAAATAATCAAATCAAATCTTTTTAAACATCGGAGACGGGTCACACACGGCGTGGAGACATGAGTTGAAGGAGGCCTTGTGTTCCCCGCTCAGAATGGCGTGATGGAGAGAGAACAGTTTGTCCCCAAACGCTCGTTCCCCCGTCAGGAGGGAGCCGCCGCAGCCAATGGAGAACCACGGTATAAATGTTATTTATTTCTTAATTTTTTTTTTTTATTGTCGTCTCTGCTCGAAGTCACGATGAAGCGGAAACCTAGTTTTTGTTTTAATTATTTTTTTCCCCCACCGACCCGGATTAGCTTCCTGCGCCGGCTTCCTCCTTGCATTCACTCATTTCTTTCTGAATTTTTCGTTGATGTTGTCGTTTGGTCTTTGGTGTCCATCCACCCAGGCCTCCAACTTTTGTTTTTTATCAGGGTTTCAGTCAATGGAAGATAAATATCTGTGATATGAGATATATATGATTACATCAATTATTCTTGATAAGCGTAGAGAAAAACGTCAGCGAGGCGTATTGTAAAACCTTAGTGAGTATTTCTGGGGGAATTATTTTACAGGTGTCTCCATGGAGATTTACCGATTATCTTGAGGGGGTTCATTTTCCGATGGCTTCCTCCTGGCAGATCAGTCTCAGGACATTTACAGTCATTAGGTTTGAATTACGAAAACACAAGAGACCCGAACGTTCGCTGCCCCGAGTGTGTGCGAGGCTCTGCGGTGTAAGTGTGTGTGTCGGTTCACCGGGCCCCTCGCCATCAGCCGGATGGCCTTCGTCTCTGGTCGCTATGGCGACCGATTCATTTGGAAACTCGGGAGTCCGGGCTGAGAGGACCTTCCTTCTCTCCGTGGCGCCCAAAGCTTCTGGGAGGCTGGTGGCGACACGGAGGGACGCTTTCTTCTTCTGGGGTTGAACCAGGAGTTCCTGGTTCGGGTCTCCGTGTCTGCATGGGTTCCTCCGGGAGGTTCAGTGGAGACCCTGAGTTTGTGTGAGTGAGAAGGTAAAGAAAACATGTGTGTCACTTTCAAGCGGCGCCTGGTTGGTCCAAACTTTTTAGATGAGTATCAAGATTGTTTAGCGACCGAAGCCTCCTCCGTGCTTCCCCTTCCTGGTGCTCGGGTCACAGGCTCCGCCCACCCGGCGCCTCCGATAAATCAGTCCTGGCAGTAATAAGCCCTCATCAGCGAGTCTCCCGCCGCGCTTCTAATTAGCCGCTCTGATGGCAGCGGCGTCTCTGACATTTATTGCGGACCGGCCGCCAACCCGCGCCGCCGCCGCCGTCCGGCTTTTATGACGGCTATTTATTTGTCAGGGCGTTGGCGCCCTGACAAATAAATAGAGTAACAAGCAGATAAGGAGAGATGAATGAACGAGGTGTGAAATGAATGAGTGAACGGCATACGGCTTTACACGATGCAGGAATGAGAGGGTGAATACTTTTTCTGTATGTATATAGGTAAGTCCATGTGACATGTTAATGAATGAGTGAATGTTTTTCAACTATATATGATGTTTGAATGAATGAGTGAATGTTTTTTTCTATATGACGTAGTATTGAGAGGGTGAATGGTTGTATATCTTTATTTGCCGTGTGAATGAGAGGGTGAATGGTTGGATATTTCTATATGTGGCCCTGTGATTGGTCCGGGGTGAACCCCACCTCTGGTCCAATGACAGCCGGGATAGGCTCCGGCACCCCTAGCTACCCTGAGTGCAGGATAAGCGGCGCAGATAACGAATGAATGAATGAATGCCGACTCAGTGAGGTTTCAGAGGCGGGGATCAATAAACTTTCAGACTAAGAAGGAACTACATAAGATAAATAAAATGATAAAGGACCAGTCACAGGGAGCGCAATAAGCTTGGGGGGCGTTTGCTGACGCAAGCAGGAAATGATGTCACTTCCGCCCCAGTCCAAAATGGATGTATCTCTTCATCGCTTCCTTCTCCTCTTTCCTCTCTGGGGGTCTGGACTCTCCGCCTGCCGTGCCTCCGTTCCTCGTCGTCACGGAGATTAAGTGAAAAAGCGGCGAGCACCGGCCGGGAGGGGGGGGGGGGGGCGTTGGCGGTGCCGCTCGCCGTCCCTCCTCTCCTTCGCCTCCGTCTGCTTGAGTGACAGCTGGCGGCCAGCTGGAGAGGGAGAGGTGTCCACATCATCGGCCGGGCGGAGGAGAAGAAGGAGGAGTGACTCACCGGGGACTCGGCCGCCGAGGAGATGGCGAGCTGAAGCTCCATGTCCTCGTTCACGTCCTCACGTTCTCGTCCACGTCTGTCGCGCTGTAGTCCGGGGAATGGCAAAGAATGGCTTTCAGACCTTTAGATGGGATTGAAAAAAAATCTCTTAAAAACCTGCTTGATAGAAAAGCATTGGATGTTAATGACTTTAAAAAAAAAAATCACCTTAAAATGAATTAAAGATAAACTCGATTAAAAAAGTTGAAGAAAAAAGAGCAAACAATTGACAGTAAATTGTATACAAATTTAATCAGCGGAAACAAACCCAACAGCAATGTGTGTGTGTGTGTGTGTGTGTGTGTGTGTGTGAGCCGTCACGTCAAAGTGTGTTTAATGTTCAGGAGTTTATTGCACTCTGTAAAAGAATATAAAGACTCTGCAATATGCAAACAGCTCCGTCCATTACACTGACAGCCTGAGCTGTAACACCCGCCCCCCACAGACACACACACACACACACACACACACACACACACACACACACACACACACACACACACACGCACGGCAGCATCCCTCTCCTGGAATCCAAGCGCTTCCCCCTCCACCCCGCAAACACCGGGGCTGTTAGGACTCCTTTAATTGACCGAAAAATAAAAATCGTAAACTTCAACAGACACAGCGTGAAACTTGACAAACCAAAGCAATATCTATTTTAAACGAACAAAGAAAAATATCCGTCAGGAATCTTGCCACGACTTGAATGATAATTGTCAAAAAAACGTGTTATTACAAACTATGTAATCATGAAATGATTGCCTAAAAATAGGGATAAAACCGAAGAGGGTCTCCCGGAGGGGGAGTCTCGGCGGAGATGGAAACGAGACGGACGGGAGATTAGATGAAACATCCAGGGTCGGAGGAAAACACGGAGGGCAGGGCTGAACCCTGCTCAATCTCGCCGCGTAATCTAGGATTATTCCTCGCAAACACAGGGCGCGTGTGTGCGGGGGCGAAGGGCAGGCCGCGGCTGAACCGCCGGGGATGAACACCACCAGGATTTAATGAAAAAGCGGGGTGGCCGGGGGGGATTGGGGCGGGATTCAGGGACACGGCCGGCGGTCTGAAGACCAACGGGAAGCACGAAGAAAACGCTTCTGCATAAAACAAACAAAGCAAATGCTTTTGTATAAATCAGGAGACATAAAAAGACAATCTAAAGCTACACCGAAAACAATCAGATCTGGAAAACATATAGAAATGAAAATACGTGACAAGATCGTATAAATACGATTTGGACAGAAAAGGTCTGTTCGCTCCAGGAAGTAGCCTCCTCCGGGGAGAGCGGTTTGCTAGTTCGTGTTTGCTCGTTTCCTTTCCAATCTTGAAATGTTGAGAATATTCCAGAGGCGGAAGACCACAAGTCATGACTTGAGATA
This sequence comes from Fistularia commersonii, assembly GCF_037954325.1. NCBI lineage: Eukaryota > Metazoa > Chordata > Actinopteri > Syngnathiformes > Fistulariidae > Fistularia > Fistularia commersonii. The sequence goes on along the minus strand of NC_141298.1, from coordinate 10,860,450 downwards.
ACGCTTCCAGAAAGGACGCGCCTTAAAGTTACCAATCAATTATGGGATGTATTCATGAGATGCATGTTGTCAGTGATTAGCGCATGAATTCCAGCGTATTGCTAAAGTTCAGCAGGTGAACCCAAACAACCGTAACACCGCCACGTTCTTCACGGGGAGAATCTGAAAGAAAGAAAGAAAGAAAGAAAGAAAGAAAGAAAGAAAGAAAGAACTCCGTGTTTCAGCCACAGTAATGGATTCGGTAATTAATTTTCTGAGAATTAATCAGGGGGAGCGTAATAACCGGTGATCGGTTGGAGTCATTCTTCACGCCAGAGCGAAACGTGCCTCATTCACCGGCGTCCACCTCTGAGAACGCTGGGATTTAATCACATCAGGTCCCCGATGAGGAAGATTGGGGTGGGGAAAAAGAAAGAAAGAAAAAAAAATCCCTCCCGGGTGCGTCCCCAGACGAGGACGCCGGATTTAAATACTTGAGAATTCGACTGAAGAGCTTGGGGGGGTTTCACCGTATTGCAAAAAAAAACTCCCTGTCCCCTTGTGAGGACACCGAAAAGGTTACATTTGAACATATTCCTGAACGTTTGTGTTCACCCCGTGGACCTGACGTCCCCGTATGAGGACGTCTAACTGTGCAAACACCGCTTCACAAAAGCAGGATATCATTTGTGTCTGGATGATTTTAAGGATGCAAGCTAGCAAAATTTAATTGTAAAAAAAAAAAAAAAAAATACAAAAATGAGCATTCTTCGGCCCCACCTCAGGCCTCCTGGCAGACTGAAAGCGGGGCAAAGCGTTCTCACTTGAGCCATCCATTCAGAGGGGAGGATTCAAGGACAGGCTGATGGATCGGGAAGGCAAAAACAACAAGCCGGGGAGTCGAAACCACCGGCGGGGCCGCCTACGCTACTCTTTCACGTTTCCGGCTGATTGATATTCATTTCTCCCCGGCTTTCAGTTGATTCAGGGAACGTGTGAAACGCGGTTTCCTGCACGCCGGTAGCTGCAGTGTTAAATGAATGAGTGGAGCGGCGTCGGCATTCAGCCGCCCTTCCTCCTCCTCCTCAATCTCTCTCGGCAAAAACAAGCGTATCGCGTAAAAATATGAGCCGCCGGGTTTTTCTTCCGCTCTCCCGCTATCGGCAGCAGCGAAGCCTCTTAAAAGTGACTGAGCTAGTTTGCGGCCTCGTCCATCGTGACTAAATGTTACAAGCTTGTAAAACCAAAGCGGGACAGGCAGGAGCAGAGAAACTGCGGTGCGCGGCGGCCATCTTGACTCCATCGGTCTCAAGCCAAGGGCACGTACTCACCTGGTTTTTCCTGGGATTCACAGGTGGCGCTAGTTGGGGCCAGTGGACGTAGCTAGTCGGGACAGCGGGCGTGGTACATGTTGCTAACAGCCAATGAAAAAGAGGAGGCAGGACACAGGGCGAGGCATCAGAAGGCGAAGATGACTGGAACTAGTGGGGATATCAAAACAATAATGGCGAGCAGCAAAAGGACTACAGTGATGGAGGAAAGAGCAAACAGCCGCGCTGACAACAGCTTGTCGGACATGTTTGTTTACGCTCCGACTGATCATGTCATGTGATCAGTCGCTCACTATCTTTCAGTAACCATCTGGTTAGCGCCAACCCCTGAGACTGTTGGACATTGGTAACCACGGTGACAGCCGTCCAGTCCCCCCACTCCCCCCCCAAGGCTGCCTCGGAGCGACTACGCGCTATCAGGCTAACCGTTAATTTCTCCGTTTGTGGCGTGGAATGAAATGATCTTTTTAATCCACATAGCAGATAGATTTTTATCAAATTGTTTTTTAATAGATATATGACATGGGGTTCATGGCCACGGGCGGGGGCATTAAGTCCCCACATCCACAGAGTACTTTGTAATTAGCTACGTGTTTACCCGGCTTCGCTGCTGCTAAGCAGTCGCTAAAGGCGCCTTTATCCACGAGGGCGACGTGTCCGAGTTAAGGGGGAACGAGACGTTCGCCGCCGCCGACAGCTCGGAATGTCACGTCCTGGTTTGAGGACGCGGGGCGGCGGCGATGGCGGTGGGTGGGTGGAGGGGCAGAGGTTAAACGGGGAAATGAAAGAGAGGCTGATTACAGTCGCCAAGTTTCTGAAGCTTCATTAACGAGTTCTTACGGTGGAGATCTGCAGCGGCCACTTCAGACGCCGACCTTCCTCTTTCTTTTCTTTTTCAAAAAGTCTTCTTTTCATTTTCTGTCACTGCAATGTCACACCAGCTGGTGCACCATACAATTTCTTTTGAGCGAATGTATTTATAAATATATATATAGAGTATTTAAAGAGTCAAATGCTACCTGGAAACCGTGGAGAATGTCCCACTCGCTTTTGAAAGAGACCGGCTTCAGATTAGCAGCAGCAAGAATCCAAACAGACTTTAGGATTAGGTGGAGCTGATTCCCCCCAGAATCTGGAAAACCCATTCCATTTCTGGAAATGAATGAAAAACAACAACCTTAAAATGGCCTTGAACGTCACCAGCTGCCCCATTAGAATGAATTAGGGCCGGGAGTCGATTAAAAAATAATCAAATTAATTACAGGCGGCGCGGCTGATTAATTGAATGAATTAGAATTAATTGCATTTTTAATACCTGACCAGAAACAAGCGCTTTTAGTTTGTTTGATGACATGAGCTTAAACTTCAGATGATAGATAGATGACTTGTTACTGCCCCTCATCCTCATCCAGCAGCTGGATTTGTTTCCGGACAGCGGTTCCTAATTTTCATCAACTGAATCGATCTGCAGCGCCCCCCGTTGGCCCTGATCTTCCACCGGTCCATTTATCCCATGTGGACTCGGATATTTTGTTTCTGGATTTGAACCCCTGACATGTGGACGAGTGTTTACTGGATCAGGTTAGCGACGATGACGTCTTCCTCAGCAATGTTAGCATTAGTGGCACTAGCGGTGTTCAAAGAAAGCATTCATCACCGGTACACTTGTACAAAGTGAACCAACATGCACGCGATAAAAAATTAAGATGAGCGACCTGAGCACTAGTCCAAGATTAGCATTAGCAACCAGTGAGCTAGCTCCAGCATGGTAAGCATTGTGATGCTAACAGCACATGGAGCTTCTCCTGTGATAAAAAACTCCTCCCACAAAGTGCAAAGACCAGGCTTTTTTTAGCTAATATTTGGACGTTTCTTTAATTTAAACATCCATCCAATAATAAATCAATTAATTTATCGAAATGAACACATTTAAGTTCATTGGTATTCAAAATTTCTTTATGTGATTTGCGCCATCTGCATCCTGCATCATCTTCTCCAGTAACCAGAGCTTGTGAACCCTCTGCAGGAAAGTCCTCTTTCTCTTTCTATCTCTGTCAGCTTCTCGGCTTTGAATCACTTCCAGGAGTAAATTGTGAATCAAAAGGAAAAAAAACAAAAACAAATAAATAAATAAAAATACCAGGAAAACATAAAATTTGTTGACATTGAGGTTATTGGTTTTGTGACGGAGGGGAGTTTTATTGCTGGGGGCTTTTTAGAGCCTCTAAAAGGAAACAAAGGAAGCTAATCTCACTGAGAACGGGCAAATCTGCTCTATGGCTAATGAAGCACTGTCTGTGTGTGTGTGTGTGTGTGTGTGTGTGTGTGTGTGCACGTGCAGAGAGGATGGAGAGCATGGTTGGCAAAAGCTGCAAGGGAAAAAAAATGGCGAACTGATAGCTAGAAAATAAACGAAATACCAAAATATATAAATAAATTAATTGTGTGTGTGTGTGTGTGTGTGTGTGTGTGTGTGTGTGTGTGTGTGTCCTTTAACTTCGATATGTTGGCGCAGGGCGGTTTCGCTTCTCAGAGCCACCGGAGAAAATGACTACACACAGCCCCAACCCTGAATAATCAGTTAATAATTACATAAATAAATAAAAGATATGTGTATGTGTGTGTTGATGTGGCTGTTATAAGTAGATAAATAAAAACAATAAATAATAAGAAGAGGTATTTAAAATAACAGTAGTAAAAGTAATAATAATATCACCTTAAATCTGCAAGAAACTATGTAAATAAATAAAAATTAAAAAAAATAAATAAATAAATGTAAGAACAAGTCCACCATTTTCCAAATGTTTATTTGATAAATGTTTTTTTGAATCCCGAAGGAGCGTCCCGGGGATGTGAATAAAAAAAACAAATCGCCGAAGGACAATGGAATGATATTCACCTTGGAGCCGCCGAGTGAAGTTCAGTCAGGAATAAACATCACAGAAGATGCTTTTGCAAACGGCGACAAGCAATCTGGAAGACGGAGAGCTGAGGACTTCGCTCACAACCCGGAGGGGTGATTGGAAGTCTGCCCGTTTCCTAAGATGAAGAAAAAAGTGAGATCCTCGCACGTCTCAACATCAGGAGTAATAACAATAATCTGTCATCACCATCGTCATCAAGATATTCAATTACTTCCCTCCGCTTTACATGGACCGGCGGCTTTTACTGGCCCATCTTCTACGACGCAGATCTAGAAGATGCTCTTTCTTGGGGCTTCATCTCTTTCCGGTTCCGGCAACGCATCTGCGAAAACCAATCGGTCAGTCAATGATTCGATCCGCACCGAAAGCTGCCAAATTCCCCTTTTCAGAAAAAAAGTAAAGTAAGGTGATGCTATTGTTAGCGGCCGCTAGCCGCCGAGCCCGGGCTATCGTTTGGCTCGACGGCCGCTAACGTTAGCGGCTATGAGTGACAGTAGTACTGAAAATCCCCTTTGTTGTTCTTCAAAATATTGGACAATATGTCTCCGGGGATTTGACGTGACAGTGACACGCTGACAGTTATAGCTTAGCAACAGTAACTAAGGTGGGTGGGACTTGGCGAAGGGTGTATAGACGTAGAGCCTTCGGAGCTATTCGTTCCAAATCCGTTTCCTTCTGTCTCTTCATCTTTACTCTTGTTAGTTTCTCGTTATTTTTTTTTCTCGCCAGTGCAGATTGGGGACTGCACCCTCGCCGAGAAAGCGGCATCATGACTGATGAGCTCCACTTGATTTTATGCAACCACCATTACAAACACCGCCACTAGAACATATACATATAATAACAATAATATTAATAAGAGCCAAAGGTGAAGCAGAATATTAAGGAAACATGTTGGGTCTTTTACCATTTGTGATAAGAATCAAGAAGCAGGATAATTACTGTTTTACCTCACCATCTAATGGGGACTGACATATTTTCCAGGACTTTATGTATTTTATATAAACGTGAACCTTCAGCGGTCGCCCCTGTGTCCCTTTTCTAATGAGGCGGATGTCAACTGAGCTGAGAATGCGAGAAAAGGGAAATAAATATAGAAATAAATGAAAAAAAGGCTGACGTGTTTTCGCAGCCTGAATCGAGGCCACCGGCGCCTGAAATGTGACAAGCGCGTTTCCCTTCCCCGACGGACAGAAAACACCTCCTGGGCTGAAAATGCGTCCGAGGCGGCAGCGGCGAGGTCAAAGGTCGCGGGCGGGACGGTGTTTACGGCTCTGCCCCCCCCCGCCCTCCGGCTTTGGAGCTGAGCGGCGGTTAGACGGCGGTTAGATGAAGGTCGACAGGTTCAATGATAGAGATAAAAATCTGTGTTTACCGCGACGGAGCCGGCTGAGCCTGACCCGCGGTGCATTCACTGACCGCCTCGGATCACCGGGAAATATCTGACCCGTCGCATAAAATATCTCAACCCCCAGAAATTCAAGATGCTGAGAGTTCAGCTGGAGTTTACTGTCATTCTAATCCCTGCGGGATTATCACGGGGTGTTCAATCGATCAGACAGAAATCGACAATAAATAGTCAAAGATAAATTATTCAGTCGCTGGCAAACCGGCAAACACCGACGTTCCGTCTGGGTTGAGAAAACTGCCCTTTTTTTTTACATTTAAGACAAAAGTCGAGTTCTAATCCGCCTCGGGTTGAAGTCGTGGCGGCCATGACAGCCAACCCGAAGGCCCCCGACTGATACGGGGCCCGCCGCTAATCCTCGCGCTGTTCCTGTCAAAGATGGACGTCCGCTTTGTCGAGGACCCCACACACACACACACACACACACACACACACACACACACACTCACTCCCCTCCTCCCATCCTCAGTTTGTCCAAACGCTCAGCATCACTTTGCGCCCATCGGTTTTGGGTGTCAGCCGGGGAGGAGGCAGCGGCGCTACGGAAGCCCCTCGGGAAACGTCGCCACGGAGACCCATTAAGTTATTAGACCTCCTTCATTATTAAGTGTGATGCAAAGACAACCGGCTGCGGCCCTTCAATATTCATGCGGTGCGATGGCTCCCGGACGACGGCGACACGATGGGCCGGTGGGAGTCGGGCAGCGCCGCGACAGCGAGCTTCTCAATAATTAGTGCGGCGGCGGGTCGGCAGGCGTGGCGACATGTCACGACAGGGCGGTAAACGCATGGTGCTGAAAAATTCAAGGACAAAATATCGGTCTATTTTTATCAACTAGTGGGAAACATTGTAGGAGGGCCACAGGAGCTCATGTCATGTATGTTCCACGTTCATGTTCACAAAGAAACAAGAGGCTGGAAATAATCTGATTATATTCTAGAACAGTGGACACTCAGCTAATCTAATCACTCTTAATTTTTTTGGCAGAATTTGTCACACTAGTGAAATTCTGCAGAATTCAATAGTGTGAGGAAACTACCTTTAGAGTGCTGATCAGAAACCAATCAGGGCGGGTTCAGTCTCCAGAGCGAGCCAATCGGAGGGGCGTTCAATCAGAAGGTAGGCGTTAGCTAGCTCGGGCTGCCGCCGCTTTTGTGGAAATCGCGTCACCCACCGGCCTTCAGCCACCCGGATCATCAGTAAAGCTTTCATGATTTGTTTTTAAAAGTGTCCCAAACAGAGCGGCGGCGGCGGCGTTCTCGCGGGGGCCGCCGACGTGTCATTAAACGTTCGTCGGAGACGTGACTCATCCGTCAGATCGCTCTTTGTTTTCCAGACGCCCTTCGGTCCCGCGCTATTCTTATCCTGCCTCATTTCCTCCCGTGTTGACCTTGTCCCTCATCCCACCCTGTTTGATTGGGAGATAGTCCTGCAACGTGTGTGTGTGTGTGTGTGTGTGTGTGTGTTTATGTGTGTGTGTGTGCTTGTGGGGGACACAGAGGAAATATGGGGGTAGGGGGGGCAGAGCGAGAAAAGCACTGAGGTGTCCAGCACTTAAATTGCCTGTTTATTTCCAGTCATTGCATCAATTACAGCGATACTGCTTCTCGAACCGAAGTGTGTGTGTGCGCGCGTGCATATGTGTGTGTGTGTGTGTGTGTGTGTGTGAGATGAGAGGGAAACAATTAACCCTTTAACGCTCTGCTCAACCATCAGGTCGAGGCACTATATCTTAATTAAGACAATGTTGAACTTCACTGATCCAGATCCAGATAAATTACCTGGCGGCGGAAGGACAGGGGGGGAAAAAAAAGAAAAAGATAATTACCGGAAGGATTCGGCGCCCATTTCTTTTTTTCTATAAGTTCAGGGTTTGGATGCAAATATATATTTATGCTAAACGCATATATAATTGTCATGTGGCCTCCCGCTCCGTCTCTCCGACGGTGCAGACAGGGGGGTCGGGGATTTTACAACCTGTGACGATATAAATGTCACAGCCAGCTGTTTGGGATCAGGCTAATTACTGGAGGCTGGAGATGGTTTTCAGCTGTAAAATATAATTACTATTTCTCTGGTGGTGTGCTCGCTCCGGTTCCCTCCCGAGGGGGAGGAGACCAACGCCGCTCTGAGTAATCCTCCGCCTGTTTCGACCTCTCCGGTGAGATCGTCTGTCAGTTAAAGCGGGTCTGTGACGAGAAACGTCAGGACCTTCGGACACACGAGGAACCTTAAAGATGTATGTTAACTATCTTGTTATCTATCCGTGGGCAGAAGTTAGCACTCCTCAGTGTCTCCAAACCAGACAACATGGATGCTCTCAACTAAGACTTCTACGCATTTCCTTTCACTCTGGCTGATAATCCACCTCCACCTCTTCTCCACTTTCTCCATTGCTATGTGCTATTGACCCTTGATACTTGAAATCCTCCTCCTTCTTTAGCTCCACTCCCTGTAGCCCCACCTTTCCACTTGGGTCCCCCTCATCCACATACATACTTTCTCGCTGTGACTAACCTTTCCATCTCTTTTTCCGTACAGACTTCCACCTCTCCCGATATCCCACCACATTTTCTCTGCTCTCGCTGCAGATCACAATTTTATCTGCAAACATCACGCTCCATGGAGGTTCTTGTCTAACCTCGTCTGTCAGCCTGTCCGTCCCCACTGCGAACAAGAAGGGGCTCAAAGCTGACCCCAGATGTTGTCCCACCTCCATCTCGAGCTCCTCTGTGACCTACAGCACATCTGACCTCTGCCTCACAGCGAGCATACATGTCCTCATGCAGTACCATAATTCCTATAGCACCCTGTCGTACGGCCATAGTTCCTTTTTTGGCACCCTGTCATACGGCCATATTTCATCTCTTGGCACCCTGTCGTATGCTTTTTCAAGATCTAGGAAGGCACAATACAGCTCCTTTTGACCTTCTCTGTATGTCTCTACCAGTATTCTGAGAGCAAATACTGCTTGTGTTGTACTCTTTCTCAGCATAAAACCATACTGCTGCTCACAAATGATGACTTTTAATTTCCATCACTTCGTCCTCCCTTGTACCTTTGTCCTCTTCATCTTCCTTGTCACCAGATTCATCCTACAACCCCCCCGCCCCCCAAGCTATCAGGCTATGCTCTCACCTACAGCTACTCTGCTGTCACTGATCTCCTTCAGATTACATCATTTATACAAGATGTAGTCTAACTGCGTGCGACTGCCTCCGTTCTTATCAGTTACCTTATGTTCCTGCCTCTTCTGGAAGAAAAGTATTCACAACAGCCATTTCCGTCATTTTTGCAAAATCTACCACCATCTGTCTCTCTATGTTCTTACCCTGGATACCAAATCTGCCCATCACTTCTTCATCACCTCTGTTGCCTGCACCAACATGTCCATTGAGGTCTGCACCAATTACCACCCTCTCACCTCTGGGGATATTCTGCATCACTTCATCTAACTCACTCCAGAATTTTTTCTTTCTTCTCTAACTCAAATCCCACCAGTGGGGTATAGCCACTAACAACTTTCTGCATCCCAGCTTTAATTTCCAAGCTTCACACTCGTCAGTCCATCTGACACTCTCTGCACCTCCGGAACATTCTTAACAAACTCTTCCTTCAAGATAACTCCAACTCCATTTCTCTTCCAATCGATGCCATAATAGTACAACTTAACACCTGCACCTAAACTTCTGACCTTGCTACCTTTCCAACTGGGCATACAGTATCTCCACCTTCCTTCTCTGCATCATATCAATCAACTCTAGCTTTTCTTGTCACCGTCCCAATATTCAGAGTCCCTCCACTTAGTCCTGGACTCTTGCCTTTCCTCTTCCACCTACTGTGGCCCAATTTCCAGCGGTGTCCTGTAGGTTATCAGCACCAATGGGCCTCCACCGATCCAGTATGAGACTCGTATTCTTTTCCATTTGCATATTTAGTTTTAGCTCAGCTTATTAGCCGAGTGTGTGCATGTGTGTGTGCGTAGGCTGCATGGGTGTGTCTGTCAATGTGTTACATTTCGTGTTCGTGTGTGTTACACAAGTGTAAGATGGGTACTAGAAGTGTTGGATTGATGTGTTATGTACGTGTGTGCGTTATGAATGTTTGTTATATGACTGTGTTATATGACTCTTGAGTTACATCAGCCTGTGTTGAGTGACCGCATTATCATGTGTGTGTATGTGTCGTGTAAAGTACACGTTATGTCAGCCTGTGTTAGCATCGACATCTGTGTGAGTGTGAGTGCTATGTTAGCGTCTGTTAAACGTGTGTGTGTGTGACATGTTAGAGCGTGATATGGGTGAGTATGAGTGCGACGTTAGCGTGTGTTAAATTTGCGTGTTTGACATGTTAGCGTGCGTTTAATGAGGTTGGCGCGTTGCTGCACTGAGATCACGAACATCACGGTGGGGCTGGAGGGCACGCGCATGTGTGTGTGTGTGTGTGTGTGTGTGTGTGTGTGTGCGTGTGTGTGTAGCGGGCACAAATGACATTCAACAAAATGTTCCTCTCGACGGTAAATCTCCAGAATCTAAAAATCCTTGCAGCCTCATCCTGGAACTCCTCTCACCTGCAGTCCCCCTCCTCCTCCTCTTCCTCTTCCTCTCTACGGCCGTCGAACTGGAAGTTGAAAAACTAGTTTCACCTCCACAATATTTGTGATGTCACAGATTGTGGACCCGCCTCCACAAGCAGACTGCTTCTGAAATTCTATCGGAGAATAAATAAAAAAAAAAAAAATGATGAATTCATTCAGTTATTAAGAATTAAATAAATATCAATGAAAACCATTTTTCGCCTGTATAATTAGATTATATGTTGTTTTGGCCGTTTGTTTAAAACATAAAGCCGGGCCTCATTGATGTCAAACCAACAGCTCTTCCATCTCCTTCGTCGCTTTGTTGCCATGGTTACCGCTAACGTTGGGCGAACGTCATCCCGGGCCCGTGCTTGTCCTGCTCTCGGTCAGGCGGGCAGCCACTTGGTTTATAGAGAAAATACAAAGTGACAATTAAAAAGTTATTCAAAAATAAGTATATCTTTAATGTATAACTTCATTGATTAAGGATTTTATTAAAATAATAAAAAAACAATTTCACCGTAAATCTGTATTTTATATTTTCATTCTTTTTCTCCCTCCTTCCATTTAAATTTCCCCATTCTAAGTCTAATTTCAACCAAGAATATTAAACCTGATTTATTCTGTTGCCCCCAATATTTTGCAGGCTTTTGATTTTATCTCCTTGACGTGCATTTTTTTAATATGTATTTTTATTTTCTTCAACATTTCATAAAAACTATATTTTTAGGAATTTAAAGATTCCAGTACTAGTGACAAATATGAAATGGCTTTCACGACTTGACTTTCATTTTACCTTTGAATATGTTATGCACATTTTGTTCGGTATATATTCACATACATATGTCCCCTTTTATTTCATTCAAACAATTCAAATTTGAAATAATAACAGAGGGACAGGAAGAAGCAGCGGCGTCCCAACGCAAAGAGCTTTCAAAATAAATCCGCGCGTCGGAAAGGAAACGACTTTTTAATCAGCGGCGTTAACAGCCAATCAGACGAGGCCGGGCTCATTACTGTCAGCGGCGTGACAAACGGCGGTGACAGATTTACCGGCCTGTTTCCGTCCCCCCGGTTGCCGCGTGGCCGCTGCTTTTATGGCGGAGGGGAAACAATTCATCACGCCGCCGTTTGCAGAGGAAAACTTTTTAATTAACGTTCAAACGAGCGGGACCTTTCCAGGAAAATAAATATAAATGAAAAACAAAACGCTGACCTCAGTCGGCTCCTCCTCTTCCTCTCCGCCTGTCAGATCTCCTCCATGTTTGTTTCGCCGGCTCCTCCAACCTGGGATCATACGAAGGCTTGGTTTCAGTCAGGAAGTGTCGAAGTGTCGCTCGGACAGGGGCGGAGCCTATCCTCCCTGGGGGCGGGGCTTAACATGGACCGGTCAGCTGTCAATCACTCCCAACCGTTCATCCTCTCATCACACCAATAGACGATTTAGAGTCTTCTATGGATCTGCCGACTGTTTTTAGACTGTGGAGGAACCAGGAGAACCAAGGCAGGGTGCATGAAGACGACCTGGAGAGAGAACCCAAGCAGGAGAACATGGTTAGAACCCAGACAGAATGCGGAGAACCCAATGGTCTTCGAGGCGGGAACCCCCTCCCTCTCTGAGACCAGCACTGGGATGTTCGATGTGTTAACGCTCTCCATCTTCTCAACATCTCCACAAAAATGACCACCAGCGTGCATCTGGAGCCCTCATGCACGGCATCGTGCTGCAGCGTCCGCGGCCCCTCCACCCCCCTCTTTTCCCTCCTCCACCTCGCCATGATTTGGCCAGTAAAGGTGCAGAACCTGCAGCTGAGGCGCCGCCGCCATGTGACCAGACTGCTAATGCGGCGGCGGCACATAATGTCTATTCACTGGAGGAGGAGGAGGAGGAGGAGGAGGAAGAGAAGCCGACCCGCCGGTGACAAAGATGACACATAACGGCTTCCCTCCTCTCTCCTCTCTCCGTCCCACAGGGGGCCACGCTCGGCCCCAGACTCTACATTTTTCCGGCTTCCCGTTTTTTATTTCTCCGTCGTTTTGGTCCCTTTCTCCTCCTCCAAAGCCCAGTCGCTCCTCCTCTTCTTCCTCCTCTGGCGGAGCATCAGTCCTAATAAGAAAAGCTTTTACACGCTTAATTAAGAGACACTGGACGGCAGTGCGCGATGCTCAATTTACTCCGTCTCCTTCTCCGCCTCGTCCTGTTTAATATCCCTCAGAATCAATCTGACCCACTCTCCTCTTCCCCCTCCCTTCTTCTACATCGAGGCCCCCTCGGGGACTCGACGTCAGCATCATGGAGCGAATAAATGCCACTTTCGGACAAAATCAAAATAAGTAAAATTGTTTGAATTTTTTTTATTACTTAAATTTAAAATGTGTTTTTAAGTAATTCAATATTTTCAAAATTTAATTTTGAAAAAGGCAGGATTTAGTTTTGAATCTAACAAATACAAAGGGAAAAATAACAATTTAACAAACTGAAAATGAGCAGAAAACAAAAAGAAAAGGTCAGATTTACATTGTTTCTAAGAAAAATTAAAAAGACAAGTTAAAATGTCCAAAAGATGAGGGGGTCACTAATAAGTTGAATAAATTATAAAGGAATAAAATTAAAAAAAAAAAATTAAATAAAAAAAAATCGAAAAACTTCCAAAAACAAGAAAATATTTAAAAACCTCTAAAATACTGCATTTTAAATTTTGACAAGGTGAACCGACGCCTGAAATTAAAATGTCCTAAAGATGAGGGTGTCACCGGTAAGATGTACATAATATAAAGGAAAAAAATCTAAAAAATTAAAAGAAAATTAAAAAATAAATAAAGAAAAGAAATTACCGAAAAAGAATATCAAAAAGAAAATATTGAAAAACCTCCAAAATATTGTCTTTTACATTTTGACAGGGGGAACTGACGGCTGAGGTTGAAATGTCCTAAAAATGTGGGCGTCACCAGTGAGTTGCATTAAATGTACAGGAATAAAATTCATATAAAGGACAAGCAAGGTTCCCATAAATTCTAAAATTCTCTAAATATTTGCGAACAATGTACATTTCTTTTTAATTTTAAGAACCTGAAAATGATTGAAAAATGTGAATAATTTTATGTTTTGATAAGAAGAAGAAAGATGACATGTGAATGACAGGGTGAATAACTATATGTCTCCATATGATATGTATCTTTATATCCAATGAGTATCCTTAGCACAATTCATGTTTGTGAACCTTGCATAGCTGCATGAACCCTGATGACATACTACAACTCATGAGCTCACTCTGAAGACCTGCTCTGAGAGGGGCAATAGTTGTATGCCCATGTGTCCCTGAGCCTCTCGCCTCCCGCTCCCCTGCAACCCTGGGAGCAAGAAAGACCGTGAAGATAACGAATGAATGACTGAATGAACAGAAGAACCTCTGAAAAAGAACTTTAAATGGTCAGAAATGGGCAGGGGTCATAAAATCCAATCCAAAGGATGGAAAGAAGGCTGCGTCAGCAAACACCACTTCCTGGTGTTCCTGTCTGGTCACCCCGCCGCAACCCCGAGAACGCGTTCACTTTGACCTGAACGGCCTCGGGACATTTATATTTTTATTTTCGCTCACTTCCAGCTTGTTGCCGTCAACTTAGCATGAATCATTATTCTTTCTTCTTCTCTATGGAGACCGGATTTGCCAAAGCCGAGGCCTGGGGGCCAAATCCGGGTCTGGCGGTCGGTTTCATGAGGCCTACGGGAGCCTGCGGGGAACACACAACACACAACGCCGCCATTCAGCGCTGCGTTCAGGAAACCACCTGCACCTGAATGCATCCCATTATTGCCATTATTGTTTTGGAAATGGTGAAACAGCTTCAGGTGATTTCTCACCCACTTGGAAATAATTCTTCCCCGATTAAGATCAAGATTTTCCCCCAATTTATTAGCCACTTCTTGTTGGTCCTTCAGTTCCCGTCTCTGTGTTCCATTGTTCCAAATCTTCCGGTCGGCCCTCGGAGGCATCGAAGTGAATACAGTTGACTCCAAGGACAAAGTAAGATCTTCTCCTGCTTGGGTTCTCCAGGTTCACAAGTCTGCAGGTTCACCACTATATTGTCTGTTGTGAATGAAAGGGTAAATGGTTGTATGTATGTATATGATATGACGGGAATGAAGGAGTGAATAGTTGTATGGCTCTATATGACATGTCGAGGGTGAACGCCACCTCTTGTCCAATGACAGCTGGTGGGCTCCAGCGCTCTTGGGGATCCTCTTGGGGATCAATAAAGTATTCATTCATTCATTCACCCAAGTGCAGGATAAGCTGTATAGATAATGAATGAATGAATGTCGCACAATAACAAAGTCATTTATTTTCATTTGATACCGACAAGCGGCCCTGCCCACACGATTCGGCTCAGTTCCGTTTTCTAAAATTTACTCTTCGGATCTATGGCTGCGCAACGCTAAGCTAGCTGTAGCCCGCAGGGTGTGAGCGGCCCAGTCGCGTCACAGCGCGTGAGCGGGTTTCTCGCTCTTTCTGCGCTTCCCCTCGCCGGGCCGTTCGTTGGCGGGGGAGCGCAAGGGAACCGGCGTCCGCTGGCAGTGTTGTGATTTCCAGCAGGGCGGTGAACACACCGCAGCGTGGTGTCACACGTCTTCACGGCCGGGGGGAAGATATTTCACGCGGCGTTTTAGTCTCAGCTGCTTTGGTTTTTAAGACAACTTATTAATGCTCCGCCCTGCAAGAGATTAAAATGTCTATGTTTGGTGTTTCTGACCGGTTGCTTTTATAGACGGATATTGATTCGCACGATTACATCGGAAACATGCGGGAGATCAGAAAAGGGTAAATCTGAGGAAAATTAAGATTTAAGATGAAAATGAAAATAATATTCCATGAAGCAGTTTCACATTTGTACAAATAGCCTTTCTGACATTCTTACCTGCCAAAAAGGTAAGAATGGGAAAATTGGCAGCTGGGGGAAAGGTCACGACCACCGTTAGAATGTGGAGGAGCTAAAGGCCAAATGATGAAATGTCACGTTGCAGAATAACAGAAATGAAAGCAGGATGTAGGAAGAGTAGGATGATGCCTCTCCTGCCTGGGTTCTTCCAGTGTTGTTCTGCATGGGATCTCTCTGCGTATTCATGACCGGCGTCTGTAACGTGCAAACAAAAACATGCGTTCAGTCTCAAAACCTCGGCCCCTGGACCGGCGACTCCTCTCATTGGCTCCATCCAACACGATCTAAACCCCATCTTTTTCCCTCCATCAATTTTGGTTTCATCTGCCGGGGGTCAGAGGTCGTGACGAATGTGTCGTTCTGAAGCGAAGCGCCATCTATCAATGTTTTTTTACAAACAGAGGGACTAGATATAATCTGGGTCAAAGGTCACGGCTCAGGTCTGGAATTTTTTTTTTTTTTTTTTTTTCCGTGGTATTTTGGAGGTGGGAAGGGAAAGCGAGGGGGATATATCCGGGGAAAAGAAGTCACGTGACGCCAAGGTCTGAGCTTCTCCGGTTGCCGGGGACGATTATCTCAGCTTGCTGAGCTGGAGACGACCTGCCGCATCCCGATGGGGGGGGGGACACACAAAAGAAAAGATGGAGTCTGAGTCAGCAGATTCCACTTCTCTGCTGCGTATCGGCCCCACAGCAGCGGCGGACGGCCGAGGGAAGCGGCTGTCCACGCCCGTGAAACGGCGTCCCGGAGGTCACGTGATCCCCGGAGGGCAGAGAGCGCCAGTCGCATCAAGGTCAGCCCAGAGGCGGGGGACTGTTGAGGTGTGACGTGACATACGAGTCCAGGTCAGAAGGAGGGTTTGTGAATTATGGGACGTGGATTTACCGACATATTCGCAAACACCCAGATGTGACTGTAAGTGGACAAAATGGCGTGCAAACTCCCCCGGCTTCCTGTCGGACCCCAGGCGAGTGAAGATGTCCTCCTGCCGGGAAGCCGTCTTTCCTAAAAGCACCGACCTTTTCCTGACAACTCACTTTGTGTTGGGAGGGGACTGAACTTCTCAAAGCAGAGCGACGGGTTTCTCTATTTGTCTGAGATTCACAGCAGCAGGTCAGAACAGCGGTTCTGTTATTCATTCATTTCATTATCTGTAGAGCAGGGATATCGAACTCATTTCCACCAGGGGCCACATCAGTACGATGGTGCCGTCAAAGGGCCACATGAAGTGGTAACAGTAGAAATGTAACTAAATGTAACCAAATGTAATGTAGAATAAATCTAGCTACTCCTTAATGTTAAAACTCTGAATTTTTTACTCATTATTCAGAATCTATGTAAATGCATATGTAACATTTTGAATGAATTTTGGCTTTTAATTCTTGGACAATTTGTTGAGCAGACTAAGTGACTTAGCGCCCTGTTTGGAGTCAAAATGCAGATGTAGCTTGTACTCTAACAACCGGCACTGCCTCATGACACAAAAGGCATAGCGGTTTTCCTCCTTGAAGCACAAAAATGTATTGGCCTTCCCATCTTTCTTGAAACAGCCTCCCATCTGCATCAACTTTTCTCTTACTGGACATTTAGGGATCATTTGTTTGTCTCAATTCCACTTGTTGAAAGTTGTTGAAAGTAACTGCAATCTAATGGCGGATTGCTGTCACTTCGTGGCTAACATGATCGCATGAATTGTGGGAAATGAATTTTATGGTCAATGCACGCATTTGACTTATTATAAGACAATCAGACCTTTTAAGACATTCATGGGCCACATAAAATGACGTGGCCTTGATTTTGACACATGTGCAGAAGATTAAATGTGAGACTCAGAGTCGTGGGGGTGCTGGAGTCTATCCCAGCTGTAATGGGGCAGGAAGCGGGGTTCACCCTGGACCTGTCCGTCACAGGGACACATGTGGAGACGTACAACCATTCACCCTCGCTCATAAGTTCTTACAGAGACAGCAAATCACACTGAAACAACCATTCGCACTTTATCTACAGACATCCCAACATCCACTCTCTCATTCTTATTTCATACAGACATTCAACTATTATCTCTCTTACCCACAAATTGTTTAGAAATTCACCCTCTCCTTCACCAGTACAGACATACAACTATTCACAATCTCATTCACACGACATACAACCGCTCACTCACTCATAACACGTCTTGGTAATTTAAATGATAAACGGTATCCGCAGATATAGTGCTTTCGTTACCTCGCGGTTTCAAAGGGCCTCAGACTGCATTAAATTCCCTTCGTTCACACATGAACCCCTCCTGCTTGTTCTGGGACCGCGGGAGGGAAGCGGAGAACCTGGGGGAACCCCGCGCAGACACGTAGACTCCACCTGTCAATGAAGCGTCGAAAAAGCAATGAAAAACACGAAGAGAGGAAAGGCCTAGAAAGCCTAGCCTGTTGACGTTACACGTCTTTTTGTAATGGATTTGAAAATCCACTTGGGTCGGACCCAGGGCGCTGGGGGAGGGGGGGCTCGGACGGAGGCAAATTAGATTTCATTTCCAATGCTAGCAATGAAATGAGGGATGAATCATTTAATCCTCTAAATAAGAGATTAAAAACATAATAAACCACCCTAAACACTAATGCTGTTTTTGCTTCATAGAGAAATATGTCACGTCGGCTGACCCCCCCCCCATCTTCCTTTCCCGCAGAGAGACGAGTGGCAGCATAAAAACACAAAATAATCCCGAGCCCGACGCCTACCGACGCCCGAATCCCACGGACGACGGTGTCGCCGCAGCGATAAAACCATAAAGGTAGAAGAAAAAGAAGAAGAAGTAGAAGAGGAGGAGGAGGAGGAAGAAGAAGAAACGGAAGCGCAAACCCCGCAGATGGCAAGTCCCCCTTCCTGGCAGCACCGCTGCAAAAAGTAAGCTTTGCATCTACAGCTTTATTTTTCAACCGCGCTACAAAAAGTGAGACGTCGCTCGGAAAAATGGCAGAAAACGACTGCTACTTATAAAGGCTTCATTTGAAATATTGAATTAACAGGAGGAGGAGAAATGAGCTGCAGCATCAGATCTTCCGTGGCCTTTTTCTTTCATTACTTTTTTTCCTTTTCTATTTTCTATTTCTGTGCAGTTCTGTTAAAAGTGCCAGATATTATATTTTATTGTAGTTCTCTGGCAGTTCCTATGAATTTTTAATTCTTTAAGTCCAAAGATAATCTTTTAGGAATTTATCCTTGTTTTTTGGAGGTTGGATTTCTATTTGAGAAAAAAAAATGCCATCATTTATGAATAATTCTGCCATTTTTTTAAACAACTGAAACCAAATCTACCCATTTCTTTTCAAAACCTGAGACAAAAGGAGGCCAAATGATCACAAAGCGAGCTGTCAACCTTTCTCAGATGATATAAATGGGCCATGGCGCTGCTCTGTGAAAATTTAACTGCATTCTAATCGCTACTTTGACCTCAATTTTCTTAAAATTGTAATTTTTTCTTTTTTTTTAAAGTTACCCAGCGGCATCTGTCTGGTTTTGGAGGCCAAATGAAATTGCCACTGTTGATTGACAGCAAACCAGTGGACTTCCTGACCCCATTTAAGGATAATGATAGGAGTAACATTATCCTCTCCTTGTCTAGATGCAGGAATAATTTGAAACTATTTACTATAAAAAGAAAAATCCAATTGTGTAAATATATCTTTCTTTAATGTACAGCCATCATTACACATTTATATGATATTACATGGCGCCGTTGAAAAAAATGTAAAAAAACATCAGGATTAACGGTTTTACTCATGTTTTCCTCCAAAACAGCCGGTTCCCGGTTGAAAACTTAAAACCTGTTGGATTTAGTTTTTTCCGCATCTAAAGTAAAAGCCCGTCCCGGGGATGATTCTGTTTCTAATCACACGGACGCGTGCGCCCCTGAGAATCAAGCCGGCACCGCGAGACCTTCCCGCTCCCCCCCACGTTAGCATCCGCCGGCCCTTCCTGCATGGCGGGCGAATCATGAGCCTCTCCAGTGATCTGCGGATCCCCCGCGGGCCTTTCCACCCGACAAGGCCTCCCTCTGTTCCGCAGATATTTTCGGAAACCGCGAAAGATGAAGCTAAAAAACGGGGAGAAAAAAAAAAAAAAAAAAAAAAAAAAAAGAACTCCCCTCCCCCCAGTTTTGTTTTTATTCGCTCCAACTTCCTGCCTCCTGTGAGAGCGGCCGTCGGCGTCAATACAGACGCAGAGCGGTTGTGACGGCCGCTTGAGCTCCATTGACTTCACCTCCGAGCGCCGCCGCTATAAATAGGAAGTGCAAACACACGTTTACGAACGGTACGGCTTTTCAGGCGACACAACCTGAAATCATTGGAATTCATTCAAAATTATATGACAATTTTACGTATTCCAACCCCGGACGGCTCACCTGTCTCAACTGAACACCCTGAATGGATGGGGACTGCGCGGGTAACAGTGGTGTCATTTAAAATACTACAAATTTTATTGATCTGTTTCGATGAGCATTTGATTTATTTATTTTTACATTAGCTGAGTTTTCTACTTCCGAGGGGGGAAATGGATTCTGGGTATTGTGGTCCAGGATCTGTGGATCCCGAAACAAAAAGCGTTACCGCGCCCTCCCTGGGAGGACGGCGTTAATCTCTCTCTTTTCAAAAACAAAGAAAGAGACCAAAGTGAGATGAGACCTGGTGAAGGCGTCCAGTCTGCTTATTTATTTATTTATTTTCCAACGGTGGAAGTAATTAATTTAGAGATAATGGAAGCCGTTAAACAAACTAACACTTATCGGCGGTTAAACAGCGAGCAGTAAAAGCTCGATTATCCCCCTCATATTCTTCCTCCTCAGGCAGCAGGCCAAACAAAGCAATCAGCCCGAAAGGTTGTTCTGAAAGCCGTCGGCCATTAGCGACACCGGGGACGCCGACGCCCGGTTACCCCGGGAAACCGTCCCCGGTTGTAAAGCTGACAGGAGATTCTCTCCGGGTTCAGTCGTGATGATCTGCATATGTAAATATACTCATGAGGGGTGAGGCACCCTGGTGTTTTTGCGTGGCGTCGCCATGTTCTGCCGGTGTCTGCTGGGGTTCCTCCCGCCGTTCGGTGGAACACTCTGGAAAAGCTGCCCAGATGTTTGAATGGTTGAGCCACGCCTCTCGCCCAACGACAGCTAAGATAGGCTACATGGATATGAATGGATGAAAATATACGGGACGGTCTCCGAAAATTAGAATATTGTGATAAAGTCCTTTATCTTCTGTAATGCAATTACAAAACCAAAAATGTCATACATTCTGGATTCATTACAAATCAACTGAAATATTGCAAGCCTTTTATTATTCTAATATTGCTGATTATGGCTTACATCTTAAGAAAACTCAAAAATCCTATCTCAAAATATTACACTATCATGAAAAAGTAATTGTTGTTTTTTAATTGCATGACAGAAGATAAAGAACTTTATCACAATATTCTAATTTTCGGAGAAAGACCTGTATAATTGGACTGTCAGCGTCTCCTTCCAGCCCCATGTCACAATCTTTGAGCTGATCTTCTCAGGGTCTCTTTGTTATGTAACTCTCTGAAGTTCCTAAGTCCTCAGGAGGTTCATTGTCGTCCAAAGATTGTCGGTTGATCTCTGAAGTGTTCATTCTGTGAGTTATGTGACTGGAGAACTGGTCATTTGAAGGTGGCCGTTGCTGTAAACGGCTTGTTGGTGTTACATCTGAGGTTCTGTGACATTGTATTTTTCCAGTCGGTGCTACAAAACCACCCTTAATTGACATGTTAGGGCCATCTTTGATTTGCTGTTTGCGTTGCCAAGTTGCGGTTCACCTCTTAGATGTTCACCTTGAAGCCATTACATGTATTTGTGTGCGTGAAGGTTCTCAGCCATTCAGGTTGTGGTACTTGTCGTATCCTGTTGTACCTGCTGGACCCATTGAGGGCGATGCATGAATACTAAGGATATCAGCGCTCTGCAGCCTGTCACAACGCAAGGAGCCTTGTGACTAAATATACACACACACACACACACACGCACGCACACTCACACACACACACACGTATATTTTTATTTTGTAATATATATGCCGCACTTGTCTATTACCCACAGGTGTCCACATTGTAACATGAGATATTTACACAACCCCCTTTTTTTACTTTGAATTAAATATTAAATACATACTGGTAACATCCACTATACACAGTGGAAATGTTTTTTCTTTCCTCCTGAACAGTGGCTGTAACACGGCTGATGAAAATTATTAATTATAGATAACACAAGGTAAAGTCCATCCATCCATCCATCCATTTTCTATCCCCCCTTTGTCCTACTCCATCTGATCGCTATCTTGGTCTTCCTCCTGCGCACTAAAACTGTTAAAGTCGTGTTCTTCAGTGTCGGAATTGAACAGCCTCAGAATTTCACAGTAATTTCATTAGTCTGATGTGGCAAGGCTAAAAGTTTTGGCGCCGTGAAGCTTGTTAGACCCAAAAAATCCATAAATTGGCTGCATCATTGTTTAAACAGCAGCGTTCAAAGCATATGAAAAAAGTAGCGGTTTATAGCCCGGAAATTATGGTAATCTGCCTAATTTAACCCAACCTAATTGTATCTATTTTCCTAATCTAATGTAACAATCTAATCCAACACACCTCACATTACCTAACAATCTAGCCTACACAACCTGTCTAATGTAACCTACCAAGCCTAACCTAACCTAACATCAGCAAACTACTTAACCTAACTCATCATAACTTAATCTTATCAAATGTAACCTAATGGAATATAAGCTAACATTATGTGACCTACCTAATCGAGTCCAACCTAACTGATCTAACAAAACCTAATTTAATCCAACCTATCTAGTGAAACCAAATGTATTCTAGGATATACCTAAGTAATCATAATCCAACCTAACCTCCCTGATGTAACCTCTTTTAAGTCAAAGGAATCGAGTTAGTTGAATTCAATGGCACAAACCCAAAACAGTTCAGCTGAAAGTAACTCATATATTCTGTTTATCTGCGTTCACGTGGAGGACACATGGCGTGTCCTCCGATCCACAGGGCTGTGAATATCGGGTCGAGCGGGAAAAACGGGGCGATAACCGAGTGTCGTCTGGCCTTGGTGTGGCTCTCCGGGTCAGTTAGCGGGTGAAGTCCGAGTCAAACTGCACCCGGTCGATGGGAGCGGGGGAACTGCCGACAGCCAGGTCGGGGGTCTAGTCGAGTAAACACTGGACTCCTCGCCTCGGCGCCCCGGAGGAGGGCGGGGTCTATTTGCCCACCGCTCGCGCCCGCTGAACGAACCGCCGGCACGAGTTGCACTCCATCATCTGACGCTTTCGCCGCGGTGAGCGCAAACTTAACTCCCGGCAACAAAGTCGGAGAGTCACCATGTGCAAAGAAGGTCCACACTCAAAGATGGTCTCTCTGTCCCCGCGGTCGTCTCCTCTCCTGATTGGGTTTTATTTGCCGGAGGAGGTTGTAACCAAACAGTTGTTACAGCGACGGGGCCGCGGGGGAAGGAGAAGACACGCTCGGTCCGGACGAGAAGATTGTCGGAGGTAAATGCAGAGAACATCATACAGGGAGGGAGGGAGGAAGGAAGGCTTTTCGGGAGATTTCCTGCGAGCGGAAGCAGCTCGGGGCAGCGGAGGACGAGGTTTCGGCGTGGAGGCTGGATGACACACACTTTTTAGGATTTATGTAAGAATTTATGTAAGGAGCCGACAGAATCGCCTCGCCGCACCCACGGGCGTCGTGGACAGTGGGGGAACTGGGAGATCGTAAAAATGTTCGGAACCAAAGCGGCCCGGGGAAATCATGGGTTTCATAACGGCATTTAAAAAACGAATCGCGTTCTGTAATTACTAGAAACACGGTAATATTCTGCACGCACACACACATACACACACACACACACACACACATTTCTGATCTGATGCTAAGCTACAGCATCCTGAGGGGAAGTGGTCGGGAGTGTCTCCGGGCATCCGTTATGTTACGTAACGCCAGCATGCTAATAAATAAATAAATACATAAAAACAGCAGAAACAGCGCCATGAACATCTGGACTACAACCGACAGCTGCGCTCACGTCCGTGCACAGCGGCACGCTAGCAACACAGTGCCGATCAAATAACCACATCAGACGATGGATTTTTCTCTCTCTTTGCTCTCCGAGGCCGCGGGGCTTCCAATATGGCTGCCGGTCACGTCCTGGCAGCAGGTGTTAGAGAGGAGGAGATTTTCCTCCGCTGATGTCTTCTCATTTTTCTTTGTGCGTGCTTGTGTGTGTGTGTGTGTGTGTGTGTGTGTGTGTGCGTGTGTGTTTGTGGAGGACTTTGCGATTAATTTTCACCCTGAAAGCATTATGTCGCGCCCCCCCCTTCACCACTGCCTCCTGTTTACACTGCAACTTGTCAGGGTTCCTTTCAAATTAAAACAATTAAGCGAACAAACACGATCAATTCAAAGGGAGAAATCCACTGAGAGCTGCGGATGAACGGAGGCCGGGTTTCAATCACACGCTGGAAGGGTGGACGTTCACAGGAGGAACATTGCGGATTGATAGGAAATGTTGCAGGTCCCAGAGAAGTCGTTGCTAGGCTACCATTTCACGTGTGATTTTGCAGTTTTTGCAGCAGTTTTGTTTACGCAGATACTTCGACTAGCGTGATTTTTTTTCTTTTTAAACAAGTCCTCAACATGTGCAGGTCATCTATGACCCGAAGACGTCACGCGAAACATTAACCTTTCCTGCAGCCACAAAGACTCGTGAAATATCGCAAACACACACAGGCATGATGTGAATTCATCCAAGATATGCTTATGTGCATGTGAGCATGATGCTAATACAAGAGAAAATGGCACAAAACCAACTGAAAATGGTCCTAATACTAGTGAAAATGATGCTAACGTGCATGGGAACAAGGTGCTAATACATGTGAAAATTATAGTAACACATGAAAAGAGATACTAACACAAATGAGAATTATGCTCATACTATTGAAAATTACATTAACAAGTGAAAATGATAGTTATAAGTAAAAACAACACTATCTAAGTGACAACATCATGTTAAAATGATGCCGTGTGAGCATAAAAATGCTGCTAACATAAGTGAAACTTCTAATAGAATTGAGAATCATGTTAATGCAACTAATAGTGATGCTAATGTAAGCAAAAAAGATGCTAATACAAGTTATAACATTATGCTAATTCATGTGAAAATGATGCTGATGTGCACTTGAAAATACTGCTAATACGAGTAAATGTTATACTAATAAAACTGAAAATTATGTTAATATAGATAAAAATGATTCTAATTCAAGTAAAATGTCTGAATAGTGAAATGGTAACCGTAGCTGCACCCTGATGATGTTTACTACCCTGGTGCTTTTCTTCGAAGTGGAACAGCTGGCCATTCTAGTGAAAACGTTGCCCATCCCTGTCAGATGTTGGTTGATCTTTGTACCAATGTCAGCATTCAGGATTTATCTAGACTTTGAATGAATGTGTGACGTTGTGTCTTTTTTTCCCCCATCGCATGTGCGAGAACATTCTCTGACTCCGGAACAACACAACATGGGAATTCACAAAAAAAAAAAAAATGGTTTCCGATTCTCCTGTCTGGCCTCCTGTTTCTAATACAGCCTGTCAGGGTGGGAATCAAATTTAACCAATTAAGTTCACCAACCCCCACACACATGCATGCACGTACACACACACACGCACACACATACAATGCAATCAGAATTTCAGCTGAAGCGTGACAATTGCAGTGTTGACCTCAGGGCAGGAGATAAATTTGAATTCATAAGAAAAAAATAAAAAATGATTAAGCATATTTTTGTGAAAACTGAGAGTCGAGGATTGAATTATTTTTCTCCATTTTCTGCGGAGACAAATATTAAACTGGAGGAAAAAAAATGGAAATTAAAGCAAATGAAGGCGGCGGTCAACAACATGCAAAGACAGGGGGCGCTAGAGAGGTTGAATCACAGGATTTAACCAATCTCAGACTGTAAACTGTCATGAGATAATGGTTGCTATTGGAATTTTCTTTGGTATTTTCTGATTTAGGGGTAAATTTTGGAGGTTCTGTATGTTTTTTTTCCAGCGACTGTCAGGTTTTGATTTTCCAAAGGGGACAAAAAATAAACAAATCATGAGGAATTTCAGGTGTGGGGATGCGTGGAAGGGGGTTGGTCATGCTCCTTCTGTTGGCTGAAGAGGATTTACCTGTAATCCGAGTGTCGGCGGGAGGAACCACACAGAGGGTTGCAGGGCGATGGTGCATTTCCGGCGTGACGGAGCAAATCACGGGGCTGCGGGTGAAGATAAAGCGCTGTGGTCAGGTCAGTCCGGCTTTCTTGGAAGTGGGGTCGCCATGACAACAGCACGACAACTTCACAACAGCAACACGCAGACGTGACGACCCCATGGGACAAGGCCAACGCTGAAAAATCCTCCGCAGATACACCGCAACCTTAATACTTTTTTTCCTCTGAAATTAATACTACTTTATGTTGTTTCTATTTCAACTCTAGGTGATCATAATTGTGTTACTTATATATACTTTATTATAATTATATATAATTTATTATTATAATATAATATTTATTATAATAGTTATTATCAAAAATTAAAATCATGATTTTATGAGGAAAAAAAAATAGCTCCAGGATAAAAATGTGATATTACCACAATAGTTATAATACTACAAAAAATGTCAAAGTATCATAGGGTGCACAGTAAAAACACATTGTGACAAGAGCATTAAAATACCACTGTAATTTATATTTCAGACGCTTCTTTTTTCACATGGTTTGATGACTGCAGCTTAAACAATGATACTGCTAATTTAAGGATTTTTTTAGGGCTAACAAGCTTCATGCCAGCCAAACATTAAGCCTCAAACCAATGAAATTACTGTGAAATTCGAAGGTCGTTTCAATTCCGACACTTAAGAAGACGACTTTAGTGGTTTCAGTGCGCAGGAGGAAGACAAGGATAGCGATCAGCTGGAATAGGACAGATCAGGGATAGAAAATGGATGGGTGGATGGACTTTTCCTCGTGTTGTTTATTATTAATCCTTTACATCAGCACTTTTATAGGCACGGTTCGGACAAAAGCATTTCCAGTATTTATTTGTGGATGCTACTGGTATGTATTTAATTAAAAGTCAAAAAAAAAATTTCTGTGTTAATATCTCATGTGACAATATGGACACCTGCGGCTTATAGACAAGTGCTGCCTATATACACATATATTTATTTAGTCATTTTGAGCCGGCTCGGCTTGTATTCAGGTGAACTCAACAGTCATAATACCAGGAAAAAAAAGGAATAATTGCCAGAATGAAAGAACACAAAATAATATTTCACCGAACGAAATTAGTAGATTTTATAGAGTAAGGTCAGACCAGAGTAATACACACTCTGCAGAAGTATAAAAAAACCTGCGGAAGTACTTCAAGGGTAGAGTCTCAACTTCCCCCAAGGTAGTTTTACAATTTGAGCCACCAAAAAACTAAAATTAAATAACAGAAAAATGTCCTCCCTTCTGAGTTTTACAGTGAACTTTTTAATAATTTCCTGCTCAAATTGTTGTCGTGGCCACGCTTGTGTCTGCACCGACTAATAAAACTGCAAACGTTGATCGTACACTTTCCCTGTAAATACATCCCTGGCTGAATACTCTCCATCGGCCGGGATTGTTGACACCCCATAATCTGTCCGCGCTAAGAAGTCATCAGCCGGGATTTAATCCAGTTTGTTTCCCAGCGTATCTGAACACTCTAATCCTCACCGTCAATGTTAGGTTACGTAATAAATCCGTAAGAACACAACGGTGCTACAAGAGAACATGAATGAAACCAGCGGGTCGGAGGTTGGGGCGTCACATGACCTCTGAGCATCCAATCAGCCACCACGTGACTGCAGAAGAAAAACAACAACATGAAAACACCCTGTGTGTTTGCGGGGGTTAAACACTCCCCAGGGTAATCTGAGGGCCGGGGATAAGAACCCACATCCTGATCCAGACACCCGAGGACGGCAATGTTCCCACCATGTCTAGCCTGGAAATAAATTGAAATGAGCTTTTCCAGGCAACTTTAAAACAACTGGTGAATTTCCGTCTTTTAGTTTTGAAGGAAATTTCTTCATTTAACGGTTTCAACTGGCAGGTGAAGATCAAGGCCTTCAAAATCCGCGTGAGTCTCTGGCCACTGATAAAAAGCAGTTCGGGACCTTTCTCACATTTACAGATACTTTTTTTGTTTGATTCCTGACATTTTATGGATAAATTAAACTGATGTTGGGACGCACAGTGGTGCAGTGGTTCGCACTTCCACCCCACAGCAAGAATGAATGAATAAATTCATGTTTTGCTCGTCTTCGAGGATCTTTTGACCCTTTCAGCACAAATACTCCTAAAATTCCAGACTCTACTACTTCTGTTACACTCCAGGGCGACTTCGGCCTTCATGAGAAGTATGAGTAATTTTCAGATGTGCAGAAAAAGGATAGAAGTATAAACAGCGACAGGGGAGCAAGCGGCCAGACGCTCGCCAGCACTCCCCATGCATTTTTCTCTCTCAGAACCCTCGATTTATTTGTGTCACCACGGCGACTGACATGTTTCCCGTCATCCTTTCCGCATGTCCAATCGCTACATCTAAAGTACCCGCCGTCCTCACTCGGCTGCCAGATAAACCCGCCGGGCCGCCGTCACCCCCCCCCACCCACGGCGGAGTGGAGCTGACCGCCTGATACGCCGGCGTCCATTTTTGTTTTTCTAATTGTCATTCCCAGAATTCCCGGACGCCGGCGTCCCTCCGGGCCTTTAAACGGGGGAGATGATCCAAAAGATTCTTTCTGCCCTTCTATCTTTTTCTGTTTGTGGATTGATCTAGTTTTAGGTTTCCAGTGTGTGTGTGTGTGTGTGTGTGTGTGCAGTGAGGAGGGGTCACCCCCCCCAGGCGACTGGATGTCTGCTGAAACACATTAGCCTGCAGGAGTGTCTCAGCGGACGCCCGCACACGGGTTAACGTTTTTTTTTTAAATTCGATGGCGAGGAGGAGGGCGACTCTTGCTTGCGCTCTGACGCACAAACACAAACTGCCGTTGGCCGAGGTCGCCGCTTTTGTGTCATCAGGCCAAACGCGATGGATCACGTGGAAAACAAGAGGGGGAGAAAAATATTTCCGCCGACCCGACGTCACTTCCACTCTGTGGCCGTGCTCGTCTCGGGCGCCATTTTGTTAACAACAATTTTAAAAAAACACACAAGGAGAAGGAAAATCAGATGAGATGATTTTTAACGGACGGAAAGTGTGTCCCGGGATTTCCTGGAAACAAGCAGCATTCACCCTCTCATTCGCTGAAGAAAGCTCAGAGCTGTCGGAGAAGACCTTAGAGTCATCCCGTCATCCGAAAAGTGTGCGTTTGCTGCTCACTTTAATCCGGGGAATAGCGGGTCAATATTCTGGATTAATCCCAGTCCCCCCCCCGCCCTCCCAACCTCCCAAGTGCGTTTTTTTTATTTCTTTTAAAAGGACTGACCCAAATCCTACAGTCAAAGAGACCCGCGGCTGGAGCTCCTGGGAGCCAGGAGTCGTCTGTCCTTCACCGCCCTCCGCCTCGTCTTTATCGTCTCTGGTTGACGGGCTCTGCGGGGATCGAGTGTGTGTCTTGATGCTCGCGCCACGAGCGCCCTCAACATCCCAAATATATCCCTCATAGATTCCTCGGTTTAATTTCTTAGGGATTTATTTGTCATTTTTAAAACATCTGCTTTGCCCATTTCCAGGTAATTTCCCTCATGTTTTTACAAATTAAAAAAAATGTTTTGGAAGTGGGCAATTTTGAAGCTATTTTTCTCTTGTTTTACAAACACACTTTTCTGCTTTTTGGGGGAATCTTTCTTTACTTCTTTTTTTCAGTTGCTTGAATTTTTCTCTTGATAAGTATCATGAAATATCTCAACAATGGTGCTCATTCTTGGGACATTTTTCTTTTCTGTATATTTTTATTTGTGATTTCTTCATTACATTTCTTTATCTATTTGTACAGCCACTTACATTTTTCCTTGAATTATTGCTCATTTCTAGGAAATTTCCTCCGGATTTTTTTCCTTTTGTTCAGACTCAAGGGTACTCCAGAGTACTTTGACAGGAGACAGAAAGTGTCTTCCCGCATGTTTTAGTCCGTTATAAAATCATGTGCCACCTAGCGGCCCTGCATGTGAGCTCCAGCTACTCCGGTGTTTCCCACGGTCGGGTGTGAACGTCGCCATCTGCAAATGCGATACCGGGTGTAAACGGCAGATTGTCATGGAAACGGGGCCTTTAGGGGCCGCTCTTTTTTGATTTTCCTTTTTTCTTTTTCCAAAACCATTTCTGCCGATTTTCCCACATTTATAATTTCTGGCTGATTTCCATTTTTCTCAGAGACCGTTTCAGTGTGAACGTCGCCGAGGAAAGCTGGGACCAGTACGTTCCCAGTTCGCGGTTCACGTCGGGAGTCACCGCCGGCCTGGTTAATGATGACGGCGTGATGACTTGCACTCCGGAGGAAACTCTAATCCACGCCGGGGACGATCGGAGGCTGACGGATCACCTCGCATTTGTGGGGAAATCGATATAACAGCCGCGGCGTGCCACCGCCGCCACCACCCAGCCCTCCGCACTCTGACTAATGGCGGTGGTTATTGAAGGCTGAGAGGAGCTCCACTTGTCAGGGCCACAGATTTGTCAGGTCCCTCCCTGTCACCCCAGTGTTTACCCCGGAAGGGTGAAAGTTTGCAGATCAAATTTTATTACAAACATATCATTTTATCTCCCAACGTAGCATCAATGCATTAGACACTTGGTGAATGAGTGCAATATGAATTCTGACTGGCATTTCTCCTCAGAGTTACGGAAGTATTTTTTTAATTTCACTTCCACGTGAACTAGTATTACACATCTCACCGTCAGCCGGCGACAACAACAACTCGGGGGACGGCGGATAAATCCAGAGCCCCGCTCACGTCGACCCCCATCGCTCAGTGGTTAATTGCACCGTTCCGACGGGTAATTGGAGCGGTCACACAACAGCGGCGTCCTCTGCAGGACGGGGACGGACGGCATGCTCCGTAGGGGAGGGGTGGCGAAGGGGGGGGGGGGGTCGGATCGTTCCGTTTGAGCAACAAACAGCAGCACATGTTTTATGGCGCCCAGGCGGCCGGGGGCTGCATCAAGGCCACCAAGGACAAAACGGTTTTTGCCAAATACTCCAAGGCTTCAGACTGAAATTCAGTGTTTGGGAATCTGGTCTTGTTTTGACAGGCATTTCCTGTCTTTTTCCCACCGTAGATCAACCCCGCTCATTCCCTCTACTGTTCTGGGTCAGTCTGTCCCCTGTCCTTCGACTTCCTGCTCCTGATTTGGTTGTTCCTTTCTGGTGTGCTTCACTTCCTGTCATTGTTCTGACCATTAAACGTCTCCTGGTTGCCCTCTGGTCCAATCAGCTGCCTGCCTGCCGTCAGACCCTTGCCAACACGAGCCAACGTTGTGTTCCAGTTCTTGCCAGATTATCTACGTTTCCTCGCGTCTGAACCAAACACCCCATAATTCAGAAGCGTCCTTCCTTCGTCACCTGACAGCCACGGTCCACCTGGTGCATGGCCTCCGTTCTCCTCAGCTTCGCTAATGACACCTTTTGTTCTTCTGCCGTTTCCACTCCTGTGTTTGTGCAGTTTTCTCCAGAGCAAATCAATAAAATGCCGCTGAACAAACCCACCGATCAATCGCTCGAACATGATTCCTGCCTTTCTTGCGAGCGAAGGCCGCGCAGCAGCGGTACCACATTGGTTTATCTGAGGAATTAGAAATTACGCAGCAGTATAAAAGTGATGTGCATAATATAACAATAACCCCCACCAGCTAGGTTACGGGACGAAACAATTAAAATGTCCGAAGCTTTAACGGGACACTAAAGATGGGAGCTGTCATCGTAACAGGAAACTGCAGCGGCTGGACATAAAAAAAAAAATAAAAAAAAGAAAGAAAGAAAATAAATAAATAAATAATCAAAATAAAACCATAAATCACAGGAGATAGGAGGCAGGAGAGGAAATGGAGGTTTAAGTAGGAGGCGGCACGTAAAGGGGTGGAAAAGAAATTGAATATTGGTCATAATGGAGAAATAATAACAAAGATATCATAATGATAATATTATGATGAATCACTGCATTTTGTTCTGCATCATGAGCTAATCATGGCACAATAATACCGTTAAACACTAATGTCTTCAGCTTCGATGCCATCGGATCCAGGCGTTTCAGTTTTTTCGTTGTTGTTTTTTCAAACCATAGGTTGCAGCCTGAACCAGACTCTCCGGCATTCTCCCTCTGTGATGTTGAGAAGGAGGCTTAATCTTAAAACGTGGAGATTGAATTCGCTCAATCTGCTCTCTGTAACTTCTACGTCAGATTCCTTGCCAAGACGGTTCAGCCTCTGGCATTATTGCTCTGTAGATTCTGTCGACAAATGGCTGGAATCACCGCGGATGCAGCCATGTGTTTGTCCCCCTTATGCTCCCCCCTTTTATGCCCCCTGCCGGGGTTAAAGCAAGATGTCGCAGGTCCTTTCTGCTCGGGCTGCGATAAAGGTATGGCGACACTGCACTGTCATTGTGGAGCTGCTGAATATTTATGGTTTTCCTGAAATCACTTCAGATGCCTCGCAACCTTTGACAAGCAGCTAATTAATTTGTGCTCCGGCGCTGACTTTAATTTCTGTTTCTTTCCCAGGGTGGAGGTCAGTGGACTCACGCTCACCACCGGAGTTTGAGGATTAAGCACCGGGCAGGGGGTGCGAGGGGGGAGGGGGGGAGATGACGCTTCTATCCGCCACGATGGCGGGCGCCGCTGAACTTGCCGCTCGACTGCGGCTCCTGCTGCTCTGCCTGATGGTGCACGGCAGGGTGCTGCAGCTCGTCGGGGCCTCCATTCAAGGCTACATCGGGGAGGTGGACATGGTGTGCCCGTCGGTGTGCAGGTGCGACGAGGACTTCATCTACTGCAACGACCGTGGGCTGAGCGCCATCCCGTCGCTGCCCCCGTCCGCCTCCGTCCTCTACCTTCAGAACAACCGCATCAACAACCCAGGCCTACCCACCTCCCTGGAGCGCCACCTGACCGTGCGTGTAGTCTACCTCTACGACAATGAACTGGACGAGTTCCCCATGCACCTGCCCCCTTCTGTCCGCGAGCTGCACCTTCAGGACAATAACATCCGCACCATTCCCCGGAGCGCACTGGCCCGCATGCCCCTGCTGGAGAAGCTCCACTTGGACGATAACTCCATTTCCACCGTCAGCATCGAGGACCAGGCCTTCGCCGACAATCCCAGGTTGCGCCTGCTTTTTCTTTCCCGCAACCACCTGTCGAGCATCCCCTCGGGGCTGCCCGCCTCGCTCGAGGAGCTCCGCCTGGACGATAACAGGATCTCCACCATCCCCACCCACGCCTTTCGGGGCCTCAACTCGCTTCGGTGTCTGGTCCTGGACGGGAACCTTCTGGCGAACCAGCGCATAGCCGACGACACCTTCTCCCGGCTGTCCAACCTGACCGAGCTTTCCCTCGTGCGCAACTCCCTCCAGACGCCGCCCGTCAACCTGCCCAGTGCCCACCTCCAACGCCTGTCGCTGCAGGAGAACGCGCTGACTCACATGCCCCGCGGTTCCCTGGACGGCATGCGCAGGTTGCAGCGGCTGGACCTGTCGGGAAACAATCTGACCACGCTGCCGAGGGGCCTGTTCAAAGACCTGGACAGCCTGGGCCAGCTCCTAGTGCGGGGGAATCCCTGGTACTGTGGCTGTAACCTGCGGTGGTTGTACGACTGGCTCCATGCACGCGGTAACTCCATCACCGTCAGGGGCCTCACCTGCCATGGGCCCGACCGTGTCCGGGAAATGGCCCTCAAAGACCTGAGCAGCGAAATGGAGGAGTGCGAGGTGGTGAGGACCGCAGGGTCCCGGGACAGGGCGGGAGGGGCCGACAGCTCCACCACCCACACCCCTCCGCAGGGGTCGCTCTTCACCCTCCGCTCAAAACGCCTTGGCCTGGGGCTCCCAGATTCTGCCCTTGACTACCCCCTGAGCAGCAGCAGCGTCGGGAAAAGCCTGGCCCTCAACGTGAAGCCCCTTTCCCACAGCAGCATCCGCGTCACCTGGAGCGTAGCCCAGCCCAGCTCCTCCTTCAGGCTGAGCTGGCTCAGGCTCGGAACCGGCAATGGCATGGGGTCGATCACGGAGACGCTGGTGCGGGGCGACCGCCGCGAGTACTTGTTGACCGCCTTGCAACCGCGGTCCAGCTACGTCATCTGCATGGTGCCCATGCCTGCCAGTTCAGAGAGCAAAGGCATGATTCCAGGAGATTCCGAGTCCGACGAAGCTCTGGTTTGCGCCAAAGCCGAAACTTCGGATCAGATCACCCTGGACGAGAACGGGGACGAGGACGACTCGCGGCCGATGATGGTGCTTCCCCTGGCAGGAATCATCGGCGGAGCGACCGCTATTGTATCTTTGGCTCTCATCTTCGGCGTCTTCTGCTGGTACGGACACAGGAGCGGCCATATGTGCTCCCGTGACCACTATACCCGCAACACCTCGCGGAAAAACAAACATTACGACGACTACATCGAGTCAGGCACCAAGAAGGACAACACCATCCTCGAGATCCGTGGCCCAGGGTTCCAGATGACACCCATGGCAGCCTGCCAACCCATGCAGCCCAAGCCTCTCAACGAGGACTACATCATCCACACTATATTCCCCTCCAACGGCACTGGGCTCTACAAAGGCGTCAACCACGTTTCCAACGCCGGCCAAGGCACCAACAGAGGCTACAGAGAAGGAGGGATCCCAGATATAGACTACTGTTACACATGATGTACTGTGTCAGAACCCGGACACCCACAAACTGTATAGATGCACAATTTCCCTTCGCATGGACACTGACGAAGAACCCCTCTGTGCCTTCTTCTGGTCTCCCATTCCAAGTTACCTGCTGTTCACTGCATCGGACTTACAGTAGAAACCGGAACCGAGACTGTGCAGGAGCATCGCGGGGAACACTGATGCCCCCGGGGGTGTTTAAAACAAACAAACAAAAAAAAAAAACGAACAAAAAAGTACATGAAAAAAACGCACAGCTGACTGTTTTCTTCTACCATCTTAGTAAAGGCCTGCATATGTTTTTCCTTTCTACTCTTTCTCCCTGTGACATTTAAGGAAAGAATGTAAACACCGTAGAAAAGAGGTCACACTCGAGTGTGCAGGTGCAGGCAGGTTCTCCGCTCGCTAGCATCGGGAGCCGATACCACAAAAACCCAAATGGAGGAAGGTTACAAAAAAAAAAAGGACATTTCTCCGGTAGCCATTTCCTGCTCATTAGCCGCGTACGGTATGACGTCAATTCTCCGAACGCCTCAAGTATATCAATGTGCCCTGCCAGCTCGCCGCAGAAAGGGCTTTGTAAAGCTGTGAATCGTTCTACTTCAAAACAAAACCCAATAACCACGTGTCTTAACGTTAGCGTTGTTCTTACCTTATTCAGTAGCCGGGCAGGTGGAGCGGGTGTCGACAGAATGGAGGGAGGAGCCTCATTTGTACCTCTCGCCTGAGATCGGAATTGGTGCGAGTACGTGTAGATAATTTTACGTAGATACCGACTGGGCTGTGTTTGGGGGGGGGAGGGGGCAAAAACAAAAGCTTTGCTATTTTTAACAGTGTTTTGGGATTCGGGTTTTATTCCGTATAAATCTTGTACGTATTTCTTTATTATTTATTTACTTTCTTTCTTATGTGCTGTTTCCTTTGCTGTTGTTTCTTACACACACACACACACACGCGCACACACACACACACACACACACACAAATATATATATATATATATATATATATATATATATATATATATTACAAACACATTTTTTTGTCTCGGCTGAAATTGCTTCCTGAAAAATTTCCACCGCCCCGCTGTGGTTATTATTTTTCTCCCTTCTATATTTTTCGCCGTTGCCAAGCATCGTTCAAGACGGCGGACTGTTTTATCCGAAATGACGAAATACAACAAGAAATGTAATTTGTGGTCGGTCGTCTCTGGATTCATATATTCTAAGAGTGAATTCTTGGGCGGGTCTGTTTATGTGATTGAAAACATCAAAATTAATTTGGATCTCTCCCAAATACCCAAGCATGCCAGTCCACTGTGGCGGTTGAGAACTACATCAATCTAACATCCCCAATCTCCATTCCCATCCCTGATTCCCTGCCTGTGAGCATAAAACCTATGATTTTTAGTTGGTCCTGACCAACTACTGACTGCTGGACGTGGAAAACAAAACAAAAAAAATAAAGAAAGACTAGCTTCCCGCTCCTTTTGTTTCGCCGGTGAACTTTGAGTCGAAGGAAAGAACTCCTATTCGGAGATGACTCGGGAGAAGAACTAAAAACAAAAGAAAAAAAAACACAGCAACACTGTCGAACTGCACCATTATAGCGGCTGGAGGGGTTGCGGGGTTTAATACTTGTTTGTTTTAGCAACGGCAAAAAGTCCTCCACTCTTTTCACCTCTTTTATTACTGAGCAGCACTGAAAATGTAAATGTGTAAGCACTTAGCAGAGAGCAGGGATAAGTGTAATGAGAGGCACGGTTTGTGTGTGTGTGTGTGTGTGGGGCTAGAGGGGGTGGAGGGGTGAGGAAACATCTCTGGGCGCCGCCAAAGATGGAAAATTGATAGCCGTGCCGCGACGGGAGCTCACCCGTGCATAAATATGTTTGTCATACTCAGCTTGTCCCCTTGGGTTTAATATTGTCCATCAGCTGTTTATCACTGTGTCGCTTCCAGGGGGGGGGGGGGGGGGCAGGGGTGTTGGAGGGGGGGAAGGGGGGGGACCAACTGTGCTTCCTTGACTGTTCCGTCCACCAGAGTTTTACACTGTTGTCAGAAAGCACGTCAGCGGAATGTATAATCTTATCCGTCATCCCTAAAATCATGGGCATAAAAACAAGGGAGCTAGACCTCCAACCAGTTCTGTATTTGGGGTGGGAATGTTGGGGAAAAGTGTAATTTGTTACTTTATGGTTGGTTCTACTACCACACACACACACACACACACACACACACACACACACATACACACATACACACATACACACACACACACACACACACACACACACACACACACAAACACGCACACTTCCTCATCATTTGTACAAATGAAATCCACAGGCGCAGCCACATGAATATTTTCGGGTGAAAATTAAAGAAAGTGATGGTGCCATAACTTTGCATAAAATATATATCTATATATATATCCATATATATATATTTATATATATATTTATATATATATATGGATATATATACACACACACACGTATATATATAAATGAATCTGAGTTATGTGTGGATTTTTCCCCCCTTTGCTTTATAAATCCATCTTCAGAGGGTATCAATAAAAGTTTTATAATCTTGTTATTACTGCAACCTGTCATTTTGCCCAGCGAGACAGATTTTTTTCCCCCAGCCAAACTCCTTGCGCTGCAACACAGGAGGAATTGCCGGATGATGAAATTTAATGCCCCAAAATACATATGTTTATATCTTTCATATACATAAACCACATTGCACTCAGTGGCAGATGATGAACCGGGTCGGGCCGCTACCCGGAGCCAAACCCTCAGACTAAGATGGTTTTTTTTTTGTTGTTTTTTTTTTTCAATTTACAAAAAGAGTTGGGAAGAAAGAAAAGGCGGGAGACAGCCTCCGTGAATTCATGGCCGCACATCGGTAACATTCACACAACTACTGGCTACAACTGATGAGTATTCGACTAGTCATCAACAACTGCAATGATGAGTCAAGCAGTCTGACTATGAACTGTTCAAAAAAAACAAAAGAAGAAAAAGAACATTTTCCATCCCATAAGTTTTCATGATTCTTTTCATAACAACAACAAATATTCAATTCAGGATTGCAAGCGGCAAAAAGAAGCTTTTCTTCCCTTTTAAACTAAAGTGCATTTTGTGCATTACACCCACAAGTTTGTTAAACAAGCCACTAAATACTTAAGAGCCGTGTCACGTGGGAAACCTTCCCGAACCCTGGGCCGTTTGTCAGGCGTCAGCCCGGCTTGGGCCGCCTCCACGCTGCTGCTTCCCCTTCTGTTCATGGGTCACCAGTGCACATGAGCTGGCTGTGGATCAAAGATTTTGGGAAAAATGAGATGTCTTGCTTTGAGCTATTTCAGTTGGCTACAGTCAAACGCTGTTTAGCAGGGCTTTGCACGCAGCAGGATGCACACGATGACATTACTAGCCATCCGTCAACTGCTAAATTAGTTGTCGACTAATTTTGCCGTTGACTATTTGCGGACTAGTCATTGCAGCCCTAGAGCTGCTGAAATAGGTCGAAGGCAAAGTCTGCTTGATAACAGAGTAATTCGATTAAAGTACAATTCTGGTGAGGGAAAGTCAATTATTTCATGTTTCCATGTTAGTGTGAGTTCAGCTAAAACTCAAAGTCAAGTAAGAGAGTTTCAGTTGTGCTAAAATAGACTCACCCCAAAGCTGTTTGCATGATGTAAATATTTCGGTTAACCTTCAGTTTCCTCCTTTACTTTTTGCGACTTTGACTTAAAACATTTTTAATTTGCCGGCAAATGTAAGACGCTTTGAAGCTAATTATTCTTTAAAGCATTTTCCGCTCGAATCCCTTGAAGCTTTGATGACTTGAGTTGCGGATTTCTCTGGTATCCAGGGTTCATTGGCCTGATGGACTCAAAAAAACAGAAAATGTCAAGTGGAATCAACCTAGTTGCTGAAAGCTCTTTTAAACTGCTAGCTTCCACTAGTGGTGACAGAAGCTCCAATATTCAGTACATCAAACCAGCTCGGTGTCTTAATTTGATTGAACTTAAAAAGCCATCGCTTTTCACAACATACTTATTTCAATTAAAGTCGATATCCCATTAAATGGTCAAAAAGAATTTACTGTTGCGCTAGTGGGACTTAAACAGACGAGCGAGTTCAGTCACATTCAACCTGGAATCGGGAACGAGCTGTCAATCATGAGGATCAGCTGTCAATCACAGGGCCAGCTGTCAATCACAGGGTCTCATCCAGACACATGCAACCATTGGCCCTGTCATTCACGCCGACGGACATTTGAGTCTTCAATGAACCTACTGTTTTTAGACTGTGGGTGGGGGGGAGAACCAGAAGGAACCCAAGCGGACACAAACCAAGAAGTTCAATTCACTCCAAAATAAAAACAAAGAACTGGTCATGTGATCTCAGCATGTTTTGAGAATTTATTGCAAACACTGAGTTTCCACGACTCCATCTATTTAATTACTTGGGCAGTTGGGGCTCCGAGCTCTGTGGCTCCTCTGGGCCAGAATGGACGACTTGACAAAAACCCTTCAGATTAAAAAGGGGAGGGGGAGGGTTTACACCTCCACTGGGCCGAAACTCGTGTTTATTTGTTCGTCCGCTGGATGTTTTTCAGCAATGTCAGCATTTTCAGGTTCCGACACGTTCACTCGCTTCGTTCCGTGAAGGGGAACGACTGCGGTTCCAAGCAAGTCAGCTAATTGTAGTGATTCAGCTAAAAGAGAGGACCAAATTGTTGTACAACACTGGTCTCTGGTCGGGAGGGCTGGGCTCTTGTAAAAGACTGATTGATCATTAGTACAAAATGTTTTGGGATTAAACAGCAAAAAGAAAAGATCTAAATCCTGACAGTGGCTCATTCAAAACTGTTGGAAATTTGACCCTTTGACCAAGTTATCCAAATCATGATATTGACATTTTTTTTTATAGCTCACAATTTTACGTGTATATTGCAACTGATAACAATGATAATAGGAATGATAATCATAATCCTGGATTATTCTAGATGAGTGCCATTATGTGGTGGGGCTGTTGAGTCAATCTCCAGGATGAAAAATGTGGATTAGAAACCCGTCCCCCTCCAAGTGCAGCGTTTCACAAATCCGGCAGGATGATTCACCAGAGGGTCAACGACATGATGACAACCTGCAGCTTCCCGGAGGAAGGAAGGAAGGAACGGTGATGGACGTGGAAGTGGCCAATCCAATTGAGTTTCCAAAATCAAGGCGCGAGAGAAAACGTCTGCCAACAAACTGTACACTTTGTGAGTCTTAACAATACTATCTGTTACTATTACTACTACGAGTCCATCTTTGGAAACAACAAATCAATAGCTAAGTAGAATACTTTTAGTATTTCAAACTCTGGGCTGTTCATCAGGGTGCCCGTTACTTCTTTGGTACGGAAAGTGAGAAAGCTGCAGTTTCTGAGTCAACTGGAGAGCGATGCTGACTCATGCAAACGCTAAAAGAAGTCATGCCATCAACTGATCTCCTGCATGGGTATTCCTCGATGCTCGGAGCACTGCACGATGAGTTTTCAAGGCGATCTAAAAGACTTCAAAACAACTGAGGATGAAACAATTTTTTTTTTCTCCTTTTACGTGCAGTGTGAAAAACGCAACCGGTGATGCTCAGCTGAAACTCATTAGCTTG
The DNA here is from genome assembly GCF_037954325.1 of Fistularia commersonii. Taxonomy (NCBI): domain Eukaryota; kingdom Metazoa; phylum Chordata; class Actinopteri; order Syngnathiformes; family Fistulariidae; genus Fistularia; species Fistularia commersonii. The sequence continues at coordinate 10,820,678 of NC_141298.1, read as the reverse complement.
CAGGCTGATATGATGCTGGCCGAACACTTTAAGTCTTTAAGCATCATCGATTGTTACGCTCTTCACTCAAAGAGGAGAAATTTCCAAACATGAGGGGGCGTGCTCAAAAGATGCTTTTTCTTTTTGGATCTACCTACATATGTGAGATAAAATTCTTTGTGATGTTGTTTAAAAAATCCAGATACAGGTTCTCTCACTGACGATCATCTGTCCGCTATCACACAGCCACCTCCGATATTCAGCCTTACTCCGATGCACTTGTTTGAGCCCGACAAACACTTGATTTCTCTCACTGAGCAGGAAAACAAAGCAGCGAAATGAAGAATAAATGCTTTTAAAATGGCATAATGTCATGGATAAGGAGCATTACTCTGCTCCAAACATTAAGCTAGGCCGCTGGTATTGGGGGTTGACGTAGAGCAGATTATTCTGACACATGCCTGTGATTTCTCTTTGGGCAAAACACTCAACCATCTGCTGGTGGAAACCCGCTACATAAATGCAGACTTGTTAACCATTTTTACACAATGATCGATGCCAGGATGTCATGACAGAAGTGGATAGAGAAAATAGGGTTAAACGGAGGAGGTTTTACGACGTCCTGGACCTACGGCGATTTGGTGGTTATGACGCCATCGCCCATAAATTTAGTCTTACTCAATCAGTCCAACGTATGCAGTTTGTTCGAATAGAAACTACTTGCCGAGCAGAATACAGTACGTCGCCATGAAAGACGGCTTTGTTTACATTTGCAGGCTGTACTTTTGTTTCAATATGTGTTGTTTTTCAAGAAACTTTTTGCACTTCACAAAGTGTAAGAGTAAATCAAGACTGTCCTGATGGCAGTGCTTTGAAGAAAATGAAAGCCATCTCAGTGGAAGGTAAATTAGCTAGAATAAGCGCAGGTGAGTGGCAGGTACTTATGTACAGTACAGTATGCAGGTTCCGACTACGGGCAAAATTGCGTTACATAGCACCATAGGAACGGAATTGTGACGTACGTCGAGGACCTCCTGTGGTACTACCATGTCCTGCCACGCCAGTTCCTGTTCCTGTCACATTTTGTTTTCAAGGCATTGTATCGCCGCCGCTACTCGCTCCACAACTCGGACCGGACGGCCGCCACCGACAGTTAAAATCTTACTTGAGCCCTCTGGGGAAGAAGCGGACGAGGATGGGGAGTGGGGAGGGAGATGAAAGACGGGAAATACGACGGTGGAAATGAGGCCAGAGGGGGATATTGGAGGAGGAGATAATGGAGACCGTGGCGATGAGTTCATTTCATCTTTCAGTTTCCTCTTTTTTTTTTTTTTTTTTTTTTTTTAAGAGGGAAATTCTAAGGGCAGATGGGCAGGAAGCGTGTGTGACGCAGGGGGTTTAATGGGTGTTTTCAGAAGATTTGGATGGCAACGTGTTGATAAACCCGCTGTCTGATTATCCGGGATAAACCAAATATAAAGAGCAGCGGAAAATTTCAGGCTCATCTGAGCCTTAAACCCTTTCATGGCCAGAACAAAAAAAAAAAAAAAAACAAGGCAAAAATCTTTTTCAGTCTTGGAATGACACTACAGGTCCCCCAACAGTCCATATCTGGCCTTTATTTTCAGGACAAGTAATATTTTGCTCACGCTGAGTTGTCTCCAGTCTGTCGATATCTATACAAATATCAATAAATCGATAGAAAACTACCGATTTTGAGTCATCGCATATTCATTCACACATTCACAGTTTGCAAGCCACTAACCAGAACATCAGGAGCAACTGGGGGTTCAGCGTCGGGCCCGAGGACACGTCAGCATGCAGAGCCGGGAATTGAACCGCCAGATCTATGAACTGAGCTATAATCGTCGTCCCCTCAAGGTAATTTGTTGAATATTAGGGAGCAGCTCTATGCTAAATGACCTAAACGATCCTTTTCCAGAACACAGAATATGAATTGTGGATTTTTTTTTATGATAAACTTTCGGGAAATGTATTGATCTGAGAAAAGTTCAAGGTGGTGTACATCACACGTTCTGCAAGTTTCTGACTTCAGTAGTCATCAGTTCATTTTAAGCTCATCATGTCATCTCTGGCAATGTGCAGGGAAACTATTTTCCTACCAATTTTGGGAAGAGTTATTTTTGCAAATCCAAAAATCAGATCAGTCTCATTTCTCTTTCAACATTTATGGAATTTAAAAGAACTGTCCTCCTGGCATTCTCCCCTTTAAATAGTTCGACATTTTTATGAATAACATGGACCATGTCAGCTACGCTCTGCACACACCCGAACAGATCGGAAAAAGCTGGAAGGTTATCGGTTTCGGCCCCGACAGGAGTCACCAAACCTCCTTGTCTGTGTGTGTGTGTGTGTGTGTGTGTGTGTGTGTGTGTGTGTTGGTTCTGCAGACCAAGCACTGACTTGGCCATCTCAGATTCACTATTGAGCTTTTTTTTTCTTTTCATTCCCATTTTGAAAAAGTCACGACGAATCGATGCATGCTCCGAGAGGAGGGGCTGCCCGTAAACCGCCCGCCGCCGTGGATCACGTGACCACCCTTCTCCTTCCGTTACTTTAACAAACGAGGACGCGAGGAGTCGGGGTGATGTGGGCGAGGTTCACCGGTGTGTGAAGGAAAATGAATCTTATTAAAATGGCCTCGGAGGGTTGGCGGTGGTTTCGGGAGGGAGGGTCGTGGGCGGCTGGTTTTCTTTTCGACGTCTTTCCCGTTAATCCATTATTGAATGTGACACGTGGGTTTAAGGCCGCTCAGGTGAAACCAGCCCCTCCTGAGCCCGACAGCATGAAACGTCTGACCAGATGCGGCTTCTGATTAAAAAAATGCAGGAAAGTATCTTGACTGATAATTTCCAGTTTTCCACAGGATCGGCTCATTTCTAAAAAGTGTAGAAAACAAAAGAGCTGTTTTTTTTTTTTTTGGACTTTACAGACTCACAGCATTTCCCATTCATCGTCTCCCATTCTGTTTTTTGTGGAAGAGCTGTTTTTTTTTTTTTTTGGACTTTACAGACTCACAGCGTTTCCCATTCATCGTCTCCCATTCTGTTTTTTGGCGATTCCAAATCCAATTTCACGATCCATTTCTATCGAACCGCGTCACGCCATGATGGAAGATTTCAAATAAGTTAATAAAAATAAAAAAAAATAAAAAACAGGTACGAATACATTGAAGTAAACAGTATTTAAAATAAAAAATCTGATATGTAAATTAACTGATACTCTACACACGTACATATGAAATATTTAAACAGGAGATTTAAGTTTTAAAAAATCTAATACATTTCAAGGCCTTTATCTTCAACTTGGAAAAAAAAAAACCTCACTAAATTAGTATTCAGGTTTTTTTTCCCCCATTTTAGTTCTTAATGAATGTGTTATTACAAAGTAATTGGGTTAGAGGGCTTCATGTTTTTTTCCCCTCCCTATCTGAGCATGGGATTTGATTTTCCTTCGGTTTGTCCTCGCCGACATTTATCATCCAGGAACTGGATGGCTTTGCCTTCAGATGTTTATTACAGCGCAATGATCCTGCAGTAATACAATATTGGTTATTTCTGTCCGTTCCAGGGTCTCGGAGGCGAATCCGTGCGGCGGGTTCTTAGAATCGCTGCAAATAAACATCCATCTGTTATCTCTGCGCCACTCAGCCTGCAGACGGGGTCACGGGGGGTCGGGTTGGAAGGGGGAGGGGGGCAGCGAACTAAGAATAAGGGTTGGCTGGTTGGTATTTTTTGTAAAGCGCTAAAGAATCTTTGCTGCCTCTCAGAAAGAAGGTTCCCGGTTTACTTCCACATGTTCTCCCCCTGCCTTTCTGGGTTCTACAGGTGCTCCATCTAAAGCAGGTTCACTGAAAACTCTAAATTGCTTGTAGGTGTGAATGAGCGGGTGAATGCCTCAATGTCTCAATCGCCCCACTTTGTACTATGGGAACTTTTTGCAGCTCCTGGAACCTTTAATAGGATTTCAGGCAGGGCTCCTACACCAAGGCCGGGTCTCATAGGAACTCATGTGCTGTGGGTGATTGGTTAATCTCCCAAGCCAAGGCAATAACCAGATACTTCCTGTGAACTGCGAAGCACCATTTTCAAAAGCTATCATGGTCACCGGTCAGCTGTTCTGTTGCGACAAAATGGACAGACGCTTTGAGAAGGGGTTTCCAGGGCACGCAGAGGAACATTGACAATTCTGCCCAAATAAGTGCGGCATTAGCTAATGCCGGGGTTCTTCACACGGAGAAAATAAAAACATTTCAACCCATCTGATAGTCCATGCTTATTATTCCCGCTATGCAGAACATGAACGCTGTGGCTCCCCGTAGCGGCTTTTAGAGCAAAAAGCTCCAAGAAAACAGCTCTAAGACGTGTCCAACTTGAATTCCGTTCCAGGAACTACCATCCTCAAGGGGAATCTTTTTAGTTTTCCATTCCCCACAAGCAGTGAGGGACAACGGGGGGGACCAGGGCGACACATGCATCTGCGACAGTGCACTATAGTGCCACACTTCAAAAGAAACGTCAGTTCTTTGCCCAGAGGGCACAACAAGGGGCTCGTGGGGAACTGGAGGATCTGATCAAGAACCAAGAAAAGTCTATAAGGGGGGAAAAAAGTCATAACACGTGGCAATCCAATTCTACAGATCTGACTTGGATAGGAAAATGGCAGAGGAATATGAGACACCGAATCTGGAATACAGACTTGGATACAGAGACTTGAACACAGACTCATGACAGTCATCAGTAGGAAACTTCATGAGGCTAGAGATTAGTTATTGACTAAAAGGATTATTTGTGGTCTAGAAATATTTATCAACAAAGTTATAATTCTAAGTTTATAACATGCAGATTAATGTGCGCCTGAGGAAACGAGAAGCTTGAGTAGGCAGAGTTGGATGAATGAATATTTCAGGGCACCGACCAAACCGCAACACAACAAACAGTTCTGCTTCGTTAAATGTTTTAACTTTTTACTTGATACAGCAAAAAAAGAAAAAAAAAAAAAATCAACAAACATGTTAAAGAGCCAAAGTTAACAGAGCAAAAAAATAATGATCAACATCAGCCACTGACTATGCAAAAGTGAGTAGAATAGATCACTCTGGTGGCTGCTGCTGCTGCTGCTGCCTTGCTGCCATCAGGTTCACCACCCCCAGGAGGCCCTCCATCAGCGATATATGCTGCTGCCTGGCCTCGGCCATCTCCGCCCGCAGAGCCATACGCTCCTCTGCCTCCATCTCTGCCTGCTCCCTGAAGAACTGCAGCATGCGGTCCAGGCGTGCGTCGCTCTGCCTCCGCTGCTCTGCGTCCGACTCTAGCATCTCCTGCAGGGTGGCCTGAAGGGTGTCGGCCCTCTTCCTCTTTCCTGGACAAAGCACGGGGAGGATGGAGGCAGGTTCTTAGCGCACGGCCATTCCCAGAGACTCTGCAAGATGTCTGAGTGCAACGGTAGTGTTATCTTTACTTGGTCTTGGAGCGTAGGGCGTACCGGCACTGGAAGATGTTGCGCTGGTTGAAGACGATGCAGAGGCCAGCTCTGCGTGGTCGAAGGGGTAAGCATTTCAGAGGTTATACAAAGATTAAAAATTAAGGGATGGCTGTTCATTTGTTATACTGCAATACTGTTGCGTGTCTGTCGGTACCCAAGATATGGGTGATTTTTGCATTTGGCTTCTGTGAACCGCACTAAATCAAAGCTACAGATTATGACTTTCTTTACCCGGTCCATGACGGGAGGAGTGGCTGGTGGCTGCAGGAGCAGCGAAGGAGTTTGCCTCTGCCACCATCTCTGAGTGAATAAAAGGTTCTGGATCAGAACCACATTATAAAAAAAAATTGGCGCTTTAGATGAGCTAGGTGAGCTAGCTCTTCACGTTAGGTCAAGTGTTGCTTCTCATCCTGTACTGACCTTCAAGCTCCTCAGTGGTCGAGACGCTTTCCCTGCAGACGGCGGCCTCCAAGCACTCCTTTGTAGCGGCGTTGCCCGAGTAGGCGGGTCGGTGGCCCAAGATCTCGTCCAGGGTGTCGAACCATTTGCTGGTCTTCGGGATTGCACCACTCTGGTTATTATGGTCCTTGATTTTTTTGTAGTCCTGCTTTAGTTTTTTAATCTTCTCCCTGCACTGCTTTGGGGTGTGAACAATCCCGCCGTCGGCTAATTCCGCGCTGATTCTCGCAAAAATTTTGATGTTTCGCTGCGGGCCCTCGAAATTCCTCTCGACCTCTGCCGCAGCATAGCAGGCCAGGAGAGCTTGGACCTCTTCGTCGGTCCATTTCTCGCTGGTTCGGTCCATTTGGTCACAAAAAAGCAGAGAACCACAGTAGTTTTTAAGAATGGCGCTCCGCAGTCTGCAAGAAGTTTCTGGTAATGTCTGTGGTTTATGAGTTCTGCCGAGCACCAATGTCACGAGTTCCTACGGAACCGAAAAAACGCCCCTGCGTCAGAGTAGGAGCTAAAAATGGTTCTAAGAACTGAGGTCTGCAGTCCCTGGTTTCTCTTCTGTCCGACCGCACGGAGAAAACGCCCTAGTTCCCGAAAAGGTTGTGAGAACTACAAACAGTTCCTACAGTGAGAGAGCAGCTCATGTCGTCTTCCTCTTCTCCGCAGCGGTTTGCTTCAGAGTGCGGCGCTGAAGGCACACGTCGCAGACGCTTGCGTCACACCGGCTCCTATCCTGGCCCCTCGCTGCCTGTGAGAATGCAAAACTAAAAGCCTCCCTGGAGGAGGGGAGTTCCTGGAATGAAATCCGAGCTGGGCAGTTCTTAGAACTGAGTTCTTAGAACTGCTCTGTATCAGCGCGACTACGAGGCAGCAGTTCTAAGAACATGGTTCTAGGAACCGTCCAGCTCAACTTTTATTCCAGGAACTCCCCCTCTATCAGGGAGGCTTTTAGTTTTGCATTCCCACAGGCAGTAAGGGACCACAGCGGGGACCAATGTGACGCAAGCGTCTGCGCCATGCACCTTAAACACTCAAAAACAAACCACCGCAAAGAAGAGGACGACACAGACGACATGGAGAGAGAAGCCGCGTTCATGTTCTGCTTGGCTACAATAATAACCATGCACTAATAAATGAGCTGAAGTGTTTTTATCTTCTTCCTGCGCTGCTTTGCCATGTGGAGAACCCCAACATTAGCTGACTATGCTTATTTTGGCCAAAATGTTGATGCTCCACTGCAAGCCCTGGAAACCCCTCTGGGGTGGAGCAGGCCAGAAGACCTTGGACTTCTTCGCTCCATTTCTCACTGCTTCCGTCCATTTTATGACAGGAAAACAGCTGACCAGTGATCAGGGTAATTTTTTTTTTTTTTCTAAATGGCGCTCCACAGTCCACAGGCATTATGTGGTATCTGGTTTATTACCAAGCACCGATGTCACATATTACCTATGGAAGTGTAGAAAGACCCTGACTCAGAGGAGAAGCTTCTAAGGTTCTAAGAGCTGCAAAAGGTTCCTACACTACAAAATCAGCTCATATGTGGACCCTGTGATTGACAGGTGGCCTGTCCAGGTGAAACCTAGCCTCTAGCCCCCAATATCAGCTTTGATTGGCTCTGCACCCTCCTGACCCGAGCAGGACAGGCGGTGTGTTGTGGATAAATGAATGAATGAAAGTAAGTAGAGAGTAAGCAAGCCGCTTCTAATGAAACAACAATTTAACTTTAAGTCATTTGTTCCCGATTGTTTGGGGAAATTCTTGAAGCGGTTTTGGACTAGCCAGGCCTGCTAGTCTGCTGGGACTTTCTCTGGTCATTTAGATTTTTTTCAATTATTGGCATAAATGCAATGAGATGTTAGATTAACGGCTGATTTCAGGTCCTTTTGTTGACAGTTTTGTTTTTCTCCAACCTTTGAAGTACTTTCTTAAAAGATTTTTAGAAGATAAAGAAACCTTAGTTTATTGATATAATTAGCTGATTTCTCCATTATTTTTTCGGCTTTTACCTTTTTCTTCTCCAGTTAATTTTCTTTTCCCGCTAATACAGATCTGAGGGCTTGGTGAGGACACTGAGCTCCACAGGGATGTAAGAACCTGCGGGATGTTGCTGTGCTGGAAGGGCTGGGACGAGAATCTGACAATTTACAAGTTTATTGCTAAATCTTTGAGGCTGTTTCCATCATTTTTTCCATCATTTTTCCCTTTCCAGATGTTAAGACAACTTCGGTCAGGCTTTTTGTACGTTTTAGACTTGTTCTGCTAAATTTTGTTTGATCTCTGAGTTTGGTCAGATCCAGGGATTATTTGTGTTTCAGCAGCTCTGTTTGTTTGAGGAACAGGTTGATGCTGCCAATGTTCTTGGGGAAAAGTTTGCTTGTTGTGTTTGTTTGTTCTGGTGTCGTCAGGAAGCAAACCAGACGTCACTCAAGGGTCTCAGACCAAATGTGCAACTGTTGTGCCGTTGATTTGAGCCTAGTAAACAATGCAGCCCTGGTCATTAGAACATAAAATACAAGATTTCTTCTTGACCCTGTTGTTCTTTTTACTTTCTGGATTCTGACTGCGGTGGCGAAACAAGACAGGTCGCAGAGAAGCAGACATTATGCCGCGTTCACCTGATGGGAACCCACACAAACAAAAGGTAGAATTTTCAATGTTCTGAATTCTAAAGCCTCATTAATCCTGATGTCTCATTCAGGACAGAGTTGCCCATTTCAAATTAGCGGATAAAAGAAAAATGAGGCAACGTTTTTTTTTTTTTCTCTTCCTTCGTCGAGAGCTGACCTCAGTTTATTTTCTGTGATGGCAATTTCAAACCAGAGCCGGGGGACACCGGAAGAACTAAAACCTGGTTTTCAGTTTGGATGTAAATCACAAAACACGCCGATGTTGCCGTCAGACACAGAATACAAACTAATTTGAATTCTGAAAATGAAGAGATTGTAGTGGCAGGTTTAATTCCACTTTTTATAATAATTGCTAGATTATTGTGGGGGAAAATATCTTGCCATTTGTGGTAATTGGTTTATTTGTTGTAGATTTTTGTGGTAATTCCTCAAATTTTTTTACGTGACTAAAGAGGAGTTGAGAGGCTCTATCACTGCGTCCTCTTGTTTCCTCATTTATTTATATTTGACTGAAAAGACAACACCGTCAGAGGGATCTAACACGGTGTGAGAGGACGGGATTCTGATCTTCACATGGATAAATGGCTTCCTCCTTTTGGAGGTGAGGGGATGAGGCGCAGAGTAAAGAGTGTATTATCTCCTGGACGAACGCCCTCAGCAGCCTCGGATTGGTACCGGGCCTATTATTACAAAGTGGACTCGATCACCAGGGATGTGACTCAAATGACTGACTTTATTCCAGGCCAGAATAAAAATGACATTTCACTAACCATTGCGGCCGAGCTGTTTTGCATTTAGATCGGGGGGGGGGGGGGGGGGGGGGAAGGGTAGCGACATCGTTCCAGGCAGACTAACGTAGCAACGGCTCACAAAATGAAGGGTTTGGTGAGAAAAAACCCTCGATGCTGGAACTCAAGCAAATTGGCTGCTCGTGTGTTAACACCCACTGACAGGATTAAACAGCATGTGTGTTCTCGTTCGGTTGAACGGGAGGGATCTTGAAACCAGAACCCTCCAGAGGGGATTGACATGGCTTGCGAGGACACGAAAATCGGGCCCCGCAAATTTCAGTGCTTATTCTATAAGTCCAAATGTCGCTTCAGGACGAGGACTGGAATATTAACGTATTGGTTTTCATTGAATGCCTTTTTGCCACATTAATATCGGCATCTGCTTCAGAATGGACGGGATGCAATTCTGGTTATTTTCTTTTTTCGGGGGTCATTTGCTCGCAGAGATCGTTTCTCCGTAATCGGAATGTTCTTTTTATACATTTGAAGCATTTTTCCCTGCTCACCAGAGCATCAAATATCCCTCTTTGAGTGAATATTCTACAGAAACACAATACAATACAGTTGCATTGTGTGTAACATCCTACTGTCCTTCATGTCAGTACGGGGTGTAACTGAAAACCAGAGCAACATTCCTTGTATCTGCGAACATACTTGGCCGATAAAGCTGATTCTAAAATCCCCTCAAACAAAACAATAACTACATGCTGTTGTGCAGCTCCGGCTGAGAATAACGTCAAACAATGACTCGGTTTTCTGTCTGTAATATAAAGCTGCTACAATTGAGACAGACATAATAAACGTGATGGATTTTGTGAATAAATCTTTATGTCCTTTAAAAAAAAAAAAAAAAAAAAAAAAAATACAATGTGCTGGATCAATATGACACGGACAGACAGAACCACAAAGTGAGTGTAATACAAAGGGAGGCTTATGAACGAATGTTAACCGCGGGTCTCCATGGCAACGGAAAATCTATTCTTTGTGTGTGTGTGTGTGTGTGTGTGTGTGTGTTTACTCGGCTTCAGTCTGGTTAAAACTGACAGAAAAGCACACGGAGCATCCATTCATGCCATTTTTCTCAATATCCTGTCGGGACCTCTACGAAAATGGAGTTTCTCTGCGTCACCGCTGATCCGCGGAGAAGCTCGCCGACCGGCGGACCAACGACCAGCAACCACTTTCAATTTGCTTCCTTACTGTTAAAATAAATAAAAGGCAGGGGAAAAAAGAAGAAAATCGAAAGCGGTCGACCGTTAACGAGAGTGCAGTCTTCGTTTGTCGAACCAGGTTTACCGTGAAATGATGCTCCCTCTTCCCTGGATTCTTTTCCGAAGGTTTTCTAAAGGAGGCCTCCTTGTTGCCTGATCGGATACAAGTAGTGAAAAGGAGAACGTTCCCGGTTTTTCTCTCGCCCTGCAGCTCAGACGCTCAGTCAAAGACCTTTAGATTTATTTCTACTAAGTCTTGCCGACATGAAGGTCAAGTTCGAGTCAAACTTCCGAGCCCACCTGTTTCTTGACCTCCTGCCAGCCGTCGTCCCCATACAAGGATACTGCTATGTTCTACTTGACTATGACTTCTGGTTCTCATGTAAAGGCGCTTTTTAGTGCCTGCTCGTGGCAGCAAAAGCGAACGACAATTTAAGTGCACAGTATAATTATATCAGATTTTAAACTTGAAAATTCATTGATCATTGTCCCTATTTGAGAACACCTGTCTGCAACTTACATTTCTTCAAAAACTTTTAACCACAAATTAATATTTTCTTAACTGCATTTTAAATGGTGTGCCAAGCTGCACATATACAAATAGGAAGTGTCCATTTGAGGGTGTTGGGACCAAGCCAAATACCATATATTTTTCATATATATTTAATGTTTATAGCTCGCATGCAAATTAGCTTGCATGCAAATTAGAAAAAAATAAATCGAGGAAGTATTCATTTTGACTAATGCATGCAAGTATCCAAAAGCAAAGCCTGCACCAGCAGGCTATCATATTTGTACTTTGATAAGATATCTAGATTAAAGAAAACAACCACTGTTACAAATAACAATACTGATAACTATAAAGTCCCCAGTTTAGGCCACAAAGTTGCAATCACAAAAAAAGACCTCTGTAGAGGTATATGTGGTGGCAGCTGGGCCAATGTTCTGGTTAGTTTTAAACTGTGAAATAAACCGGACCCACCTCAAATGAGGACACCATTTATTCCCAAAATGAACCATTAGCAAACTAAAACCAGGGTCCTGGAAGGGTAATGTGTTTTCTTCCAAAAGTCTGTAACAATAAAAAAGTATGTATTACCTTTTTTTTTTTTTTTTTTTTTTTTTTTTTTTTCAAATTATGGATTTTTTTTTAATCTGTTATTTTACGAGGCGGTGATTTACAGCTATAAATAGCAACCTGCTGTTTTGTCCGTATTATTTTACGATCAACATCCCCTGGTTTTATGGGACGACAGTGTTGTACCTTTCTACTCTGCCTTCCCTCTAATAGACTCCAGCCCAGCTGTTATCCTCATTTTCGCCCCCCTCCCCCATCTCACGGGCGCCTCATTTTACTCCCAAATATAAATGGCTGTTTTCCCCGACACCTGTCGAGGTGCATTCATAACGTGCTGGGAAAAGAAAAAAAAAAAACAAAATCACTAAGTTAATGAATGGAATTGCTGCTGCAAAAATTGGCAGTAGGTTTTGGTTTGGGGGTGGGGGGGGGGGTGGGGGGGTGGGGGGGGGGGGGGGGGGAATAATAGCCTTGTAAATGGAGGGCCGCGTTTTATCATTTCACAGATGTTTTCTGGAGGAAACGGCTTCTCGCCGCTGACAAGCATCGACCCTCTGCGTTGCGTTCAGCTGTCGGGTCGAGGACATTCACCGGATCGGATATGAAAAATGTGCTTAACTTGTAGGGATGGCAAATCTCTCAATTAATGGGCGCTTTACACGGTGAACTCACAAAATGAGAGGGAAATATTTAAAAGATTATTGAGATTAAAAGCACCAGTTAACAATGATGCAGCTAGATGATTTCTAAAAATTCTGAAAAAAATCTTAGACATTTCCAAAAAAAAGATTAACTAAAGGAATCTGTGAAAGTTCTTAAAAAAAGCCAAAGCCTTAAACAAGACAACGTCGAAAAATGATATCAGAGTTCTTGATACAGAAGTAGACGCAACAGGATTCCTTTGAAGTAAAAGTATAACAAGATAAATAATAAAAAAAGTAATCATAAAAAAAAAATTAAAAAAAAAATCAGTCATCAATTAAGTCAAAGCACAGAAACAGGTATTAGCTGTGGCTTTTCAAATTTAGGCATCACAGTAAATAATAGCACAATAGTAGTAGTTGAAGTGGTGGTGAAAGTAAAGGTAAAATAATACGAATCCTTTGTCTTAGCAATAACAGTAGGAGTACTGTAGTAATAGTTGTAGTATTGTTATTTGTTGTAGCAGTGAAGCATAGTGGTGGTGGGAATTAGTAGTAGTAATGATAGCGTAGAAGTATCGAATGAACTCCATTTTCCGACTAAACAAACTTTATTATAGCAAAAAAAATTCAGACAAATCCTTTGATCTACTGCAACTTCAAACAGCTGCCCATTTCAACCAGCTTTGCACCCTCCCTACCTCGGCTGTCATTAAGACCGTTTCTCCTGCAGTTGCCATGGGAACGCCCCGCCTCCGCCGGCTTGATAAACCAGGATGCGGGCCGACCCCTCCGCCATCCTTGGCCCACCCTTGGCCCACTTGGCTCGGATCTCGCCTTCCATCTCACGCTAACCGGCGCTCTTAAGCGCGTCTCCGTTAACCGACTCGTCCGCCGGGAAGCGTCCGCCTCTGAGGCGAGGCGTCGGCCCGTGCGCCGTGACCTGTGAACGCGTCGCTTTGACGCGGTGTAGAGCAGCTGTCGGGGAGCTGCGGCAGAGCCAGGCGGGCGGCGCATCCCTCCGGGAGCGTCCCCTAGCCGCTGGAATCTACCTGAGTTCAAACTGCATTTGACCGCCGCGTGTCACAACATGGCGCCCGAACACGGAGGACATCTGTCATCGTAAAGTCGGCTCATCTGTTTGGCTCCGGTGCGTCCGTCAGGCCTGCTGCCGCTTCAGCGGCCACATGACTCCCCCCTCCACCCTGCAGACAGTCAGTCTGACTCACAAAATACCCAGAAATCCAGTAACTAGATAGAGAAAACTGTAATAACCAGAAGCCTCTAAATCCATTCTGACGCAAATATACAAGAAAATATCAGAATAGGTGTGTGTATACATACATATATATATAGACAGTGTATACTAATAAATGTAATTATTGATATGGAGAGGCAGCACGATTGCACAGTGATTAGTTAGTGCTTCACAGCAAGAACGTCCCTGTTTCAATTTCAGCATAGGACCCCTGCATGGAGTCTCAACGTCCTTTCTGTGTCTGCACGTCCCAACAAGATTCCAAAACCCGCTCCTGGTTTACAGACAGACGAAATCATCGAAACTGCTCAGACATTTGAATGTGAGGGTGAATGATTGTTGGTCTCTATATGCTTTGTGAATGGTTTTATGTCTCCATATGTGGCTCTGTGATGGACCAGTCCAGGGTGAACCCAACCTCTCGTCCAATGACAGCAGTGACCCTGAGTGCAGGATAAGCAGTATAGATAATGAATGAATGAATATTTATAGAGAGAGAGTGCAGGGTTCTCAAATGTCTGACTTCTACTTAGCAGCTTTGGAGCTTGGACAATTACTAATTTTGTTACAAAAAATGCCATAAAGGGTTCTGCAGCTTTTGACAGACTGTCCTCATATGGGACAACTGATTTGTTTTACAGTGAGTTTCTCTGTGACCTCATCAAGTCAAAACCCTTCCTGGCAGCCGTGCTGTACCTGATAACGTTTGCTAGAGATGTTTGAAAATCGTCTGGATGTCAAATTAAAGCCATTATAAATGTCCTCGTATGTGGACATTTAGACGTAATGAAGAAATCCTGTTTCGACCAACCGTCCCAGCTCGCGAGGTCTTCATCCAGACGCAGCCTCGTTCTCGGGGCATTCAATTTACGACCGTCGTAAAGTTTGGACGGCCATCGTGTCTCGGCCCGCGGTCGCATGTTTTTTTTTTATTTCCCGAGAACCGATAAGAGCAGAGACGGAGGGTGTAACCTTCACTGCCTTCACCCTGCCTCTGTAAACACCGGCCCCGCTCCACCCCCCTTCCTCAGCCTTTTTAATGGTTCTCTCCTTTTTCTTTTTTTATTTTTTTTATTTCCGCTGATGAATGAACACTTTCACTGGCCTCCTGCCATCGCAGTCAGCAGAACGTAACCCTTTATGGCCCAACTGAGAACAAAGAACTGAGGGAAAATGTAATTCTTAAGGGGTTTTTTGACCTTAAAAAACACATTAGGCATTTTCTTTAAGGATGGCTATAATTCACAGAGGCTCAGGACACAACGTCCGCCTTCAGGAAGACTACGCAAGCTCAGGAATCTTCACACTTTTAATTCAGGAACGTTAAAAGGCTTCTGGAAAACAGGTCACTAGAAATATCCCCAACCAGAAACCCCTCGACTCTGTGTTCCGTAGAGAGACGGGTCAGATGCGGAATTTGGGTTTGAGCCTTCGGGCTGAGTCACTGCAGCGACAGTTAATCTCCACCACTGGAGGAGCGGAGACCCGGAGCAGAATATAGGGATTGGATTAGCCTAGGTGGATTAGCTGGGTGGAATGACAGTAGGGGGGATTATGAGGCCCGGGACATTTTTTTAATAAGTATCAATGGATTTTCTTGATTTTAGCATTTTCATGTGCTAACAGGCGGAGCAGCTGTTCAGCAAACGGAGCCGCCACCTCAGGTTCTAATCAAGCGGTTGACTGAGTTTTCTCTGTGCGGCATCATCATGTTCTTCAAATTCATGCCCCGGGTTTTCTACAGGTTCTCCTTGTTCCTCCCATAGTCCAAAAAAAGTCATCAGCTTCATGAAAGAACTACCTGTTGGTGTGAATGGTTGCATGTCTCTGTGTGTGGCCTCGCCGGGTCACAGTTAAAGCCCGCCCCTTATGTAACACAGGCTGTGATTGGCTCCAGACCCTCACTACTGCCTGACAGCGAAGTGGATAGAGAACGGCTGAATGGATGAATGTACTGATGGTTATTTTTTTTAAAGCTTTCATCCATCCATCCATCGTATTCTGCTTGTCCTGCACTCAGGGTCGTGGGGGATACTGGAGCCTATCCCAGCGGTCATCGGGCGAGAGGTGGGGTATATCCTGGACTGGTTGCCAGTCCATCGCAGGGCTACATATATAGACAAATAACCATTCATTCACTCACTCACTCATTCATTCATTCATTCATTCATTCGATGCAATTTTCACATTTTTTTTTTTCAATTACCTGCATGTTATTGGACTGTGGGGAGGAGAGCCCGGAGGAAACCCACGCAGACACGGGGAGAACATGCAAACTCCACACAGAAAGGTCCCCTCCCCTTGTCAGAATCTAACCAGAGTCCTTCGTGCTTTGGGGCCAAAACGTTAACTGCGCCGCCTATTTTTCTTTTTTTAAAACTTAAATCCAAAAATCTGGATTACAAAGAAGAAAAAAGGCTCTTTTTTCTGACAGATGGTTCAGACTTTTTCCTAATTTTGTAACCTTTATAAGATTAGAAAAAGATTAGACTCATTTCCATTGTCATTACACAGATAAAGTTAAGCATCTAACCAGAAATGTAAAAAGCAGCAGGTGCAGATATAATAAATTAACAGTATGTGCATGGTACATTATGTCTATCATTTAGCACTGATGCACAGATAGGGTACTATGAGCACATTATGGATAGAAATGTGCATTAAATGCATTAGAGTATAGTAAGTAACTATGGACATTATTTACAGGTAGAAATGAGAAGGTCAGTTATGCGCTACAAAAATACAGTTGAAATGGACATTTGATAGTACATAAATATGGACAGTAGCTACCTCGGGTTATTAAACTAGTGAGTGCAAGGCAGTCCAGTCGTATTGTGGTGGTGAAGTAGTGCGGCGGAGACAAGTGTTTTTTAAAAGTCAATTTTAAACATGTAGGATTCAGAATTTAAAAGGTATGTGTGAACCATGTGCTATTGGGGAATGGCATTTCTTTGCTACCCCGTCAGTCAAATTCAACACATAAATAAAATGTGGTGGCTCCAAAATGTTCTCGGCCCTGCGGGGGAACAGGCCACCACAGGGTTAAAACCAAGCCGTCAGATCCGTCCTGATCGGCTGCGGGTGTCAAACCCCTCTCTCAATAAACGGCAGGTGGAACCGATAATGAGGCGGACAGAGGCGGAATCCTGAGTAGATTACGCCGTGTTCTAACTGATTAATAGAAACGCCGCAGGATTATCTGCTGTTTACACGTCAGTCACCTGTCAAACCCATGGCCGCCAAGAAAAAAACACCGTTGTCTCCCAGGTGGAGGAGAAACAGAGAAACGATTGGTGTCTCAGGCTGGGATTCAGGCGTGGAAGGGAGGGCTTGACAGATCACTGAGAAAACAACAAAGATCTGCATGAGTTTAGAAACTAATCAATAAAAAAATTCAGAGAAAATACTGAAAGAACCAGCGCAGAACTGCCAATATGACCCAAAACTACTTAAAAACTAAATAAATAAATAAATAAACAGATAATTCCCTAAATATGACAAAATGTACCTTACATGAGCCACAGATTCTGAAACATTTGCAAAGAAGCAGTGACAGGTTGTCAAAAATCCCTGCAGGCAGTCACTTGAAAATGAATGCCAACAAGACCGCCAAAGCACCTTCAAGAAACAAACCCGGATGAATAGAGCTCGTGTGAAAATCCGTGTGGGGAAACTCTCATAATCACTACGTTCTCCTGCAAAATGATGGACAAATGTCATAAATGTGACCCGTCATATGTATCAGACAGGTTAACACTAGGCCTGAAGCGCTTCCTCAAATAATTACAGTAATTCATCCATTTTCTATTCCATTCATCTAGCACTGGAGGTCAGGGGGTGCTGGAGCCAATCTCAGGTGTCATTGAGTCCCTGGACCGACCTGGAGCGATCGCAATCTGTCAGTCACTCTCAGTCACACGTTATATACATACAACCATTCACCCTCTCACAGGTCTGGGCAATTTAGGGTCTCTAACCCTAAATTGAACCTAACCCATTCGGGGAGAACACGGAGACTCCACATATTAGGGCCTCCAGTCGTTATCCAACCAGGAGGGACCTTCTAGCTGTGAGGCGAAAGCATTGACCACTGCACCACCAATTTGAGTGATTGAATTACAAAAATGATTTAAGTATCTTCCTGGAGTAACGGTTAAATACAATGGCACTATTTCACACGTCCAGGAAGTTATTTCTTTTCCACAATTAAATCACTTAAGCTCACAATGTGAAGGCAACTGAAGTGTGGAAGGATGGAGTTAATGGGAGATACACCAGGATAGAAACAACACAGTAACAAAACCACTACGCTACAAAATAGAAAAAAAAAAAACTGGGTACAGCACGTTTATTTAAAAATGGAATTATCATTCCACAACAGCACGTCCTCCATGTTGCAACGTCAACAGGAGACACCTGCAAACTCCTGAATGTTCTAATTTATTTTTTTAGCCAATTATCCAATCATCAGAATGATCGATAGACAACCTGATTACTAAAATGATCGATGGCAGCAGCACTAGATTTTTCAAAAAAATGACTCAAGTAATGTGAATGACAGGTTCCAAAAACACAAGTTACATTTCGCTAAATTTATCTGGATCTTTCTGCATCCAAATGAAAAAAAAGGAGGGGGTGTAATTAATTGCAATTCTGCTGTAATCACTTAGCGTGTGATGAAAATGTGAAAGCGCAGTCTCCACACACACACACACACACACACACACACACACACACACACACACACACACACACACACACACACACACACACACACACACACACACACACACACACACACACACACACACACACACACACACACACACACACACACACACACACACACACACACACACACACACACACCATACTTTGTATTCACATGCAGCAGCTGAGAAGCGTCATCCTCTGAGCGGCAGCGAGGTTTTATCTCCCACTTTCCTGGGCGAGGAGGACGGACTAACTGCATCAGACCCTTGCTCTTTTTATGAGATTACAGGCCTCCAAATTAAATCCAGGCATGTCCAAAGGTCGGGGGGGGATGGACACAGCGAGTCAGACCCGCCTGAGCTAATGCCACTGTTCCTGGCCACTATTGGCAGCGACGTGCACGTGCGCAGTGTGCGTTTACGCACACTTACACGCACTCCATATGACTGGATTTCCACGAGGGCTCACATTCCCTTTGTATGAAATGGGACGGAAATCGATAGTCATTCATAGGTGATTTCTTGGTCATTTTTAAGGTCATTTCTCGCTGACTCTTAGAACTGATTCGTGTTTATTTTTCAGGGGGTTATTTATTGCTGATATGTAGACAATCCTTGAAATCTTAAGTAATTTCTTTATACATTATTTGAATTTCTTTCAGTTCCTTTTATGTTTCATCATTTTTTTAATTTATGGAATTTTACAATGCTTGTTTTGTTTCATTTAAAGACATTTCTCACCTTTTTTGGGCCTTTTCTTAATATTTTTGGAAAATATCTGAAGGTGCTTGTTTTTAGAACAACCTTGGTCATTTCAAGTCTTTTTCTGGTCACATCCTTGCAGCTCCCTTGGTTGCTTGCTGCAGATTGTTGATTACACTTCTTGCATTTATTTTCTTAATTCCTATTTCAAAAGGTAATCTATTGCATGTTTTAAAGTACTTTCTTGTCACTTCCTGCTAGTTGGTCTGTAATGTCTGTGTGATTTTTGCTATTTGCCTTCATTTCGTGCTGCTCCCGGAGACAATTTCCTGCTGATTTCAGGTTCCCTTGTTGGTGATTATCGGGCGATTCTGTTCTCATTCCGGCTGAATGAAAGGCCCGACACGGGGATGCGACGCTTTCACGACATTACGGGCTATGAAATTTGTTTG
This sequence comes from Fistularia commersonii, assembly GCF_037954325.1. NCBI lineage: Eukaryota > Metazoa > Chordata > Actinopteri > Syngnathiformes > Fistulariidae > Fistularia > Fistularia commersonii. The sequence continues at coordinate 10,801,269 of NC_141298.1, read as the reverse complement.
GAAGGACAAAGAGGAGGAGTCAAAGAGGACTGCGCGAATGTCCCCCGTTTCTGAGGTTTATTGAGAGCGACGCGTGCACGTGCCCGCTCTCACACACACACACACACAAACGCACAGATGCAATTTTGTATATTGATTAGTTCGAGGGGAAAAAAGGGGGGTGGGGGGGGCGTTGAGGTCAGCAGCCATACGTCTGAATTTCTTTCTCTCGGTCTCTCACACTCCATTTGTCTCTGTCGGATTCGATACTCTCCATCCCCCATCAGGGGGAGGGGGAGGGCAGACTTCGCCCATATCTATGACTCCCCGTGCACACCCCATCCCCCCTCTCCAACCCACTGCCACACTCTGCGGTTTCTTTCTTTCTTCTTTATTTTGGCGTGTGTGTGCATGTGTGCCCGAGCCTGTCTCTTTGCCCTTCATTGACAAGCATAAATCAATCAGTCAATCCAATTTCGTTCCTGATGGATTGGCTCCAGAGTCGCTGTCCTGATAAAGTTTTCAGGATCCACAGCGTAATTACGTTCCAAATTAGATGATGCGGTTATGACCGCCGATTGGATTCTGGCTTCATTGTCGGTCGTCCAATTCAAAAAAAAAAAGAGGGAAACAAAGGGTACAAGAGGAGGAACAGCAGCAGTCATAAAGAAATTGGAGGCTGACGGACGAACGTGTCATCGCCCCAAAGAGCCGTTTGAAAGCCGGAAACGCACAGCGACGGCCTCGCAGGTTCTGGTCCAGGGACGATTTACGTTTGCACGCACACGAAAAAAATTCAATTTACAGGATTGTTAACCCTTTAATGGCCAAATCAAGATGAGAGAACTGGGACATTTATCTTTTTTTATGCACACAAGACCACAGCTTTAATTGCCATCTTAATCTTACATAGAGTATGTATATTAAGTGACAGCAGAAAGTATTTCTAATTGAATTTGTTTAGTTGGACAATTTTTTTTTAATGCCACTTCAAATTTTAGAATTCTAAAAATTAAAATATGTTTTTTTATGCATAATTGAATAAAATCCATAAACCAAACTTGGACGAATAAACTTAACGGTAAAATGTCAACCAGGTGAACCGTCACGCGCCATTGTTCGAGGACATTGAACAAACAGAATATAAACAATTAAAGTCAAAAACCAACAGAACCCATTCTGTCTGACGTTCCAGACAACCAGAGCAGAACCTTTGATTAACCCCGATGGCGAGACACAAACACAAGTTTCATTCTGTTCATCAACATCAAAACTGTTCACAACTCTGCGCCTTGTGGTGTAGTTGCAGAGGTTTGACATTTGTTGTTGCTAAAAGTGTGATTCAGTTTTTTTTTTTATGTGTTTTAAAACCTGGTATAGTATCACTATCTTTGATAGTCATGAAAGCCAAGATACTTGAAATACAGGTAAGGATTTACTTCACGTGTCAACATTTACCACTGTTGGGAGTGATAAATTCACTTCCGTGTGCAGTACAGGAGAACACTAACATCCATCTTAGTTCGTCAGACAAGTTCTACTATTTTTGCTTCTTCCAGTCCAAACAGCAGCACAGCAACTTTGATTAGACTTCCCAATCTTTTCATGAAATCATTTTTCCAGGACTTTCTTGGGGCATTTTCAGCTGCTACAGGAAGACACCGCCCCATCCCGACTCAGAGAAGTGTTTGTTTGGTCAACTGTACATTGCCTGTAGTACATTTCGCCAGATTGCTTCAATGTTTATTCCTCCTCCATCCCCAGAGGTCTGACTTAAAAGAAGTGCCGCCTATGGCTAGAAATTCTCTATTACTCTATTAAATTCTTAGAAATTGTGACAAGATTTATCACTCACAGATCAATACTAGCAACATTCTTCAGATGCTAGATTTGTGTCTCGGTACTTCTGAGGAAAAGAAGAGGTCCTTACTTGGTTCTGAAAATTGGCTGAATCTCGCCACAATCTGGAATGGAAACACTGGGTAGTACGACAGCTCTGAGAGGACATGGAAATTTGAAGCGCTACGCCAGCTACAAGTGGAAATACGCTGTGTCTCAATGACGGCCATTGAGGACAGCTGTATAACAGAGATGCGTATTCATAAACCGTCACTTGTTCATTCACCAACAGGTCACAGAAATAATTTCCCAGGGCAGCTTCAACTCTTACGGGATATTTCCCTTATTTACGATTTGTTTTACATGTCCAACGACTTGTAAAATAGCCCTATCATTTCAAGGTTCTTCAGGACGCATGAAAACTCTGAGAACGACCGTCTGCAACCGAAAGAGTTCACGTTGACTGTTTGAGAGGTCTACAACGGGAGGCCCAAAGTCCCAAAGACCAAAAGCCCCTGACACAAAATACATTATAAAACTCCTTGTGTTAAACATGATGGGCTTGTTTTCAGTCTACCAGAGTTCTCTCATTTTCAGAAGGGGCAAAAATCAGATTTTCTGACACGGCATATTATAGCAGATAAACACCCATGCATACACACAACCCTGTGCATGAATACATCTTCACGATGCAATTCGTACAAACACACCGCTATTTAATACACAAAAAAAACAACTGTTTCCATATAAATCGGTCCTACCTTCAGATGAGCAGGTAGCAAAGATGGACGTCCTCCCTCTGAAATTAATGGCCGCCATTTTGTATGTGTGTTACAGGAGTAGTTCCGGGGAGGAAAGCCGAAATATGGCTGGACTAGCCACGGCTACATTTCAGAATCCGTCTGTTCTCCGTGCCGCCAGTGGGTGTGTGTTTATTCCAGTCTTTTCGCGAAGGAGCTTCTCTGACAGTCCAACGTTTTGTCCTCTTCACAAGCTAACCTGCGTCACCGTCCGGCAACATGTTAAAAAGCTAATCCAGCTAAGCTGTTAGCATCAGGAATAAAGCGGACAAGACGCCCGCTAACGCTCAAATTTAATCCTAATGAACTGTATTTAATTTTCTTTGGCTCTTCGTGTTAATGCCGCCACCATTAAAACGCGGTTACCGGGTATTTTTTCGGTAATTTTCCGACACATTTTCCCCCCCCCGCTCCCGCCAAAGTAACGGAAGTCTTCTCCGGTGTCCGCCAATCAGGACGCGCGTATCAACCGCGCCACTGATTGATTCATGAGACGTTCACGGACATTCTGTAATTTTCAGTGCGCAATATCTTACTGTTTTCAAGGTGTTTTACTTCAACAAGAAGTTATTTCAAGATAATAATGTGACTAATATTTATATATTTTATAAAAAGTGAATTGCGTGTTTTTTTTTACAAAAGTTATTGTATTTGTATGTCATTTCTCAGTTGTGGGCGTAATGTCGGGGGTCATTTCTTTCATATTATTTTTCTTAATTCTTGATAATTTAGGGCATATGAGTTAAACTCTGGCCAGCGGTTCAAAAATGGCCCGCAACGTCATATTATGTGGCACACAAGACCGTCTTAAAAATCCTAATTGTTTAAAAAAAAAATTAGCCAATAAATGGTCAAACGCGTGCACTGACTATAAACTACATACATTACGGCATCCCGCCATTAGATTGCAATGTATCTACATCAATGCCATTTTCAACAGGTGGAATTGAGAAATACAAATGATCCCTAAATGTCAAGGAAGCCAAAAGTTGATGCAAATGGAAGGCTGTTTCATGAAAGATGGGAAGGTGAATACATATCAGTATTTAGACACTAAACACGGAGCTAAGTATGCCAAAGTTAGCTTTCCGTAAAAACAACAAATTGTCCAAGAATTAAAAGCCAAACTACGATGGCAGCAGAATGTGTTCACGCAAACCGCATCCAAAAACACTGCAGCAATGAAAGCTAGCTTTGTAACAGAGCAACTAGTAAACATTTTCTTTTTTATATCAATGCAAATGCATATGTAACATTATGGATTTGAATGAGTAATAAATTCAGAGTTATTTAACGTTAAGGAGTAGTTACATTTATTTTACATTACATTTGGTAACATTAAGATACATTTATGCTATTACCATTACATGTGGCCCTTTGATGGCAACCATTATGCTGAGGTAGCCCTCGGTGAAAATGAGTTTGACTCCCCTGATTTAGGGCATACGCGTCAAACTCTGGCTCATGGGCCAAATTTGGCCCACAGTGCAAATATATTTGGCCCAAGAAGCCATACCAAAATGACTATTAGAGCTGGCTCTAAGCTTTTCTCGCCTACCACGCATGTACAGATAATACTACAAATCCCTGAATGCTCTGGTGGTGGTTTGGCGCAAAAATCAGGACAGGGTCCAGAAACACCCTCTCCTCTGTCGACAGTCGTCATAGTGATCTTATGCTAATACTAGCAGTGTGCTGCCCCTCCAGAAAATGGCAAAAAGGAAGGCAGAAGATCATCGTGTAGCAAACTGAACTACAATTACTGATTTCTTTATGCACCTTTTCTTGCTTCCCCAAGACAAATTAATTGGTTTATCATTTAATTTTTACATTTATTATTAACCATTGAAAAAAGGTTACTGTTGAAATTCAATTCAGAAGGCTGGAAATAAATAAGGCATGCGATTTTTATTAAATTTTTATTGAAGAAATGAATGCCATTTATGCGTTTTTTAATTGGAATTTCAATTTTGTATGATTTTGCAATATTTAGTTATATATCGCATAGTATTAAGCTTTGCTTGTTCTATATTCAGTTTTTAAGCAAAACTTGTTTGAGTCCATATGAAAAGGTTCATTGTTATATCAATGTTGGCCCGCAACTTTTTCCCAGTTTTGAATTTTGGCCCACTGTGTATTTGAGTTTGACACCCCTGGTTTAGGGCTATTTATTTTAGACAGACTGTCAGATACTATCAAGGGTTTTTGTTCATATTTTAGCTTTTTCGTAGATTCTTTGCCAATTTAGGTCTGATTCATTCTCCCAAAACCCGGCTGGGATTTAACTTCAAGTAATTTTAAGTACAAAGACCTCAAACTGCTGGTTTTCTGGTTTCAGGCAAAATGTCTAATTAAAAATAAACTGAGGTGACAGGATTGAATTATCTGTCACTTTGTTAAAATGTTCTTCCATTAAAATTTTAAATATACTCTACCACCATTACTACTACGACAAACTATTAATTCTTTGTCTATTCTGCTTAACCTGCACTGGTAATAATAATAATAATAATATAATTATTTACATTTAGAAAAATGCATTCATACAAATCTCCTTGAAATTTCAGTTAAAATCGGTCATTCCTTCATATTTTCAAAAAAATTACGAAACTGCCAGAAGTTTTCAGAAATGAAAAATGAAAAGTTTTCTATTTAATTTGAGTAGTTAAGCCAAACATGACAAATTAAAAAAAAAAAAAAATGAACATTAAATCTGTTGGAAACTATTTTTTTAAATATTTAAGAGATCATCCACTAATCTCTATAGTTTTTTAGATATTATGGCATCTGGTGAAAATCTGTTTTTAAGACACGGAAAGGGTTAAATCACACACACACACACACACACACACACACACACACACACACACACACACACACACACACACACACACACGGCTGATTTAAAACTGGTCTTTACTGTAACATCAGGATCCGATGAGAGAGAAAGAGAGAGAGAGAGAGAGAGAGAGAGAGAGAGAGCAGATAGCTGATCAATACTTGCCAGACTCGATCAATCAATGCCGCTAATCCCCCCCCCCCAGCCGCTTCTCACCCTGCAGCTCCTGCAGCCTCAGGCCTGCTTCGTCCTCCAGCCGCTCTGTCATTTGTCTCCAAGCGTCCCCCTTCCACCTGATATTTCCGCAGATGCCCTTTCCGCGAGTCCTCGCCCTCCCCGAGTCCCCCGTAACCCCCACAAATGATTTATGTGTCCCAGATTGTCACAGGGACGCGGTAAGTTCACGCTCACTTCAATATTTCAACGTCAGGGAGGACGGAGAGGGACTTTTTTTTTTTTTTAAATGTGACATTTAGTCACTTCTTGTTCCCGGAGAAGTTCTTTTTGTTTTGTTTTGTTTTTCTGCAGATCTGTGGATGTTCATCAGAAGTTCCAAGTGGGTAGAATCTTCACCTTTACACTTTTTTATTTTCGCTTAATTCAAGTATTGAGCTGCTCCCAGCCCTGGGGTTTCAAACCTGGGATGAAATGTCACGATGACTTCATTATGGGAAAAGTAAATCTATGAATAAAATCAAAATAAAGAAAATAAAGAAAATTATACACATACACACACACACACATACATACATACACACACACACATGTATATACATATATAAATATATATATAAACACACACACACACATATATATATATATACACACACACACACATATATATATATATAATAGCATGTTTGCAGATGACATTGTGATCTATAGTGAGAACAGGGAACATAATGAGGAAAATCTAGAAAGGTGGAGGTATGCGCTGGAAGGGAGAGGAATGAAAGTTAGTCTCAGCAAGACAGAGTATATGTGTGTGAATGAGAGGAACCTGGTGAGGCTACAGGAAGTGGAGATCAAGAAGTTGGAGGATTTCAAGTACTAAGGGTCAACAGTCCAGAGCAAAGGAGAGGGTGGAGATGGGATGAAGAAGCTGGTTCCAGCAGGTTGGAATGGGTGGAGAAAAGTGTCAGGGATATTACGTGATATAAGACTATCAGCTAAAATGAAAGGAAAGGTGGACAAGACAGTGGTGAGAACAGCGATGCTGTATGGACTAGAAACAGTTACAATGACCAAAAGACAGGACGCAGAGCTAAAGGTCGCAGAGATGAAGATCTTGAGGTTCTCTTTGGGAGTGATGAGGACGGAGAGGGTCAGGAATGAGTATCTCAGAGGAACAGCACATGTAAGATGTTTTGACATAGACTGAGATGGTTGGGTCATGTACAGAGGAGGGAGAGTGAATATATTGGTAGACGGATGCTGGAATTGGACGTCTAGAGGAAGACCAAAGAGAAGATTTATGGATGTAGTGAGAGAGGATATGAAGGTAGTTGGTGTGAGAGAGGAAGACACAGAAAATACAGTTAGATTCAGAAGGTTGATTCGCTGTGGCGAAAAGCTGAAAAGAGAAGAAGATGGCACGTATAATAGCATTATGAACCCAATTTTCCTGATTTATTCAAAATTATTAATTTTCCCTCACAGGTCCTGAGGTGTTCTGTGTGGGGTTCCTCAGGGTTCTTCCTGAAATTGGAAAAACACAGAGGAGATGCAGTGGTGACCATAATTGTCCGAATGTATGAATGAGATCAGAGGTGGGCCTATTAAATAGGTCCTGTTGTGGAACAGTTATCAAAAATATTAAGCATATTATGAGTATTATATGAACCTTTGAAATGGTGGTTTGGATCAAACAAGAAAATAGTCCTTTAGATGTAATAAACAGTAAAAAAATCCATTACATCAGTGAATTTGTTGACCTTCAGAAAGACTAAAAAGGTGCAACTGATCAACTGGATACAAAAAGCAAAAAATGTATTTTTTCCAGTTCTTCTAATGTGTGCAGCGAGAGATATCCGGTCTGGCTCGGGCTTCAACGAGTGCACGGAAATCCGTCTGAAAAGTGGATTTGCGAAGGGCAGCTGAGAGGTGATCATCAGTGATGGAGGATCTGGATCTGGATTTGTTGAACTTCATCACTGAGAATGACTTTAGCGCCTGCGGTTATCCCTCTGCACAAGATGAGTCGCTGGGCCGTGTCGAGAAAATCGCGGCTCTCATCTGAAGCCAGAGAAAAATATTCAAAGTCGAGCGCTTGGGTTGCAGATTTCCTTCCTCGTCACAGCGCGCCATGAGATGCTCTCCAAAGTGAGCTTTTTCTCTGGTATTTTAGCGCTGAAGACTCCAACGAATGCTCCGGAATAAACCCGCCGACCGAAAACGGTTTAGTTTTACCGGCTTTTGTGGGATAGGGCGTAACTCGACTCGACAGCTGCATTCCATGGCGGGCAAAGCTTTGTAAAAGAGAAAAAAATCCTTGTTGGGTTTTGCAGTTTAGCTAGCAAAGCGCTCTTCATCAGACAAGTTTGTGGAACTTCGCCCGTGTTTGGACACGTAGTGAGGATTCAAAATGTAATCCCTGCACAACACAAACACCCCTTACTTTAACTTCCACAAATAAATATATTGCGCTCCACTCGACATCGACTTTTCTTTTTTCGTTATGAGCTAACTGAGGCCTAACTGGCTAGAAATGCTCGTCTAGGACTGAATTCACATGTGGCAACATTCACTGTCAAAGTACATCTGTTGGGTTAGACTGGAAGGACATTTTATCTTGTTTTCTTTCCATACAGAAATAGAAAGACATGAAAACCAGCAAGAACCTGGAAAGATACTGTTTCCAAACCAACTTCCAGTCATTTAATGAGCTTCCTGTTTCCAAATCAACTTCCTGTTATGTATCAAGCTTCCTGTTTCCGAACTAACTTCCTGTCAGTTAACTAGCTTCCTGTTTCCAAATCGACTTCCCGTCATTTAACAAGCTTCCTGTTTCCAAATCAACTTCCTGTCATTTAACGAGCTTCCTGTTTCCAAATCAACTTCCTGTCATTTAACGAGCTTCCTGTTTCCAAATCAACTTCCTGTTATGTATCAAGCTTCCTGTTTCCGAACTAACTTCCTGTCATTTAACAAGCTTCCTGTTTCCAAATCAACCTACTATCATTTAACAAGCTTCCTGTTTCCAAATCGACTTCCTTTCATTTAACGAGCTTCCTGTTTCCAAATCAACTTCCTGTTATGTATCAAGCTTCCTGTTTCCGAACTAACTTCCTGTCATTTAACAAGGTTCCTATTTCCAGCCCAACTTCCTGTCATTTTACGCATTTTCTGTTTCCAAACCAACTTCCTGTTCTTTAACAAGGTTCTTGTCATTTAACCAACTTCCTGTCTTCAGACCAGCTTCCTGTCTCTGAAGCAGCCTGCTGCCATTTACAACGTTACCTGTCACTTCACGAGCTTCCTGTGGCTTCAGCAGCTTCCTGTCTCCATACCAACTTCCTGTATCTTGATCAACTTCCTGTCCCTGGACCACTGGGATCAAATACAGCAAAAAAACAGGAAGTGACTGTTAAACTACTTCCTGACTGCGGTAACATTCACTGCCATAGATGTGTTGGGTGCGATAGGAGGGAACAGGACATTTTATCTTGTTTTCCTTCCACCCAGAATTAGAAAGACATGAAAATCAGCAACAACCTGGAAGAACGCTGGGGATGGAGGAAGTCAGGCGGTGTGAGAGAAGACAAAGCAGAGGAGAGGGTTAGATGGAGGCAGATGATTGGCTGTAGGTAAGATGGAGGCAGATGATTGGCTGTGGGTTAGACGGAGGCAGATGATTGGCCGTGGGTTAGACAGAGGTATATGACTGGCTACGGGCTAGACGAAGGCAGATGATTGGCTGTGGGTGAGACAAAGGCAGATGATTGGCTGGTGGTTATATCGAGGCAGATGATTGGCTGTAGGTAAGATGGAGGCAGATGATTGGCCGTGGGTTAGACGGAGGCGGATGATTGGCCTTGGGTTAGACAGAGGCAGATGATTGGCCGTGGGTTAGACGGAGGCGGATGATTGGCCTTGGGTTAGACAGAGGCAGATGATTGGCCGCGGGCTAGGCGGCGGCAGACGATTGGCTGTGGGTTAGACGGCGGCGGATGACTGGCTGCGGGCTAGGCAAAGGCAGATGATTGGCTGAGGGTTATATCAAGGCAGATGATTGGCTGAGGGTTAGACGGTGGCAGGTGATTGGCTGCGGGCTAGGCGAAGGCAGATGATTGGCTGTGGGTGAGACAAAGGCAGATGATTGGCTGGTGGTTATATCGAGGCAGATGATTGGCTGGGGGTTAGATAAAGTCAGATTATGGACCGCTGGTTAGACAGAGGAAGATTATTGGCTGCTGGTCAGACAGAAGCAGGTGACTGGCTGTGGGTAGATGGAGAAAGATGATTGGCTGTGGGTTAATTGGATGTAGATTATTGACTGTGGGTTAAACAGGGGCAGGTGACTGGTTACAGGTTAGATAAAGGGAGATGATTGGCTGTGGGTTAAACAGTGGAAGATTATTGGCTGCAGGCAAGACAGAGGCAGATTATCTGCTGTGAGTATGATGAAGGCAGATGATTGGCTGTGGCGACCCCTAAAGGGCGCATCCAAAACTAAAATGGAGAAGAAACAAATAAAGCCAAAGTCAAATTCAAGCCTTTTTCAAGGGGAAACTGTTTCTTCGGTCTTCAGAGTTCACGTCAGGTCTTTTCTCCTTCTGCGTGAAAACAGACCCGATGAGACAAAACACAAAGTGACAGAGGCTGTAGTTCTCACCTCTATCGGCAACACAGAATTTTCAAAAGCTCAAGGACCCCCCCACCCCCCACCCCCCCTTGGATATGCAACATAACTCCCCCGCCCCCTTGGGTTATTCACAAAGCCCCCCCCACCCCCACCCCCACCCGTTTTTTACAGCTGTGGCTGCGCCTGCTAGCAGCCCCCTGGATGGCCATCACACCCGGCCGGCGGTTTTACAGCCGTCGTTCCCTTTTACTTACAATCCTTTACCCTCCCATTTATCTCATTTGCATTGGGGGTTTATGACGTTTGGCAGCGAGTTGCCTCCTCAAGCCTTCAACGCTGCTCATTAAGACCACAGTCCGGGGAGAGGCGGGAGGACGGGAGGCAAATCAACCGGGGTCAACACGTATTCCAAGATCATTTTCCCCAATTTCATGTCATTCCGAAGTCAATCATTTTTTTTACTCATTTTTTTATGGGGGAGGTATTATCTGCTAATTTGCAAATAATTTCTTTCTACTGTTTTTCTCATAAATTAGAATAATTATGGTAATTCCAGTTTATTTCCTTTTTTGGTTTACTTTTGCTTTTGTTTTGTCAAGTCATTTTTAATTCCAACAAAATTAATGGCATCTGAGTTTTCCATTTAGGCTGTTGTTTGACAAAAGGATTTAAAAAGATGATTTATGATTTAAAATGACTTTTTCCTCCCCATCTCATTTATTTCAGTGAGGATGCAAAAGGGTTAACAGCATCCCTGCTGCAAGCCGTCGCCCCCCCTCCACACTCCCTGCGTTGGCCGCTCCTCCGATTAAAACCTCCTCCTCATATGAACACAAAAACTCACATTCTGTGGATAAATAAAGAATAGAAAATAAAAATCTATATGCGGAGAAGAGACGTGCGTTTGCCTCAGTTGGAAACCAGCCACTCCGTGCGCCCTCTACTGGCCAAACAGGTGAACTGCAACTGTCAAAGTGCGTTTGTGTTTGTATTTTAAAAATATTGTCATGTCTGACGTTGCTTCACAAAGCGTTCCGATAAAATAAAACTAAAGAATAAATTGAAAAGAGAGCACCACAAATTCTACTCTATTTTAATCGATTGATAAAACAACAGGATGTGATCACTATTGTGTGATGCATTTGAACATCAAAAAATATTTTTTTTTAGAGTTGGATATAGAAGAAAAATTCTAGTTAATCCAATGAATCACTTGGTTTTAAAGCGGAAGAATTTGCTGATCTATGAGATTAAAAATCCATCTTTCTATATCTTTTTGAGCTAATTTCTTTGACTAAACGAGATAAGACAATTTAGAGGAAATAAAAAGGGGAGGGAAAAAAATTGATTTTAGCCACTGAACTGAAAGCAAAAAAAAAAATCCAAGATTGAATTCACGCCTAATTCTCAAACACTATATTTGTCAGCCGTTTCACCCAAAAAAATGAAGCGTTGGCTGGTTAGCCTTCTTATGCAAATGTCCGGGGGGGATTTAAAACGGTCCCGGCCAACAAATATCGGTTGTAATTTATGTTCATCTGTTTTTGTTAAAAGGCTTCGGAGGACACACTCCTTCGGAGAAGAATGCGGCATGGAGCGGCGATGGGGATCAATGAGGGAGGAGGCCCCGGGAAGAATCATGGCGACTGAATTGGACTTAAGAACACACCGTTTAGGAGACACATTAGTCCGGATGATGAAGATTTCCAGCTCCCATAAATCCTCCTGCAGGGCTCAGAGCCAAGGGGGCGTAAAATGCATTGTATCCAAATTTACAGGATTGAGGAAACAAATTTTCAATCACCTGCTGCTGCCACAATATCTGATGGTGTGTGTGTGTTTGTGTGTAACAAACCAGTTATCATTATATGGTTGTAACTGTGCAATAGTGAATGAGTGAGACAGGTCTTGCTGGCAAACACACACGCACACATTTTCCGAATTTCCAAATAGACAAATGCAAGTTGGCAAGTTGACTTGCTCGTCCAAGAAAGAGTGATAAATAAGAATGATTATAAATCCCTCAGAAAAAGTCCTGAAATAAAACCCATTTGGCGAAATTCTAAGCCAAAAGTCATAAAGTCATAGTCATATACTCAAAAAATTACAGAGGAATAAAGAAGAGGATAATTGGGTGAACTGACCAGGCAAAGAGGCAATAAATATAAGATCAATCATTTCATTGACAATTTCTTTTAGAAATTCTGCTAGAAATGAAAGAGAATTTGAAATGTTATTTTCTAATTAGAATTGTTTTAAATAGAACTTCTTTTAAAATTCAAGAAAAAAAATTCTGTGAAATTTCCCTGAAAACTGCAATAAGGTCAAAAATTACTTTTTAAATTAATGGAAAAAACATGTGGCTAAAATTCTGATTAAATTATTTGAAAATGAATGACATCAAAACTCAGGCAATTTAAAGAAAAAATACAGATTGACATTTTTCGACTTACTGAAAAATTACCAATAAAAAATATTTGGAACATAAACATAATATTGCAACAAATTATAACTAAATTTCCTAAAGTTTGACAAGATGACATTAATTGAGTAAAAAATAAGTGACAGAATGGATAAATAACTTAAAAAAGCTGGAAATTTTTTTCAAATGGAAAACAAACCATTAACCTGAATTTTAATGTAAAGAATGTTCAAATAAATGTGCAAAAATCTGTAAAAGATAGAATTGAATCATCCTAACAAAGAGAAAATTTTCTTTGAAATAACCTGAATTTTAAATAAACCACAAAAATCTCAAAGAACATTTAAAAACAAAAATTTAAAAATCTGAGCGTAGCACCTGAAGGCAGAAACAGACGGACGATCAATGACCCATGGATAAATAATCTGTCAATCATGGAAGACATAATTTAAATGACCTGAAAGTCATTACTTGCCTCTCACAGAGGAGAGGAGATGGAGCAAACGAGTAGAGGAGGAAGAGGAGGACCTCAAGATGGATGAAATATCAGCAAAGAAGAAACCAGGTGAGAAAAATCAGCTGATCTGAAGTTAAACCACTTCCTGTCACTTAATGAACTTCCGGTCACTCAAACAGTTTTCTTTAATTAACAAGGTTCCTGCCACATAAAGAACGTCATGTGTCTTCACAAACTTCTTGTCATTTAAAAAACTTCCTGTTTCCTAACCAACTTCCTGTCTCTTAAACAGGTTTCTGTCATTAATGAGGTTTCCTGTCACTTGACAAACTTCCTGTTGCTTTCAGCAATTTCCTGTCTCTTAATCAGGTTCCTGTTACTTAACGAGCTTCCTCTCACTTAATGGATTCCTGTAATTAAACCAGTTTTCTTTTGCTATTAAGGTTCCAGTCACTGAAATAACTTCCTGTCTTCAAACCAACTTCCTGTCATTTAATGAGCTTCCTGTATCAACACCAACTTCCTGCCATTTAATGAGCTTCCTGTTTCCAAACCAACTTCCTGTATCTTAATCAATTTCCCCTCCCTGGACCAATAGGATCAAACACAGCAATAAAACAGGAAGTGACTGTTGAACTACTTTTTTCTGCCCCTCAACTGTCAATCACATATGAGCTCAGTCTACATGCATGAATGCGCGCGCGCACGCACGCACGCACACGCATACACACACACACACACACACACACACACACACACACACACACACACACAGAGATAGACATTGAAAATGCAGATGCAGACACACAGATAGACATACAGATAACACACAAATGCAGAGGGGCAAACACATGAACTCATTGATGAACTGAGACACACACACACACACACACACACACACACACACACACACAGATATACATTAAAAATGCAGATGCAGACACACAGACATACTGACAGACAGACAGACAAACACTCACAGATAGATATACAGATAACACACAGATGCAGAGACAGACAAACACATGAACTCATTGATGGACTGAGACGCACACACACACACACACACACACACACACACACACACACAGATGAAGACAAAGAAAGCCAACAACAGATAGACAAAGACACACACACACACACACACATACAGATGCAGACAAAGAAACACAGAGATCTAGACAAAGACAGACAGACACGCTGAGAAAGAATACAAGAAAAAAAAAAAGAGTGAAAGACAGAAAAGGCTAAAAAAAATGGAAGAAAGGATGAATAAAATGAAACAGATGATAAAAAACAGGAAGAAAATAAAAAAGATGAAATAAAATGAACGTGGGAGAATAAAGTGGAACTAAATAAAGAGGACAAAAAAGATTACTTCTGTTTTCAGTTTTCCTGCAGCAGTTCATCAGGACCCCACAAACACAGAAACACATGACAGGGTGTTAGTGTGTGAGTGCAAAATAAAATACTCCAAATATCCTCGAATTTCCCTCAAATTAAAAAAAAAAATCCTTGCAATCATTGAAAAATAACTAAAATGTTTAGAATTTTCTCCTCTGCTGAGAACGCAACCCGGGAGTCAACCTGAGCAGTTCGTCAATAAAATGGAAAATACTTCATTCTTTATTTATTATTTTAATTTAAACACTTTCCCCCTTATTTCTAAAACAAAATATTTCTCACAGGGCTTTAATCTTGTTTACTCTTACAATCAATTGATTGCATACGAAATGAATATCCTTGCTTCCTAATGCTTGTTAATGTCATTGATAATCGATTCTATTTAGTCATGTTTGTTTGTTCGGATGTTTTGTCTGTTTATACATTATATGTTCAAAAAATAATAATAATTAAATAGCAGAAGAAAGTCGGATGAGTTTACAGTCACCGTCCGTCCGGAGGCTCAGCAGCGCCCCCTGGCGGCAGAGAGGGGTCCCTGCAAGTGTGCGTGCGCAATTCTGATCATCCGGTGAAAACGCTGAATACACATTTTTTTGGAAATTGAAATAGCACTTTTTTGGTTCAGTAAAAAGACTAAAGAGACGTATGTATAGTTGCATTTTGGCGCTAGAAGTTGGACAAGTGGACGAAACTAAACCTGGAACTGACATAAGTATTTATATAGAAAATGAACTTCTGAAAAGCAAGTGCTGGTGATAAAACCCAAACTGACCTGGAGCATGATGGACCCCTGAACCTTCTGAAGCAACCACTGCTGCCATGGCATTTCTGTAACTCCTTGAAGGTCATTCCAGAGCTCCAGAACCCTCCAGTGTGTTGTTCTCAGGTGTTTCGGGGCCCCAGGCTTGTCTGATGACCCTTTCTTTGTAGAGCATGGACTTTATGGCACCTGAGTGACAGGATGAACGGTTGTACGGCTCTATATGTGTCCCTGTGATTGGCCGGTCCGGGAGGAACCCCGCCTCTCACCCAATCACAGCTGAGATAGGCTCCAGCACCTGACTGCAAATCGGCAATACAGATAATGAATGAATGAATGAATGAATGAAAAATCCATGACAGGGGCAGGGGGGGGAATACCCAGTTGTTCTGTTGCAACAATAAAAAGCACCAAAAATTCGATCCTTATTTAAAAGATGCCTTTAATTCTGCACCGGATCCAAAATCTCCAGGGTGCAAAAGGAACAGTGAATGAGCCCGAGTGGGGGGGGGGGGGCAGGAAGTAAAAACCACTACAACCAAAAGAGCGTCGACCCGAACCAAAGCACATTCTGAATGAAGATAAAAAAAACAACAACAACAATAATAAAACTGTTACCTTTGAAAAGACAGGAGGCGGGCGAAACGAGACGCGGGAAATATTACAGTGAGTTACACTTCCAATATCAACAAACACACACACACACACACACACACGCACGCACACGTATGCAGGCAGACTGACAGATATCCCGTTTACCACAGTGGCAAAATCAATCACTTATAATAAATATCTGTGAGAAGAACCTTTAAAGCTAAAATGGACTCCATTGAGCGGCGGCGGTGCACGCCGGCGGCCAATCACATGACAGCAGTCACATCAGGGCTCTGCTGGGGGGAGAGGCAGCTTCCCCAACGCACACACACACACACACACACACACAGACACATTTTCAGTATTTACAAAAAGGCCGAAAGTCATGGTTTGATCCTGATGTGTTACAAAGATGGCCGCCGGGTGACCCGGATCCCGGCGTCTTTATTGATCCCCAAACTTTTCACGAAAAAAAAAAAAAAAAAAAAAAAAAAAAAAATCAATCGATCAATTAATCAATATGGTAAAGTTAAAAGTATCAAACAGTCAATAAGTGCGGACTTAGCGTCGTCTATAAATCCCCGGACTTTCAAAATGAAACACATACACAAAAGAACAAAAAAAAACCACAAACCAATTCACAAAGTGCATTAAAATACAGGAAAACATCCTAATCTGGGACCTTAGGGTAGAAATAATCTCTCTATTATCAGATTATTGATTCCTGTCTTTCCGAACACCGGCTTCATCGACGGTGTGGTGTTTGCAGATTGGCGCTCCGTTTCGCTTTTGAAGTTAAAAACAGATGAAGGCGAGGTCGGGGGTTCTAATCCCGGCCTGTGCCCCCAGGATCAGGATCAGGGATTATAATCCCACAGTCTGACTATGCTGCAGCTCCGTAGGGGAAAAATAAAAAGAGGAGCTGCGATTGAACAATCTTCGGCTCAAAAGTAGGTTTTTTTTTTTTTTTTTTGCTTTGCTCTGGAGTTCTGACCCCCTCTCTCCAAATCCCAGAACAACTGTTCCCACGGCAACACCAAAATATGAAAATAGCAACATAGACATTCCCATTGTCGTCACGGTCCGATCGCACACTTGCGTTCCTGAAGACAGCATGATGAGGCGGCACATTTACAGCGAGACGACTTCGGCCCCCGGCAAGAATTAAAACCCGCAACAAAATTGGGGGCACAGAAGGAGGCTTAGGTGATTTTCAAGAATTGAGTAGTTGATTTAGGCAATTCTCAGGTATTTATTACTTGACTTAAATATTTTCCTGTATTTACTACTTAATTTAGGTGGTTTTCAGATACTTAATAGTTGATATGGGTGATTTTCCTGTTTACTTGTTGATTTTCAGGTATTTACTTGTTGATTTAGGCTACTTTCCTGCATTTAATTGTGGATTTGGGTCATTTTATCGAATTTACTCATTGATTTAGGTAACTTTCATATATCATCTAGTATATTGAGGTGATTTTCAGGTATTTCCATGTTGATTTTGGCAACTTTAAGGCATTTACTAGATGACTGAGGCCATTTTCAGGTATTTACTTGTTGATTTGAGCAATTTTAAGGCATTTACTTGAGGATTTCCAGGTATCTGCAAGTTGATTTAAGTGATTTATCCCGTGTTAACTTGTTGATTTAGGTGCTTTTATGGTATTTATTTGTTCATTTAGATAATTTTCAGGATAATTTTCAATTTACTAGGGAGTTTAGGTACTTACCAACAATGAGGGACAGTCCCTAGACTGTCCAGAACGGCTCATGGCATTAACATGAAAAGTGGAGGCTAAAATAGCAAAAATAAAAAGTTTTGGGGGGGGGGGTTTCTGACTGACCGGACGTCTGGACTGAAAATCCGTCACATATCCCAGCATCAGCCTGGGAGACAGGGACCGAACTGTGCGTCGGCAGCTGCATCCGAGGAGGAAAGAAACCAAAAGGGAGCCATAAAAAAAAGAAAAAAATTAATAACATAGAATTAAAAAAAACAAACAAATAAACAAACAAACCAGCAGTTATTGGAAAGAAGCATTTAAATTTGTGCAAACGGGTGTTTGAATTCACTGGGTTTCCTGCGGCGTGCTGCCCCGCTGCATGACTGTTATGGCTTCTGCCTCTTATGGCTCCTTTCTTCCCTTTAGCCCTGGGTGAGTCCCGGAGCGTCTCTGCGTACTCGGAAAAAACGTGAAAAATACGCAGCTGGAGTCTCAAACCGCGCCCCGGGGGCCCGCCACCACCCGCGGGAGGGAGATATTTCAAAACAAAGAAAAGCAAAACTGTGACATCTTGGTCAAATGTAATACTGCGTTTGATTTTCATTTAAAGATGGCGGCAGGAGAGGGAGGGGGACGTTTGTATCAGTTTGTTTTTAAAAATATTCACGCTCCTTGTATGCATCGTTTGACCCCACCATCGCAGTGGGGGCGGTCTGAGACCCCTGAGTCGCCCCGCGCCTGCCGGCGGGTCACTTCCCAGCTTTCCTCTTCCCTACCGTGTCGCCCGGCTCGGCGTCGGGCGCCGCCGTCTGCTTGGGCTGCCCTCTGGACGCCGTGGCAGAGGCGGACGAGGAGGTCGAGGAGGAGGAGGACGACGAGGAGGAGCTCCACCGGGTCTCCACGCCCGTGCTGGTCATCTTCAGCTTGCGCCGCTTGGCGAGGGGAGCGTTGTCTACGCTCTTCAGGAAGAAGCCCTCCCTCTTCCCGCGGTTGAAGGCCTGCAGGAGGTTAAAAAGAATTAAATCTGCTCTGCGATTTTCTGGAAAAACGGGGCGCGCACGCGTCCTCACCTTGTATGTGGCGTTCACGTAGGTCCGGACCGTGGGCCCGCTGGACTCCAGGACATCGGGCGTGCACAGGGGGGTGGTGGACATGGAGGCTCCGCCCTGCAGCCAGCCGTTGTCCTTCAGGTCGGACAGCTTGAGGCGGCGCTCCGGGTCCACCGTCAGCAGGCCTGCAAGACCAGTCGGGCATTGGGTGAAGCCGTAAAAGGCGGCGAGACTGTCGTCATGGCGACTCGGAGATACCTTTGACTAGCTCCTTGGCGTCTTCCGACACGCCCTTCCACGCCTCGCCGTCCAACGAGAAGTCGCCCTCCTTTATCTTCTGCATGATCTCGGCGGCGTGCGATGAGGTCATCCCCAACTGGTCGCTCTGAAAGGGCACCTGGCCCGACAGCATGGTGTACTAGAGGAAACGCACCATTAGCGCGTGCGCCTCCCCGAATGTGCGCCTTTTGGAACTTTTTACGTACCAAGATGACCCCGAGGCTCCAGAGGTCGCAGGCCTTGTCGTAGCCGGCGCTTTCAAAGAGTTCGGGCGCGGCATACTGCAGCGTGAAGCACGGCGTCTGCAGCGGGGCGCTGCCGGCAGGGCACAACCGTGCAAACCCAAAGTCTATCACCTTCAGCACCGAATCCTCAGCCTCATCTGCGAACAGTACGTTCTGCGGGGAGAGCAGGAAAAACAATTTTACACCTTGAGGAAGGAGAGGAACAACATGATGCGGTCCAATACAGCAGTGGAACATCCCGAGGTAAACAAACCTTCCTGCCTGGGAGCTCCAACCTCACCATCCCTCCTCTGTTCACCTCCAAACCAACTCTGTGTGACTTTATCTCCAGAACCTCTAATATGTCCTGGACTCGTCCCTGATCCTCTCCTTCCTCCTCAATCCCAAGGAGAACCTCCACATCTCCGCCTTTGCCTTCTGCCTCCTCCTCTGTGTTTCCAAACCAGAGAACAGCTCACCTGTTTGCACACATCTCCACCTCTTCTCCACCTTCCCCATCGCTCTGGATTGTCGACCCAAAGCACTTCAAGTCATCCAATGTCTTAATTTCGTCTTCTCCATTCCCTGTTCCTCTCGGGTTCCTCTCAATCGCAAACATTTTTCTACATTGCTGCTGCAGACCTTCATTCCTCTCTTTGCTTGAGCATACCGCCACCTCTCTAGATGTTCCTACATCGCTGTAGCAAAACAAGAGGGGGCTAAGAGCAGATCCCTGATGCACTCCCAACTCTACCTTCAACTGCTCGATCAGACAGCTCTCTTGAGAATTATCTTTTGGAGAGGAAAAAACAGCTGTGACCTTTGACCCCCTCCTCCCTTTGATGTCACCTGGTCCAACCTTGTGCTTCCTGAGTGAAACCTTCAGGATGGAGAAGCGTCTCCTAATCAGACCCGACCACAGGCAGCGGAGACTCGCTTTCTCTCTCACTATAATTAATTCACACGCCGTTTTCATCAATGGGGTTTTCAAATTTAAATTTGAAATTGTTGCCAAACAAACAAGCAAAATTTATGAATTGTATTTTTTTTGTGGGGGGGGGGGGGGACAAAACCCATTCTAATGGTAATCAAGGGGGTCATTTAGAATCGCCCAACACCCTTTAAGAAAACACAACACAAAACAAAACAGTAAACTACATTTTTGGCACTATAAGGCGCACTTAAGATCCTTAAATTTTCTCAAAAATCAGCTGTGCACCTTATAATCTGGTGCACCCTGTGTATGAATTCTTGTGCTGACTGACCTCCAACCAATTTTATGCGGTACACTGCGCTCAAAAATCTGTCAAAGTGTTTTAGTGCGACTTGGGGCGCTTGATTGATTGTCGGACCGTTCCCACCTGCCACAGGGATGTTGTATTAAAGTTGGTCCTTGGTTGATTATGGGTTGCAACATCAGACAATGTTAGATGAATAATAATGTAGTGCTGGAATACAACGTTGTTCCAACCTCACACTAACTTCAAGTGTCCGCTATCGCTTGCAACCATAAACCAATCAGAGAATAGTATGTAGTACGCCTACCTCCGCCACTTTTTGTAATAGCGGTACTTACTGTGCTGAAACATAATATTACTGTACATTTGTGTGTATCAGGACGCCCAAAAATGGCGCCTGTTAAGAGATTTCAAACTCAAGGCTATCAGCCACTCAGTAGATCATGGGAATAGAGCAGTCGTGAAAGAATTCAACATCAATAAAACAATGGTACGGAAGTGGAGGAAGCAAAATACGGTAGCTGAGGATAAGGAGGTCGGCGCCCACCTCTGGCTTGAGGTCCCTGTGCACGACGCCAGCCTCGTGCATAAAGCTGACCGCCGACACCAGGCTCTGCAGCAGCTGACTGGCCTCCGCTTCGCCGAACAGCCTCTTCCTCTTGATGCGTTCCAGCAGCTCTCCACCTTGCAAAAGCTCCATCACCAGGTACGTGTGGTACTGAGAGGGACGAGGGGGGGGGGCGTCATTTCACGCACGGTTTCCCGTCAGAGACCGCCGCTGGGATTTCTCCGTACCTGATCGGTGTAGACCTCGTGGAGCTTGACGATGTTCGGGTGCGACTCGCACTGCCTCAGAGCGGCGATCTCCCTCTGTGTGTTCACCTCCATCCTGACAGGGGTTACAGAGGAGGCGATGACCGTGTGTCGAGGCACTCTGTGTGTTTTACCGTGCAGACAATCCATAACCATCACACTGTGCTTAAAGGAGAAGGTCGCCCTCCAACTGATGGCTGGTAGAATGCAGATTTGAGGGGACATTCAGTGTATCGCATACATTATTGTGCTACAACAGGCTAGTACTCGGCTAGTAGAAGCTAATATGAACGCATTCATGCTAACAGCATTCAGGTTACTGTAATTTCCAGACTAAAATTTGCTACTTTTTCCACACACTTTGAACATTGTGGCTTAAACAATGTTGCGGCTAATTTATGGCTTTTTTTTTTTGGGCCAAGAAAACATTTAGCCTTGTCACATCGGACCCATCAAATTACCGTGAAATTCTGAGGCCATTATCGACACGATGAAGACGACTATAATGTTTTTTGTGCGCGGGAGGAAGATGAAGATAGCGATCATCTGGAGTAGGACAAAGCGGGGATGGATAATGGATGGGTGGACTTTTCCTTGTGCTATTTATTATTAATCTTTTTCATCAGCCGTGTTACAGGCGCTGTTCGGAAAAAGCGTTTCCAGTACGTATTTGTGGACGTTACTGGTATATATTTTAAAAGTAAAAAAAAAAATGTTTCTGTGTAAATATCTCATGTTACAAGGTGGACACCTGCAGCTTATAGACAAGTGCGGCCTATAAATGTACACAAATATTTATTTAGTTATCTTAAGCCGGTGCGGCTTATATTCAGGTGTGCTCAACAGTCCGGAAAATACGGTAACTGCTAATGTGTTTAAATAAATGAGCTAACACTTAGCTGCTTCTTCTCCTTTACCTTGAGGCTTCTCCTTTTAAGGGGTCGCCACAGCGAATCAACCTCCTCTATCCAACCCTCTTCTCTCACACCAGCTAACATCATGTCCTCTTTCACTCCATCCATAAATTATCACTCTTGTCTTCCTCTAGACTTCCTGCTTGGCAGTTCCAGTCCCAGCATCCTTCTACCAATATATTCACCATCTCTCCTCTCTAAGTGACCGAACCATCTCATTGTGACTTAATCTCCACAAGATCTAACATGTGCTGTCCCTCTGATGGACTTATTCCTGATCCTCTCCATCCTCGTCACTCCCGAAGAGAATCTCAACATCTTCTTCTCTGTGATCTCCAGCTCTGCTTCCTAATCTCACCACTGTGTTGTACAGTCCTTTCAATGCTAATGCTAAGCTAACATGGACTAACAGCTGATGATAAACAGCATTGTGTGCATCATTAGCAAGGGTAAACAAGGCTCTCACCCGGACATGCAAAGGCTAACAGGTGCTGAAAATGATGCTAACGCACTTCTTAGCTAAGATTGAAGCTATGGTGGCAGATATCTGATTAAAATCCAGGCTAAAGGTAGAAAAGGCTTATTCCCTGGCAGGTAAACCCGCGATTTCTTCTCGGAGTCTTCACAGCGGAACTACCAAAGGGAGTGTTTTAATCCCCTGTGGCAACGCCGATTTCTTAACAGTCACTTTCACTACAAGCTTTACTTTCTTTTTAACTTTTTTTATTGGTTTATTTTTTGTAAAACGTAGCAGGAACTCCTTTGGATGAAAAAGTGATTTAATGAGGATGATCGCGTTGGACAGCCGCCCCGCGGGCTGTTTGCCGACGCCATCGGAAGTGTCGGATTCACGCTTTTGATGAATGAAAAATCAAAGATGAAACAAAAAGGAAAAAGCTCTCATCTTGACTTTTTTGCATGGTGTCATTGGCCATCAGGGCAGTCCTAAGCTGCGGGATTTATTGACGGTAAATAGTCTCCCCCCCCCAGATGTGTACTGAAACACTATTTTATTGTTGAAATGAAAAGTCTTTTTCTGTTTTTTTTTTTTTAAAAATCGAACCTCCCCTACGTCTCATTCTGGATTATCTTGGATTCAAGTACAATCCTTTAAACCTGTCCTTGAGTCGTTTCACCCTGGTCTGATTTATTTTCCTTGAAAAAAAAAAACTCTGTGTCTGTATTGCAGGGGGAGCGGAGTAATGGCGTCTGGTGGGGCGGCCCTTCGCTGCCAGGGAGAAGATCCTCGCTCGAGCGGCGTGTGAGCTCGCTCCAGTAATACCCTTGGTGCCCGTGTTTCCGGTGTTTTCGCTTTAAATAAAAAAAGCTTAGTCCAGGGATTTCTTTTTATCTGCCCCCAAAAGTATTACAAACAATAATCGCCTCTCAGAGCGGCGGAAGTTAAGAAAGGGCCATCGTGGGAGCACATTAAGTTTTATCACGACCTCTCCCCCCGCGCCCGTAAAGATAATGGTATATCCTTCGACGTCTTCTTGCACTTGAACTGTACTTTCCACTTCACTACCCTTCGGTAGCATTTGAAAGTACAATTTCTCATTCGAAATCCTTGGAGGAAAAGGAGGGGAATTAACTCGGAAAACGTAAAAATTGGTGTTAAGGAGAGACATTCCCAATAGTGATGCCGATGTCCGCTTTCCCAAATCCATTTCTGTTTGAGCCAATCTCCAGATAAGCTCTTGTCACAGTTGTTTCCAAAAAAGGAAAGCAGAAGATCTAACACATATGTGTAAAACTCAAGAACTGTGGACCAAATGTGGCCCGCCACGTCACTTTATGTGGCATGCAAGAACGTCTTAAAAGGTCTGATTGTCTTACAAAAAATGAGCCAATAAATGGTCAAACACTTGCATTGACCATAAACTACATACATGATACTGAATTGCAGTAAGTTGCTTTGGATAAAAGCGTCTACCAAATGATTGTTATGTAATGTAATGATGGTATTCTGCCATTACATTGCAGTGTATCTACATCATTGCCATTTACAACTGGAAGTGAGAAATACAAATGATCCCTAAATGTCCAGTTGATGCAGATGGAAGGCTGTCTCAAGAAAGATGGGAAGGCGAATACATATTTGTGCTTCAAGGAGAAAAAACTATTTCTTTTGTGTTATGAGGCAGTGCTGGTTGTCAAAGAGTACAATCTACATCAGCATTTGACACCAAACGCGGAGCTAAGTATGCCAAAGTTAGCCTTCCAGAAAACGACAAATTGTCCAAGAATTAACAGCCAAACCACGATGACAGCAGGATGTGTTCATGAGAGCCGCATCCAAAAACACTGCAGCAGTGAAAGCTAGCTTTGTAATAGAGCACATCTAAACGTCCAATTGTTGGTGTGATGCCTCCAGTCTGAGTGTGGTTGTAGTTTACTTTCTAGTTCGTTTCCAGCTAGCATCTCCTGCTAGCCACCGGCAGGCTCATCTATGCTAATAATAAGCATATCCGGACGTATCCCATGTAATCTTGTGTTTTTCCTGTGCTAGCTCGTGGATGCATCGCCAAGCGCAGCTTTGTTATGCACGGCATGCCCGAGTGCAACCAGCAAAAGGAACGGAGAAGACGAAATAGCGTCGGTATGACCAGGGAGAAGAATTCTCCCTCTACTGCTCTTTCTTAGAACGCATTGTTTGTTATTGTCGGAAACGGAACTCAGAGGTGTGCTCTGCACTGACCCTCCAGTGGATGCAAAGCAGGCATGGGAAGTATGCTGGTAGTCACGTTTGGAGACATTGGACAGGGATGTGGCCAACTTTTTTGCAGAAGAAGAAAGACCAACAGGCATTGGTTCTTGCATTTAACTCTCTTAGGAGGACTCTAAAATACTGTTGATTTTCGCAATGTATTGTATTATCGTTCTACAGCCGTGAGCTGGAGACGAGCTGGGCATCGTCAACGCCCGGGCCAAAGTAGTAACGTCTTTACTGATGGCGGAACTTATTGGGAGTGCTTTCTGAAAAAGGCGGATTTAAAGGGAGCGTATAAAAACAGTTACACAAGAGGCGGAAAATCAAATATGTCACATGAAAAGGAATAGAACTGAGGATCGGGGAAAGATCAAATCAGATAAAGTCGGGGGAGGCGGTGGGATAAAAGAGCGTTTTAAGCTGCTGACTCGGCTTGACCCACACACACACATACACACACACACACGCACACACACACACACCCGCGGGGCCTTCCAGAGCCTCGGAGCTTCAATTCTTGAAAAAAAAAAAAAAAAAAGCTCCCTCGGTGTAGATGGTAGATGTGAGTCTGGACCAGATAACAGGATGCTGCCCGAGGGGCTGTGGGAGCGAGCAGGTTGTCTGGGGACAGTCGTCTGACTGCAGGAGCTCCAACTCACCAGAGGTTTGCAAAACCCCATCACTCCGCAGCAGGGTTAGGCAAGTCATTCATTCATTCATTATCTATACTGCGTGACTGTGGGAGACCCCACGCGCAAACGACGACAACCTTGAGTCTCTGCTCGGAAATGCAAATCACTACTCTGTAAAGACTCATTCCGGAAGCTGCAAGAACACAGAGCTAGATATTTTTGGAATATTCCTGCATATTCTCTTATTTTCCTGCAGGAAGCAGTTGCCCAAGGCTAGAACACACCATGTTACATTGCATCAATGGAGCTGGCTGCTGCTCAAAGACAGCACAACCTCAAACAGGAAGTGGTCTTTCTCGTAAAAAAAACCTCAACTGGCCTCTTTCCACTGCACCAAACTCATGGGGTTCCAATCCCACCAGGAGTGCTTCAGACACAGACTTGCTGATCTGATCATTTTTTTCCCCCATTACACGTTATTGTGGTTATTTCTCTCATTTCCTGCAGTGCTGTGTATTTGTCCCCTCCGTGAGGGTTACTCTGACCTGGACTCTGTCATGGGTCTATGACCGAGCTACTGTTATGGGTTTTGTCTTGAAAATCAAGTGGGTGCTTGTGGTTCCCTGTGCATATCAATAGGGCCATGACGACGCGTTGACAGCTAATATAGTAGTAATTGGGTCATTAGCGACGTCATTGTGTGTGTTCCACATGCTAAACGATACCGATGCTTACTGAAATAGCCCAGAGTACTTTTCTCAAATCTTTGATTTGATAGTGACCCGGGAGCGGAAGGCTGACAAAAAAAAAAAAAAAAACAGAGCAAAGCTTAGGCATTTTTTGCACGAGAGACAACAGAAATGTTTAATTTAACCACCGGTCGCAACACTTGAGTATTTAGACCTTTTTTTGACAAACACCGCAGACATTGATACAAAAGAATGCACTTTGGTAAAGGGGATATAAAAGTATCCTATTGCTACTTGCAATAGTTGAATATTTCATCAACAAACTGTTGTGAAAAGAAAATGTATTTCATTGCTTAATAAATATAAATATTAATAAGAGTTTTTTCGGGGAGTGTTCATAATCTGACTAGTTGTCACAGTAGTCGACTGGCTTCCTTTGCCGATTTGAAGCTGAGCCTCACAAAACACAAAAACAAAAAAAACAAGGCCGTTCCAAGGATGATGCGTAAGCGAGACTCACCTGCGGCTGACAACCTTGACTGCGTAGTCCAGGCCGCTCTGCTTGTGTCTGCATTTCCTGCAGACGGAGAAGCTGCCCTCGCCCAGGGGCGGCCCCTGCAGGCATAGCTCATAGTGCAGGAAAAACTGGGATTCCTGAATGGAGGGGAGCGGAGGGGCGAGTTGTTGTACTTTGTTTCAACGCAATGAACTAAATATGGCATTGTCTGCACAAAGTATTTCATAGGAGCTTATATCTAAAGTTGTATTTCTTTAATACTGCATTGCTCTTAATGGACTGGATTGCTAAAAAAAAAAAAAACGCTTAAATAGTAGAGCCTGGATATTTCCTGGGTCGCAATTAGGTGCATTGTTTAACCCACGGGAGCAGCGAGGTGTGAAGTGTCCGTACCGCTAGCATGGCGCTGCGCTGGACGGACGCCGAGGCGGGCCGGTCGGCGCGGACTTGGGATGCCACAAAGTCTCCCATGACGGCGTTCTTGTTGAAGAGGATGGAGGGGGCCACGAAAGAGTAGCCCTGAAACGACGAGAGGAGTTGCTGGGAACCCGGAAGGAGCGAGAATGTAGAAAAAGGGGAATGGGGCGCACCTGGAAGAGGCGGTCCGTGCTGGGCGGGGTGCTCGCCGGCGAGTACACGGGGTCCATCCCAGTGAACTCCTCGGCAAAGTTCCCCACGTCCAGCTCGCTTTTCAGCTCTGGCTTAAAGGGGCTCTGCACCTTCTTCTCTGCCAGGTCTTCCCAGCTCAGGCCCTGGAGTGGAGGAGGTATCGGAGATATGAGCCCTAAACAAGGTGGCGGTTTGAGGAAAGGCTGTCAGCGTGGGAGCGCCACCTTGAAGAATGCGTGGGCCTTGATGTCCTGGGCCCCCCGCGGCCCCGAGCCCAGCCGTCGGTGGGGGTCCTTCACCAGCAGCCTCTTCAGCAGGTCCTGGGCGGTGGGGCCGATCATAGAGGGGAAGGGCGGGTCGCAACGCAGGATGCGTCTGAGGAGGAGACATCGGCCGCTTGTCAGGAAAAACACCCATCACCGTTCCACAAAACCTGGGAGATCCACCACAGAGGACTCACTTGGACACCTCGCTCTGGGAGTTCCTCTCCCCCTCCAGGGTGAAAGGAGAAGCTCCTGTCAGCAGCTCGAACATCAGGATGCCGAGGCTCCACCAGTCCACTGACTGGGAGAGACAGAGAAAGAACCATGAGGCCCTCGACTCATGGAAGTACTGGATCGTTCGTTCGCTCTTTATCTATTTAAGCCGCAGCGTGATCTGTGGAGACATCCAGCCATGCACCTTCCCTGCTTAAAATTTAGAGTCTTCAATTAACTTTTTGGGGGGCCTTTTTGAGACAGAGAACGTGGGGGAGAACCTGGAGAACCCACAGAGAAGGAACACCACACGAGAACTGGGAAGTTCCTGGTTCCACATGAGAACCAGGAAGTACGTGGTTCTCATGAGGAGAACGTCTTCAATGGACCCACTGACTGATTTTGAACTGTGGAGGATGGAGAGAGAACCCACTGCCAAAGTACCCTTGGGGCTCTGAAACCCTCCAGCTGCTCCCGGTTGTCTGGTCAGCGCCTAGCTCGATGTTGGTGGTCCTCGAAGTGATATGCGACCGTCTCCCGCAGTTTTGTGTAACATCGTTGTGGTCCTGCTGGCGACGACCTTACCTTCCCATGGCCCGTTTTCCCCCTGATGATCTCGGGCGCCATGTACTCGATGGTACCGCAGAAGGAATACGTCCTCTCCTTCTGCGATGAAGGACCCAAAGAAAAGGGGGGAGACACACAGAGAGAGAGAGAGAGAAAGAGAGAAAGAGACGACAGGTATTTAAACAACGACGACAATACGTCCCCAGGGTCTCCACCGAGTCCACATTACCTCCTCTTGCAGAAACTCCTTGCTCAGGCCAAAGTCTGTCAGCACCACGTGGCCGTCGCTGTCCAGAAGGATGTTTTCCAACTTGATGTCTCGGTACACAATCCCGAGCTGGATGATAGAGACAGACACTCACAGTGTTATCCTTATCATAACATTTGTTAATTCCTTCATCGTCAACACTTCCTATCCTGCTCGTAGGGTGGGGAGCGGTCAGCCGACGCTGGAGATAAGAGGCGGGGCTTAACCTGGACAGGTCACCTGTCAATCACAGGCCTCACACCCAGGAGCAACGCTGACCTTGTGCAGATGCTCCAGAGCCAGGATTATTTCTCCAATGTAGATCCGGACCGCCTCCTCGGGGAAGTGATCGCGCTGGTTCAGGTGGGTGAACATCTCGCCGCCGCTCACGTAATCTGCGTGAACACACCATCACACATTAATTAAGACGTGCGATGCGACAGACCAGCGCTTGGTTGAGCGGCCGCTCACCCAGGATGAGATGCAGCTTGCTCTGCGTCTGGAAGGCGTAGTGGAGCGTGACCAGGAAGGGTGACTGGCGGATGTGTTCCAGCACCTGCCTCTCCGTGCGGGTGTGCTCTGTGGTCTTGGCCTTCTGGACAATGGCGGCTTTCTTCAGCACCTAAAAGGAAAAGAAGTCCAGGCCATAACGTCACCTACGATCTCATACGGAGACTTATAGTAATACTGCAGTGTACTGCTAAGTGTGTGTGTGTGTGTGTGTGTGTGTGTGTGTGTGAGACCCTCACTCCACACAATGAGATGGAAACATGAGCCGCTTTCAGACCAAAAAGCTCTAAGATCTGTCCCGTGCAAATCTGGTTCTAGGAAGTAGCCTCTGCCACAGGAAGCTTTTTAGTTTTGCATTCCCACGGGCAGTGAGAGACCCCGGCAGGCGTCGTTGTGACGTGCACCTTCACACTCAAGAGCAAACCACTGAAGAAAATAGCATAGACAACATGGAGGTGGAAGCTGCCGCAGCATTCGTGAAGTAATAACCATTTTTATCTTCTCCCTGCGCTGCCTACCCCTGTGAAGATCCCTGTTTGCCGTTAGCTAACTCCGGACTTATTTTTAGACAAAATATTGATGTTCCTCTGCGAACCCCTCTGAGGCCCAGCAGGCCAGAAGAGCTTGGACCTCTTTGTCGCTCCATTTTCCCACTGCTTCTGTCCATGCAACATAAAACAGCCGACCAGTAACCAGGATAGTTTTTAAAAAAATGGGACTCCGCAGTCCATGCGAAGTATATGGTGATACTGTAGGTGTGGCTAATGAGCTCCAGCCATTAGCAAACACCTATGAGTTCCTATGGAACCGTAAAAAGGATTCTATACCAAAGATGAAATGTACGACCTGTAGTATCTGTGTGTGTGTGTGTGTGTGTGTGTGTGTGTGTGTGTGTGTGTGTGTGTGTGTGTGTGTGTGTGTGTGCGTTTTTGAGAACCTTCAAATAAAAGCAGCAGACTTACCTTCATCGCGTAGAGCTGGCCTGAGTCGTGGCCACTGATCTTCCTCACCAGGAACACTTTGCCATACGCTGCGCACACGCACACACACACACACACACACA
The DNA here is from genome assembly GCF_037954325.1 of Fistularia commersonii. Taxonomy (NCBI): domain Eukaryota; kingdom Metazoa; phylum Chordata; class Actinopteri; order Syngnathiformes; family Fistulariidae; genus Fistularia; species Fistularia commersonii. Next base: position 10,771,110 of record NC_141298.1, on the reverse strand, counting down.
CACACACACACACAGAAACAAAAATTCACGTTTTCATGTCACGTTATTCTTTCCTGAATTTTTTTTTCGTGTTGGAAAAAGTCATTTCGGTTGTTTTTCTCTGTTTCGCAGGTCAAAGAAGCCCCGCATCGGCATTCAGTGAGAGAATCCCCCATTATACATTCACATAACAGATCTGCTGTGTTGATGTTCTGCAACTTTCTACATCTGGACGTGAATATAAAGCAGTGTTTTCTGCGACGCATAGGTCCTCAGGGACAGCTTCTCCCTAAAGCCGATGAATATCAATTATAAACACAGTCTGCCGTCTGCGGGTTTCTCTAAGCCAGCCGGTCGTTATTAGCCACACTGTTTAAGAATCCAGTCCAAATATCCGCCCCATGCCGTCGGTTGGCGCCCAGCCGTGTTTGGTGCCAACTCACCTCCAGTTCCCAGGACCTTGAGCAGCTCAAAGTTCTCCATGCCGACTCTCTCGGTGTGCCCTGTGAGGTTCGCTGGTGACAAACAGGAGGGGAAACAACAGGTCAAAACGAAGGACAGGATTGAGGACCTCTGAGGACAAGCGATGGAGAAGAGTCGGCGGGGTTAGCCAAACAATTTATATTCATATCATACAGCTGGAGTAACCTGCCTTCAGAGGAAAAGGCTATCATAATTGGATTTGTTTTGATTTTTGCGGGGCTCAATCTGTATGCCAAACTTCAACATCAGCAGGCGTAAAGGTCAGATGGACAAACCGAAGACGTGTCCCGATATCTTCAACAAGCTGCAGCATTCGCGTAACCAAGAGCTTATTATCAATGGATTACATATATATGAGAAATCTTCCGCTTTGTAAAAGAGCAGGTCCATGGTTTCCACACTCTCCACCTGAAGCCGCGCCTCCTTGTAGACACAATACCAGCCACATTTTATTAGTATTATGTAACACAGAATGCCAAAGAGAAGGTGGAGATTCAGGGCTCCATATTGCCTGTCAAAGTAAATCATTCAAAAGGTTGTGTTTCTTGTACTTAAATATTGCAGCCTCCCCCCCTGAGTTGTGTTTGAGGGCCTGTCGTCTGCTCCGTCCACTGCCAGGGAAAAAGTCCCTCTCAAACAGGAAGAAGCCTCATGCAGAAGTGGGCTCTGTGTGGGCGGCGATCTGATCTGTGCACAGACTCACTATTTGGCAGCTGTTACTATTATTGTAACACAGCCCCGTGCACTCCTCTGCTGAGCCCCTTCCGTGGACACCCCCCCACGGATGGAAGCTGGAGCCTGTCAAGTTGCTGTGAGAACGGCGTGGCCTGATTCGAGAACCAGCATAACTATAAATGAGAACTAGAAATTGAGAATGTGGTGAGCTCTACCGCAGCTGCTGGTGAATTTGTGTGTGTGTTTCATGCACGTGCTGCCGCCTCCTCTAAACACTTTTACTGCAGTGAAACCCAACCGCAGATTTAGCCTCCTACCCACATCACAGATTTGGTGAAAATGTCAGATATTAGTGGTTAGCAGCGCTTCCACCTCACAGCGAGAAGGTCCTTGGTTGGATTCCCACAGGGGAGGTGTGTCTGTGGGGGGGCCTCCATGTTCTCCCCCGTGCCTGCGTGAGGTTCCTTCAGGATCCTCCCACAGCCCAAACACAGGAAGCACTCTTTGTTCACACATTATGAGGTGACAAACATCCATTCAATCTCTTATTCACACATCTGGACAATTTAGGGTCTCCAATGAACCTTCTGCATGTGTTTGCACTGTGGGAGGAACATGGAGGAAATCCACAAAACTAAGGGGTAGAATTAGGGGCCTTCACACAGAAAGGCTCCCCTGTGGGAATTGAACCGCTGACTTTCTTGCAGTGAGGCAGCGGTGCAGCCCAAAGAGCATCGTAAAGTTACCAAAAGCATTAAAACTGACCCTTTTGTGTGGCAACAGCAGCGAGGAAACGAATGATAATCAGGACATTTCCTTCGAATTTAAGTTATCTATAAGAAAGTGCCCTCCTGTGGACAAGACGTCACACGGGAATGATCAGAAACTCCTCCCGGGCATCAAATGTGCGTGTTGATAAAAGGATGTAGCATGCAGGGAAACTCACTGCACATCATGCTACCATTCAATCTCAACAGAAGGTTGAGTTTGAGTTTCCACATTTGAGGTCCTGATGTGTGAATAATGTATGGAGGGCAGTTTGTGTGTGTGTGTGTGTGTGTGTATGTATGTGTGTTTTGGTTGTGCAGGCTGAAATCCACTCACCGTTGGTGATCTGGTGTTTCACCGTGCAACCTCTCTCGTCGGTCTTCGCGTCCGAGTCATCGCCGCTGCTGCTGCCGCCGCTGCTGTCGGGGGCGTCCCCCGGCATAACTCGGCGAGGGGTGGATGCGAGTGTCCGAGACGAACCGAGAGTACAGATACTCGTTTGACAGTGTTTCTGTGTGTGTAAATCTTACTGCAGCTGCATGCTGGACAGTCCGGGGACGGAAACCAGCGGACAGATGTGCTCTCCAGACAATACTACGCTAATCCCCGCGACTGACATCCTGCTGTTTCCGTTCATTTTTCTCGCCCGTTTGGACCAAATTATAATGGGAAAAATCCGACAGGAGGCAGCAAATGATACCGCCGGATATTTACTTGAATTAGTTTGTTTATTTATTAACCGCCGCCGAGTCAGATGACTACCTAACTTTAATGCAGCTAGCGTTAGCATGAACTGCTAAACAGTTGTGTGTGTTCTTCCTAAACTGGCGCTGCACCGGTAATAGACGTTCTGGGTTAGCTTCGTAGACGAAAGGGAGGCAACATTAGAAAACCACCGAACTACAGCCCAAAGTTACTAATTAACTGGTCTGAATGTTGCGATATTTAGACGCGGTACCTGACAAGGCGTAGTGGTAGTGGGTGAGGTGACAAGCTAGCAACTAGCTAGCGATTGTTGTGGCTAGTCAAAGTTTGTGACGCTAGCTAGCAAGTTAGCGATTCGTAAATGGCGTTCGTGGTTGAAGTGCGTCGAAAACGGGAACGCCGTGCGGCTCGTCACCTCCTGCCTCCCCGCCAGAGGCAATGTCATCACCCCGGTGAGTTAGAGGCGACGCCAGTCCATCACTCGGGTGTACCGCCAGCTGCTGGCTAGGCTAACCGCTAGCCAACCAGGATGCTCTCGAGACAACCTGGGCGACGGTCGGGTCACGTGGGTAGAAGGAGTGGGCGGGGCCACGCTGCTCCTCAATCTCGGCGTCGTGATTTTCAAAATAACGGGAATTATTTATTCCACTTCCCCAAGAAGTAGAATATAATTTCAACATTTAAATAATGATCTAAGATATAAAAAACATTTAAAAAAGGAAACTTCAGTGACGCTGAATGTTGTATGTTATTAACCTGCAGTCGGTGTACCTAGTAAATTGCCAAGTGAGTTTTCACTAACATCTAAGTATACTTACTTTACAGATGTAGTTTAATACTGCTCTGTGTATACACCTTAAAACTGTGAGATATGTAACATTTGGCTTGGATATCAAAAATAACTCAGCCATAAAATATGGGTCAACACAAACAATCTTGAAATTAAAAAGAAGCCACCAGCAACTTTTAAAAATACATTCAGATATTGTGTATTCCACAGTAAAACTTTTCCATGACACGCCTTGAGACAGTTACATCCGTGGCATCCGTGGTTACATCCTCCATTTTGATTACAATGGGACACTTCTTAACAGTTACAAAGAAAAAAAACATAAAAAGGTCCACTCCCCTCCCATGTGGTGAGTCCAAGTGAAAAGCTAAAATAATATAGAAATAGAAACAGGTGGGGTGTTAAAAAAAAAAAAGAAAAAGTAATTGCTGTTTTTTTCTTTAATAGCATATCTGAGTCTCTTGAAGACCTCTGAGGTAACCAAAGCCACCAAGGGGCTTATGGGACGGGGGGAAATAAACAGCGACTGTGTCCATCGCCAGAATTTTCAAGCAAGAGATTCTGTTGAATCGGCCCCGGCAGGGGTGAATCAGCCATCTGGAGGTGATGGAGGGGCTGGCAGTTCGGGTCAGGTCTCCAACACCAGCAGACAAATGTATGACGCATGGTAACATCTGAGAAAAAGGTGAATCCACCATTCAGTACCTTTAAAGTCATTGAAGCCAATATTCTAAGGTTTCATGAAAACATCTCCACACTTAACAGTGCTACTTTTAGGCTGACTGTTTTTTTTCCAATCAAACCTTAGTTTGCCGAGGATTTCTGATTAGAAAAACGGCAAGTTTTTGGGGGATAATCCCTGATTGGAAATGTGGCTGACGGATGGATTCCGGGTGGGTTGTGCAAAAGGAGCCACCGCAGTCAAGTTTTCTCTTTTATTGTCAAAGGTTGTGTTTCAGAGAGTGACCAGGCGCTCTTCTGCAGGTGTTTGAATGCAATTTAAATTCACACCTAAGCCTTACATCGTCGACTACGGGAGAAATTAGATATTGCCGCCCCCGTTGTCGAGCGCCGCAACGAAAAACCCCAATCTCGGCATTCTTGGTTGGCAGAACCCCCCTGGTGCTTCCGAGGTGAGATGCATTTTTATGTACAACGTCAAAGTGAAACAGATATATATTAAAAAAAATAATAAAATAAAATAAAATAAAAAAAAAAACAAACAAAAAAAAACACAAGACGATGGACAGTATAATTTCGACCTCTGAGGGGAAAAAAATTTTTGAATGTGTCACTGTGTCTCAGGAGTTTTCTTCAAACGTCAGGCTCCTCTGTGTTTTTGTGTTCATCATCAACGAATGGCTATCAGTCCAACGTCAATGAGTTTCTGGATCTTCTGCGCGATGACTGGGTTCTTTAGGTGACTACAGGTCAGAGAGAGGGATGTTAGGAAAATAATTTCCTGAGGCAAGGCGGCAAAGGCAAAAAAAAAAAAAAAAAGCCGTGAGACATACTCGCTGAGCGCCTGGGGGTCCTTCTGCATTTGCTCCAGGATCATGCGCATGGCTGGGTCGGACATGATCTGTTGCACCTCGGGGTCAGCCATGGCCCGCTTCTTTACCTCCTCGGGGCTGTCATTCCTCATGGCCTGGCTGACCATGCAGCGTTGCATGCCCTCTGAGGCTTCCTGGGTGAGTAGACAAGATGAGGGGGAGAGGGGAGGAGGCACTCAGTGCATGCATCCATCTAGCCACCTAAGCCATGCAAAGGCTAACAACACACACCAAGTACACTGAACTCTGAGACTTTAAATGGCAACTGTCAGTTTTCTATCTAATTAAAAATTATTTTGGATAAATGTCGAGCCTAATGAGCTCAGTTCCCTTCATCTTTGTGATTCAAAGGACGGCAGCTCAGCATATGTTGTTCTTTTCACTCACTGGCTCAGAGATGCACCTCATGCACTTAAAAACGACACAAAAAAAACTCCAAAAAAGACTTTGTTAGAAGGGTCAACAAAAGAAAAACAGAGGCACTGTCAAATCGACTAATTCTAGAACAGTGGCGACTTTTCTAGGGGTGCACCCTTGAGGCCAGCGGCTTCCTGTGGGTCACACCGGTCGCACTTTTTCAGACAAATTGTGAGCCGCAAAAACACACACAAAAACCTAATATCCGTGGAAGGTGGCGCTCTTAATCCAGATATGTAAATAGATATATACATAGATAGGTAGATGGATGGTGGTACATTCACACAGAAATAGCAAAATTAGTAAAATTAGTAAAGTCAACAGTGGTCTTAGACCACTGTTGACTTTACACAGACCCAGTCTGTGTATATATCGATATATACAGACTGGGATGGTTCCACACATATTTACAAGAAAAAAAAAATGTACTCACTAGAATTTTTAAACAAAATATTAAGGTCCCGAAACCCTTCTTAGTCACTGATATTTGTGTACAGTACCTTTGAGGATGAGTCCAGCTCCAGGGCCTTCTGATACGCATCCATGGCTTTGGAGAACTCTTTCAGGGCCTCCAGAGCAGCTCCTTTACGAGTGTAGCCTTTGACTGAATGTCAATTCGAAAGGGAGAAATTAATGTTTATAATCTGAGCTTCAAGGCATGTGTGTGTGTGTTCAGGGAACTTGAATGTGGAGTCCGAGGCGGTGCGGTGACTCACTAAAGGTGGGCTCCAGTCTGATGCATTCCTCACAGTCCTGCAGCAGAGGAGAGATTGGTGCCATCAAACCCAGTGGTTTAATAATAACGGGCCAAAAAATACAAACACAAGATCAGACATAATTTATCCACTGATGACATCCAATCTAAGGTTCCTCTCGTAAACATCTGCCTATTTCTCATCGACGTTCTGATGACATTCAAGTCATATACAGAGTTTGGCTCAAAAATATCACTTAAATCCTGCGTATTTCCAGGATTGTTTAAGCTCCCTCTTTCTTTCAACATAAACTACTTGCTGATTTTGGGGTCACGTTCTCCATGCTGTGGCGCACCTTGAGGGCCAGCTGGAACTCCAGCAGTTTCGTGTAGCACGCCGCCCTGTTGCTGAAGAGCTTGGCGTCATGCGGGTTCCTCTTGATGGCCTCGGTGTAATGTTTCATGGCTAATGGGTAGTCACCTGTGTTGGGAGAGAGGACGGGGTGCTTTCACGATTCATCTATCAAAACACCAAATCAGGCAATGTGATCCATGGTGAGGGAAACGCACCCTTCTGGAAGGCATCGTTGCCCTTGTTCTTCTCCTCCAGGGCAAGGTCGGGGTTGATGTAGGCCAGTTTCTCCTGCTCTTTCAGGATCTTCTCTGCCTGAAGAGCACGCAGTGTCAGGGCACAGAGGGACGGGGCAAGGACAGCAGGACTACCCAGGATTGGAGGTGTCGGAGGGGTGGGGGTTTACCTGCTGACACTTTTTCAGGACATCTGGGGTGCGGTGCTCAGTCAGGCTCTTGTTGAAGAACTGAATCGCCTCTTTGTATTGCTCCTGCTTGAAGTACGAGTTGCCGATCCTGGCCAGAGCCCTGTGGGATGGAGGAGGGAAGGAGGGGGGTCATGTCAGTCATGGAAAGGGGGGTGCTCACTCCAAGGGAGCGCATGCAAACCCTTGTCATCTCAATCAGCTGTTTATTTACTTCATTTACTGCCAGCAGGTCAACTGACTTATGTTAGCTTGAACTGTTAAACAGTTCTGTGCGCTAACCCTGGTAAAAAGACATCCTGGGTTAGCCTCGCAGAAGAGAGCAAATAAAATTAGGAAATCACTCAATTGAAGCTCAGGACTTACTGTTACTAGTCCAAATGTTGCTATATTAGATTCCTCAAAGTCTGCCGTGCTTGCTAGGAGTTAACAATAATGTTTGAATGGTGTTCGCGGTTGGAGCGTGATAAAAATGCAAACGGCGAGCATTCCATCACCTTCTCCCTCCCGCCAGAGGCAAAATCATCACCCTACCAGGTTAGAGGTAACACCAGTCCATCTCGCAGGTATTTTGCTACTGACTAGGCTAACAGCTAGCCAATCAAGATACTCAATCCAGCCTGCTTGTTGTGAGCGGAGCCACGTTACTCCAATCTTGATGCCCTGGTGTCGCAATTCTTCAAACATTAGACTATTGATGTCACTTTCCCCTGACCCAGACACAGGGTTATAATTTTAGCGCTTACAGCATAATCGAAAAACGACGTGCTCTGGCACATGGTGAGGTTAAGTATTGGCAGTGATCGTTTACACACCATGGGAACAACAAACAGGAAGTGGGATCAACCACGACAGGAAACCCATGTGTTTTCATGAATGGAACCTCAGCAGAGAAACAATAAGCAATCAAGAGTTCACTCATGACTGCAGCTCATTGGACTTAATCAATGCCTCTCCTTTCGACAGCGTTCCTTTGCTTCACTAAGGTGTTTTTTTTTTTTTTAAATAAAAGGAGGCAGAACTCACTTGGCGATCTGTCTGTAGTCTTCTCGGTTCTCCCTGCCAACGTCAATGGCCTTGTCGCAGTATTCTCTGCACTTTTCAAACTCTCCTTTCTCGAAATAAACAGCTGCAGAGGAAAGACAAAACAGGAAAATGTGAAGCACAAACGGGAAAGCATTGAGCGATTCTGCAGACATTCGGGGAATTGTGTACCTGCTTGGTTGGAGATGTAGCTCATGTTGGTGGGGTCGTGTTTGATGGCCTCCTCGTAATGCTTCAGCGCCTTCTCAAAGTCCTTGTTCCTGTACGCGGAGTTGCCCAGCTCCTTCTCCTTCATAGCCTGTGGGAAAACGGGATATGCTGGAGCTGCAGTGGGCAGATGGAGGCGCCTATCATCGCAGAGGGAGGCTGGTTTGCTCACCTTTCTCTTGTTTTCAGGGAGGTCTTCCTCTTTGGGAGGAGGTGGCTGGGTCTCTTTGGGTTTGGGGGGTGGTGGAGGGGTGGACTCCTCCTCCTCCTCCATCTCGGAGAGGTTGAGTCCCAGCAGCACAGAGAGGGTGGTCATCACTCTGGGGTCCTGAAGCTTCCTGCCGAACAAACCAACCGGCACGGTTCACAAAACATGGCGGGTGTAAAGCACAATGGATTTCTTATAATGCACCTACGTTCCGAGGTCCGACGGCTTGTTCCTGAGCTGCTCAAGCAACTCCCTGTAGCTGGGGTCGGAAAGAAGCTCGCGGGTTCGGGGATCATTCTCAAGCTTCTGATATAGGTTGGGCATGGCAAAGGGGTTCATCCTGCTTTTCTCTGGCAAGGGAGAGCATTGATCACTGTTAGCATTCAGCTCTGCAGGGCCAGAACAGAGGGACCAAACTCCTGCATCCAAGTCCTAACTAACTCAACGCTGAAAAAAAAACGAAAGGCTTCTGTTCCAGTACGGGTTACCTGCGAGCCGGGCCTCGATGTTCTGGAGACCCTCCTTCAGTTGCTGGTTGCTTGGCTCTTGCCGGATGCCCTCCTGGTACGTAGCTCTGGCGTCCTCCAGTCGGCCGAGAAATTCCAGTGCCGCCGCTTTGCGAGAGTAGCCCTGGGCAGTCAGAGCAAGAAAACTCATCAACGATATCCTGAGAAGACAAGCAGGCGGCTGAGGACAACTACAGTAATACCTTCACTCACCAGTTTGATTGCTTCCATGGAGCGCATAACCCAATATGCTTGTACATGAAATTACATTTCCCCACTGAAATGAATTAAAAGGCTATCAATCTGTTTCAAATGACGGTTTCGTGATTTTAAATGAGAAAATGTGCTTTATAAATAACAAATAATGTCCTGAAAAAGATAATACAAAATAGAGTAAATACAGAAATATAAAGAAATCTGCTCTGTGAGCTGCCACCTTACTGTGGCGGAGGGGTTTGAGTGTCCTGGTCACCCAAGGCAAACAGGTCCCAGGTGAGGGACCAGACAAAATGTGGTTCAGAAGACTCATGAAGAAGACAAACATTGAATCTAGCTTTCCCGTGCCCGGACAGGAGTAACCAGGTACCCGGGTCCCCCCCCCGGAGCCACGCCGGGGGTGGGCCTCGATGGCGAGTGCCTGGTGGCCGGGCCTTCACCCATGGGGCTCGGCCGGGCACAGCCCAAAGGATCAACATGGGTCTCTATTCCCCTCGGCTCACCAAACCATAGGAAGGGCCGAGGAGGTCGGGTGCATTGTGAGCTGGGCGGTAGCCGGAGCGGGGGACCTTAGCGGTCCGATTCTCGGCTGCAGAAGCCAGCTCTTGGGACGTGGAATGTCACCTCTGGCGGGGAAGGAGCCCGAGCTGGTGCACGAGGCTGAGAGATTTCGACTAGACACAGTCAGACTCACCTCGACGCACAGGCTGGGGTCTGGAACTGGGCCTCTCGAGAGGGGCTGAACCCTTTTTTTTACTCTGGAGTTGCCCCCAGTGAGAGGCGCCGTAGCAGGTGTGGGGATAACGATCGTCCCCGGGCTCGGGACCTGCACGTTGGGGTTCAACCCCCGCTGTGTACCCTGGGAGCGGGGCGCAGCTGCCCTCAACCCTAGATGTTGTAGATTGGTGGCAGGAATACTTCTGAAACTTCCTCAACCCGATGAAACGCCTTCCAACGAGGAAGCAGAGCCAAGGGACTCTTGAGTGGACACATTTATTTCCGGGGCCGAAGTTGCTAAAGCAGTCCAAAAGCTCTTCGGTAGCGGGGCCCTGGGGGTGGATGAGGTCCGCCCTGGGTTCTTCAAAGCTCTGAATGCTGTAGGGCTGTCCTATCTGACAGGCCTCTGGCTGACCATGGTGCTCAACCAGGAACAGGTGGAATGCCCACTCCAGGTCGGGTAGTGGTATCTCATGAGTGAGGGAAAGATGGAGCGGGAGATCGACAGGTGATCGGTGTGGCATCTGCAGTCATGCAGACTCTGAGGAACTGAGCCAAAAGGTGAAGCTCAATTAACTGGTCTATATACGTTCCCAACCTCACCTTTGATCACGAGCTGAGTAGTGACTGAAAGAACGAGATTGCGGATACAAGCGGCAAAAATGAGTTTGCTCTGCAGGGTGGCCACTCTCCCTTAGAGAATGGGGTGAGAAGTTCTGTTATCCGGGAGCAGTTCAGAGTAGAGCCACTGCTCCTCTGCATAGAAAGGGGTCAGATGAAGTGGCTCGGGCATCCAGTCAGGATGCCTCCTGGATGCCTGCTGGGGGAGGTATTCCGGACATGTCCATCTGGGAGGAGACCACAAGGAAGACCCAGGACACGCTCCAGAGACGATGTCTCCAGGCTGGCCTGAGAACGCCTTGGGGTCCCCCCAGAGAAGCTGGACCATGTGGCGGGGGAGAGGAAGGTCTGGGACTCACTGCTCCGACTGCTGCCACCGTGACCCAACTCTGGATAAGCGGGGGGAAGATGGAGGGATGGATAAAGAAATCAACTGGCTTTATCCAGTGTATTCACCTTGAAGATCGGACAAAGATGCCATTGTGAGCAGAAGTTGGATGGGTGAGTTTTTCCATTTGGTGCTCTATCACTTACCTTACTTGCTACACACAATGCTACAAGGTGTCACTAAATGTAAGGTGCATTCTTTGTTCCACTTTTTTTAAATTTCAATTAGTGACTGAGTGAAGCCGCTCCACTTTTTAAAAAGAAGATCAAGCCACTCCTGAACAGCCTTGACTGACTCTGTAGCCTTGTGCATTGACGTTCCCACCGTCTACTGCACCAAATTCCCGAAAACGTCTCGTGCCTTCTCACAGTTAACGTCACAGTATTTCACCAACAACTTCTCCATCTTTTCATGGACGAATCCACAACACACACACACACACCTCACTTAAGTTCTTCCATGATTTTCTCTGGGCTACCTGGAAGCGGACTGCGTGTTCTATTGTTTTTAAACGCCACTTCACAGACAGCAACAACCATGGCAGTGTCAAACACTCATCCTGCTGATCCTAACTTAGATCTGGGCTTTCTCAAAAAGCAAAAATAAAAAACCACTGAGCACTGGCTCCTCTCTCTGAAAGCATAGCATTCTTCAGCTTACTTTCAACATTATGCAATGACTTTAACACACCTACAGGGGCGATAGAGAGCTCCCTGACTGCAATCAAAGGGTTTGCCATTCGGCAGGATGAGTCGTGGCCTCACCTTGCCCCAGTCAGGCTTGATCTTGATGGTCTGACAGGCATCCTGCAGGGCGCTCTCGTAGTTGCCCTTCTTGGCGTGGGCAGCCGAGCGGTTACTGTATAAGACGTGGTTGGACGGGTCCAGGGCCAGCGCCTCCGTGTAGCAGCGGACGGCCTCATCGATGTTCCCCGCGCTCAGCGCTTTGTTGCCCTGGTCTTTTAATGCTGAGACCTGTGAGGGCAAAGGGAAAGGTTTTCGGTGGAGATCAGAGTAGACAAAATACACCAGCGCAGCTGCACCAGACACGAGGAAAGAAGGAATAACAAAAGGCCAATCAGCTGTTTGTGACAGACAGGTGGTGCAAACGGCGGTAAAGCCTTCTCTGATGATTAACTTCTATCCAGATTCATGGTATGGTCTAGGAATCATTCAATGTTTTCTTTTTGAGAAAGCTCATAGTTAGCATTAGCATAGCCCTTCGTTGTGCTATCATCGGCTGTCTGCTGAGGATATCCCATAACACACCTCTCCTTCCCTCAACTCTTCTTTTGCTGCCTGCACTCTCTCTTCATCGGTGCACGATAGTAATCTTATATCTTCTCTCATTGCACAGGTCTCCATAGGGCGTGGCTTGATATACTGCAGTGTCTAACCAGGCGTTCACCACTGCTATTTCTTCAATGTATACTCAAGCTATTATTGTATAATTTCAGCTACCAGCATGTAATATCAGCCCTACTGTTATTACTCATAGACCATTACTGCCTGTCCCTCCCATTAGTGCTTGCTCATGGTGGAACATTGGGTTTCTGTAGATCATCTAAAAGAGTGTGATCCAGACCTGGTCTACATAGAAAGCATAAGACAACTGTCAGCCTTGGTCAAAGCGCTGACTGGAGCTTAAGCTTTCAAATAGCATCTGCTTCCAGTTAACACGCTAAGCAATCTCATTTAGGTGCAAACAACAACCACTGAGGGCGTTGACATTTTAATTTAAGAAATAAAACAAATACTAATTAGTAACTTTGTTTATTTAGAGAAAATGGCAGGTACTGGAGAGTGAGGAAGTCATTGGTCCGAGGCAGAGATGGTTCGCGAGCAAAGCTGACTTTGTTTGCATCGGTTTTTGGTGCATTAAGAAATCAGACAAAATCGATATTGATCCTTATAGACTTCACGCAAACATTGACACTGCATAAGGAGATTTTCCCAGTGGAGCAGATAACTAAAAGCCTTAGAAACATCTATCACCCTTATCATACTTGGATCTTCCTTATTATTATGAATTTCTATTGACGGGCATTGTTTTGCCACCTGAGGTTAAAATGACGTTATCTGTTTCTCTTCTCCAATCCACTTTTTTAGTCGACCACATCACAACCCTGCATTCTTGATAGCAGATCTATTTTCAATCAAAGAACAAAATTCACATGCACAAATCCCAAGTTATCCTGCAACAAAATTGACCTTGGGGGTCACAGACAGATGCTGCAAAATATAAAAAATAGCAAACATCTGTTACAATTTACCCGCATGAATTATCCTACACGACTTCCAGCATTTATATGCTTTCACAGGATGGAATTGGAATAGCCCGGGGGATTTCAAAATAAAAGGCGGCGTCACGCTATGCTTTACGCCATCAGTGACGTCAAGTCCTTGACTCGTTTCGGCACGGATCGATATATCGATTATTAGACCGGTGGACGTTAACACACATCTATGTTTACCAGCATGTGCACGTTGCTAACATGTCCACCTGCGAGCAGTTACCTTTTGTTCCTCCATTTCTGGTCCAATGAAGTGACCTTGCAACGGCTATTATCAACAGTTGGGGGTTGTTACAACAGCAGAAGGGACGAAAGGTGGCGGATTATGCGGTGTCTGACGACAAAATAAGGCCGAAGCCAGGAAGTTACGAGTAAATCTATCCCCGCTTTATACGTTTGTGTAGCGGCTGCCGCAACGAGTCCTGCGCGACTTCCGGGTCAGCAGTTTGAGAATAGGGGCTGCAGTAACGGAGGCGCTGAACAGCCCGCGTCTGGATTACGCGGTGACTTGTTTTCACCTCCAACGGCTGGGTTTCACCCCCGGCTGACTCCGGGGGGCCTCGGATGTTAGCTTCTCATCCCCCTGAACGCCGGAAGGAGGAAAGGGGGCTGATCTCTACTAGCTTGACATCCCTTGGCTAGGTTGACTCCACCTCCAGCACTGGACTCGCTGCTAACGTTAGCTGACAGCGGATACAAGAGGCTTGAGAACACCAATCTTATTTTAGCCAAATCCGGCTAACATAGTCCAATTCTGGATTATTTTACATATTTCGTTAAATAATTATCTGATGCTGAGTAGCATCGCCGAGCCCCGTCCGACGTGTAATGGGCTGACAAAACTAGCTAACTTACCTTGCTGATATTTGCAAACTCTAAAATAAAAAGGCAACTAATTTACACAAACCTCTAGGTAACACCGCGGGGATATCTAGGTGACTGAGGGCCAATCTTAAAGTGCCCCTTGTGAGAGTAGATGTCTGAGGAGGGGATTTGCAGAAGACTCACTTTCTCCATGGTGAAGCATGAGGTTCCTTCCAGAAACTACTGCGGACTAGCGCCTCCCCGCGCCGTGCACTGCCCGCGGGTTGCCAGTGTGGCCGGCGAAACATCCGCAAAGTGGCTACCCTCGCTATAGGTTTCATTCATTAAGTTAGCTGTGTCTGCAGTACGAGGGCCAGAGTTTAACTTTCAATCTAATCATAATAAATAAATCCTGAGACGTTTGACGAGAACGTCGACGGATTAGAGTGAAAAATCGTGTGATTTAAGGTGGGCCGTTTACGTCAGCTTTTAACCTGCACTCCACGGTGAAATCAGTGCAATTACCGCTTTTTATTCCTCCAACCCTTTGTGTTAAATATAAAAAGTGTCTGAGTACTGTCCAGCGATCCATTGAGACCACAAGGGAGTAATTTTTTACTGTGATATTTCGTCATGGCGGCTCAGACCCCCAAGGAGTGACATTTCCATGACAGGGGCATAGGGCTCTAGCGTTAGCTTAAATGCTAATACTGGCTAACAAGCAAACATTAGCCACAGCGACAGCACAAATGCATAATGTTAAAAACGGACCCGACCATGATAGCACAATAGGGACACCCATTAGTCGATTTTTAATGGTCACCGTTGTTCAGATATCTGAGAGTTCGGTGGCAATGCGGAAACCGGTCAGTCGCCGGCGGTCAGGCACGTTGCTAACAGCTTTGCTAGCAACCGCTCAAGCTAGCTGCCGTAGTCCATCGATGTTAGCAAAACTGATGTGTCGGAGAAAAAGGCAAATCGCTCAAACCTCTAATACACTCCTGAAAACATTTAACACACCATATGCGTGAGTGTAGATTTTAGTGGGTATATATATAAAAGAAAAGACAGGCAGAAGACTCACTTTCTCCATGGTGAAGCATGGGTTTCCTTCCAGAAACTACTGCGGAGTGGCGCCTCCCCCCTGAACACTCCGCCGGGTTGCCAGCGCGGCTCGTCAACAATCCGCAAATCGGCCTCCGGTTCAAGGTCCCGGGGAACAGCTGGACAGGACATTGTGGGGAAATAAAAACAAAATAAAACAAAAAATAGATTACAGACTTTAAAGTCAGAGGCGAGGGAATTAAAGTCAGAGACAAAGTCAGATTAAAGTGAGACTCATGACTTAAAGCTGCCCCTCCTCCACCCACATGTGATTATTTGCCGTGGCATGTTCCGTTTTCCCCTCATTCTTGAAGAGAATTACAGCTCTTTTCAAGTGGTAATTATTTTTACAATGAGTCGTATTTATTATTCCTATTTTTAAGTTTAATCCAAATCAGTAACATTTAGTAAAGATACTTTACTGATCCCAAAGAAAATTAAAGGTGTCCAGCAGCCTGCACACAAGTAATACACATTGCACAGATCAAACATGTTGCACACATCTGCATATATACGAATAGTCTCTTAGCAGGAAAAAAAAACTTTTATTTTCAAGGGCTTTTTGAGAATTACAAGAAGTTATTGTGGTATTTTTTTTCCCTTTTGAATATGACAATATTTTCACAGTCTTTGCTTTTCCTCCGTAAATAACACACACACACATATATATACTTTTTTTTTGGTCTTGCGATTTCCCGTTTTCTGCCTGTCTGTCTGTCTGTTTATACTCATTTATATTTCTTTTTTTTGACATTATAACTGTTACGCTGCTGTGACAAAGGAATTTCCCTTATGGTAATCAATAAAGTTTCACACACACACACACACACACACACACAAACACATATTACATATATATTACATATATATCACATACATACATACTGCCAAATGGAGAGGCACGGACATGGAAATCCATTCTTCGAAACTTGCTGCACACTGTTCTTGAGCTAATCTGAAGGACACATGGAGTTTGGAGGTCTGTAGCGATTGACTGCAGAAAGTTGGCGACCTCGTTGGACTGTGCGCCTCATCATCCACTGACCCCGCTCCCTCAGTTTACATGGACTACTACTTTGTGGCTGAGTTGCTGTTGTTCCCAAACCCTTCCAACGTCTTATAACCCAGCTGACAGTTGACTGTGAAATATATAGGAGTGGGGAAATTTCACAACTGGATTTGGTGTGGGAAAGCTATCACAGTTCCACGCTAGAATTCACTGAGTTCCTGGGCGCGACCCATTCTTTCACAAATGTTTGTAAAAACAGTCTGCATGCCTAAGTGTCTGATTTTATACACCTGTGGTCATGGAAGTGATTGGAACACCTGATTCAGATTATTTGGACGGGTGAGCGAATACTTTTGGCCATATAGTGTATATTCTCTGAACACTGCTCAAGTGCCACCGATCTGCTCCATCAGAGGCCTGCTAAGGCTGCTGAGGTCATCAAGGCTGCCACCTGGGGTCCAGCAGCAGCAAAGTTCTGAAGACACACCAAAATTCCATTCTTGAGCTAAAAACACAGATGTGACACACACATGCATTATACTGGAAACGTGTTATCCTTTACAAAATGTGCCTTTTTATTTCTAAACGGGACTCGTTACATTGAAATGAGAGTAAACACACGCTTCCCCTATATTTGACTGTTCTGTGTTTCTGGAGTTCTTCCTCTCCCATGTCCTTAAATCTGCCTTTCTACTGGATGTGTATTTAATGAGAGGAATAGCTTTTTATGCAATAAAAGAAAATAAATTAAAAATAAGGTTGGTTTCCTGTTGTAAGCATTTGAGTGAGCGTTGGAGCGCCATCTAGTGGCAAAAGTCTGAATAACACCATCCGCAGTTCTAGGAAAATGATCAAATGCATTGATTATTGGTAGAAAAATATTTTTGCTTTATCTCTCACTTTTTCCCTCATTACAACTGATTTTCCTTTATTTTCTACATGATTTGCAGAGGGAAAGTTCTGTCGTGGAAATCTGTTAATTTAACACAATCTGTAAATCTGTTTCGGCTAAAAATGTAAAAAATAAAAAACAAAAAACAATGGGGTTGCCATTATATTATATTATCTGTGATTATACATACATAAATGGGGATTTGAGTCAGAGGCTTAGTCATGAACGAGTTAATCCTTTAAAAAGTAGAGGGCTTTTGTGATTTCTGTGGTTCCATCCCTGAATGTAAAATAACGGGGATCAACACTGAACAGCTTCAGCACAATACTGTCGCCTCGATAAACACCCAGCACGAAACCCCGATGAACTGTCGGAGCTTTTTTCTTCGAACATAAGTGGTGCTGCAGCTAATTTTCCAAACAAATGGCTGTTTGTGTGTTTGTGGACTCCGAACACCAGACGAGAGGGCGTCAAAAAGAAGCGATGGAGAACGGCGGGAGAGTGAATTAAGGAGCTGAGGTGGATTGTTTTGTTTCTTGCTGAAAAAAAGGTGTAATTAAGTCATTAATGTGAAGACAGTAGTGGTGCTGTTGCCATGGTGTTGCAGCCAGAAGAAACAAGAGACAGAGGAGCTGTGTTTGTCCCTCAGATGTGGAGGCCAAGATCAGCATCTTGCTCCAACTAAGGGGTGTTTGACCTCATCCTCATTTAAAAAAAAACAAAAAAAAAAACATCTTTTCAGTTTCCCCCATAGGGAGGTGAGTCATAGTCAGGTTCTTTAAAAAAAGAAACATCACAGATGGGGCTTCTGTCTTCACCGGAGCAAAGATCTCAAGGCTGAGAGAAATGAGGATTGTATATAAGTTTTTGGAGAAAATCTTTCAGTTTTTACAATTCACCCCCCCACACACTCATGCTTATCATATTTCAACCATCTTATTTGACTCACCACCGAGCTCTCATCATAATTTTTTCTGATTAATATTTTATAATGTCCATTATCTTGAAGGAGGAGTTTTTTAGGAACGTTTTGGAGGTGAAAAGAATGTCAGATAGACTAATGCGTCTGAAATTGGAAATTGAAGGTATGATGCTCACTGTTGTTAGTGGTTATACCCCGCAGGTAGGATGTGAGTTTGAGGAGAAGGAGAAGTTCTGGAATGAGCGAGATGAAGTGATGCAGAATATAATGAGAGAGTGGTAATTGGAGCATACTTCAATGGGCATGTTGGTGAAGGCAATGGAGGGAATAAAGAAGTGATGGACAAATTTGGTATACAGAATAGGAATGCAGAGGGACAAATGGTGGTAGATTTTGCAAAAAGGATGGAAATGGCTGTAGTGAACACTTTTTTCCAGAAGAGACAGGAACATAGGGTAACTTAGTTAAAGAGCTAGTGTTATCAGGGAGACAGGTAGGAGAGTACTTGGTGTGTCATCTGGGAGGAAAGTAGATAAGGAGACTTGGTGGTGGTATGAGAAAGTGCAGGAGTATATACAGAGAAAGCGGTTAGCAAAGAACAAGTTGGATACTGAGAGGACTGAAGAGAACAGACAGGAGTACAGGGAAATACAACGTAAGGTAAAGATAGAGGTAGAAAAGGAAAAACAAAGGGCGTACGATGATCTGTACGCTCAGTTGGACAGTAAGGAGGGAGAGAATGATCTATACAGGTTGGCGAAACAGAGATATAATGATGGAAATGATGTCCAACAGGTCCAGGTGATTAAGGACAGAGAGGGAAATGTATTGACAGATGCTAGAAGAGTGATGGGAAGATGGAAAGAGTACTTTGAAGAGCTGATGAATGTAGAAAATGAAAGAGAGGCAAGGGTAGAAGAGGTGACTATTGTAGACCACCAAGTAGCACAGATTAGCAAAAGTGATGTGAGGAAGGCATTGAAGAGGATGGAGAGTGGAAAGGCAGTGGGTCCTGATGATATACCTGTAGAAGTGTGGAAGTGTCTAGGAGATGCAGTGGTTGAGTTTCTGAATAGATTATTCAACAGGATCTTAGAGAGTGAGAAGATGCCTGAAGAATGGAGACAAAGCGTGATGGTGCCCATTTTTAAGGATAAGGGGGTTGTGCAGAATTGTAGCAACTACAGATGGATAAAGTTGATGAGCCACACAATGACGTTAGTAGAGTTAGTTAGAGTAGTGGAAAGTAGACTTAGAGCAGAGGTCAGCATTTGTGAACAGCAGTATGGCTTCATGCCTAGAAAGAGTCGATGTAGTATTTGCTTTGAGAATGCTAATAGAGAAGTACAGCGAAGGTCAGGGGGAGCTGCATTGGTGTTTCTATAAACCTAGAAAAAGTGTATGACAGTGTGCCAAAAGAGGAGCTCTGGTATTGTACGAGGAAGTCTGGAGTGACAGAGAAGTATGTTAGACTGGTGCAGGACATGTATGCTAGCTGTTAGTGGTGAGGTGTGCTGTAGGGGTAACAGAGAAGATCAAGAAGTTGGAGTATTTCAGATACTTGGTGTCAGCAGTCCAGAGCAATGGAGAGTGTGGAAAAGAGGTAAAGAAACAGGTTTAAGCAGGTTGGAAAAGGTGGAGAAAAGTGTTGAGGGTATTATGAGATAGAGGACTATCAGCCAGAATGAAAGGAAAGGTATACAAGACAGTGGTGAGACCAGCGATGCTGTATGGAGTAAAAACAGTTACAATAATGAAAAGACAGGAGGCAGAGCTAGACGTTGCAGAGATGTTGATGCTGAAGTTCTCTTTGGGAGTGACCAGGATGGATAGGATCAGGAATGAGTCTATCAGTGGGACAGCTCATGTTAGATGTTTTGGAGAGAAGGACAGAGAAGCCAGACTGAGATTGTTTGGTCATGTACAGAGGAGGGAGAGGGAATATACTGGTAGATGGATGCTGGAATTGGAGCTGCCAGGCCGGAGGTCTCGAGGGAGACCAAGGAGAAGATTTATGGATGTAGCGAGAGAAGATATGAAGGTAGTTGGTGTGAGAGAGGAGGATACAGAGAATAGGATTAGATAGAGAAGGTTGATTTACTGTGGCAGGCGACACCTGAAGGTAAAAGCCAAAAGGTGAGGAAGATTTTATAATGTCAATGATATGAAAGCGATCAATATTCCAGAAATTCACAACCCTCTTTTATACACACTGACATAGCTAAAAAAATTGTATGATTTCCCCTTTTCGTCTATGCATATTTTTTGAGTAAATAAACAAAGTGTTTTTGTAATTAGTGTAAAGACAACACATTTGTTCAAGGCGAATAAATATTTGAAGAGTTTTCTCAAATTGAAACATAAGTAAAAGGTTGTAAATACACGTGGATATTTTTGAAGATACTCTACCTATACCCCGTAAGGCAAAAGAGACGCACTTTAAAATTATGAATAGCATCTACCCATCTGAAGAATTGTTAAGGTTTCGCTTTAATAATGATGATAAAATTTGTACATTTTGTGAAGACAAATTTAAAACCACAGACCATATATTTTTTCCCATGCGTACACCGTTTTTGGACTAAAACTCAAAAATTGATCAAATTTCTATCATCACCAATATCTCTCTCAAGAAATGACGAAACATTTGCTTTGGAACTGTTATTTAAGGTTTGGCCAACCTCTTCAGAATTCTGCCAAAACAGAATGCAAAAGTGTCCTCCTAATTTTACCTTCTTTAAAAACGATTTTGAATTCTATAAAAAATCTTTAAAACATATGGAAAAATACCCCAAAATATACAGATTTATGAATGATATTCCCTTAGATCCATTAAGCTAAATACACATTGTATCAAACTTGCCATTTCTTCTCTTACAGTTAATCGATTGCATACAAATTAAGTATCTTAATGTTTGCTCATGTCAGTTAAATGTTTTTGATGTACGATTGAATTCAGCCATGGTTGTTTGTTTATATGTTTTGTTTGAATATACTTTATAAGTTCAACAAAAGTTGAAAAACATTTTTTTGAAGATACTTTTATGTCGAACATCCAAGTTTATATAACGCCGTATTGAAGTAACGTTCAGGGGTATCACGTAACAACGATGCCCTATGAAAACGGTGACGCCATAAATCACGAAATCGCGTAAAAAAAATCCCGCGAACCGCTCTTTACTCTTTGTTTTGCTCCCTGTCCACGACCAAATCACAAACAAATTTTGCGAGTCAACAGAAAAAAAAAGTGAATCTATTTTCAAGCGTAATATGTATATTACCTTCTCCGTTTTTACAACTGTATATTGAAGGCAGCACGGGCTCCGGCTTTAAGGGATTGACTTTTGGCGCCAGTCGCTTTCCAGGGTCCTGAACCGAGCAACGTAAGTCTGTGTAGGTTCTTGTAATTTAAGAGAGAAATGTTTCATTTGAAAACTTCAATTAACCTTGAAACGTTTTAGTATGTATTATAAAAAACAGTTAAAACCGTACATACCTTTTGCAGTCGTATGTCCTCGTTAGCCTCCGCCACCTAGCTACAAAACATAGCCGTAAAGTTAGCTAAAATTTAGCAAACGAAGCTAACTGAACCTGGCAAAAAAAAAAAAAAAAAAAAAAATTCAAGTGATTTTCTTTTACTTTGAAACTTCCCCCCGCCCTTTTCAATATGGTAGACAAGCAGCACTTACCATAATATCAGGCATTTCTGTCCATGTTCAAGTTAGAGTTGGGACTTATTTTAATTTATTCATGAATTTTCCACAGCTAACGCCGTACAGTGGTTGAAAAACAATGAAGAGAAATGAAAACCAGCCAGCAGGACAAACAACAGGTCTGTAAGAGAGCCAGGCGTAATGCATTCATTTACACATTGTAATTTTTAAAAATGCTGATATTATTATGATTAATGAGGCAGGACTCGGGATTTAAGCAGTCAATGATTTACACTGGACTTTCCAGTGATGTGAAATGAAAGTGCTGAATCAAAGTGCCATTTAATATATGATTTTCAGGAGGAAACACTGCACATAAAGTCCCAACCCATATGAGAGAGATAAAAGCATGCATATGATATCATAAACATGCTATTCAGATTACAAACCAACCAGTCGTCAACGCAACAACAAGGTCCTTGGTTAATTTCCAACAGGGCGCCTTTCTGTGTTGAATCTCCATGTTCCACCCCCTGTCTGCATGGGTTCCCTCTGAGTTCTCGGGTGTCCTTCCACAGTCCAAACACATGCAAGGAGGTCACTGGAGAGCCTAAATTGTTCAGCTGTGTGAATGAGAGGGTGAATGATTGCATGCCCCCCCATGACCCTTAGCCTAGGGTAAGTGGAATAGACAATGAATGACTGACTGATTTTGAAAATATGAATAAAACCGATGAAAAACAGTTTCCTCTTTACTTTCTCTACCAAAGTTGACAGGAAGTTGCAACTGGGGATTTAAATCCCAAAGTGAAATAAGTCGAGGAGATGCACCTATTGTTGTTTTCACAGATGACAGTTGATTGCTGTTTCACCACCAGTTGATCATACGTTGCTTAGAGGGAAAAAAATTATCCCGGAGGTAGCATAATAGCTGCACAAATGGCATTGATCCAACATTCTTTTCAAACTTTAGTTTGTTTTGTTTTTTTTGAATTCAAAAATTGTCTACAATCAAGTAACACTGAAACTGAATAATATTACCATTCCCTTCAAAAACAGCGTTTATCTAAAATAACCGGATATTCTCCTGATATCACCATCAGGCTGTTTTTCTGTGCCGCTCTTCAACCAGAAGAAAAGAATCCGAGTTCCCTGCACATCCACCCCCACCGAGAACCAATTCTTTTCCCTTGGGGAACTCACAGTGAGCACAAGCACGGCCTTGCCTTGCCAAACAGCAGGTGAAGAACTCAGTCCAGATTGTTTTGCAGTGATATTTTGATCATTCCATGTCTGTAAATCCTAAGAAAGAATGCAAGAGTGTGTTGAAGAGTGTTCTTTCCAGAGGTCTATCTGTGAGGGTTTGATGTTTCCTCAGGTACCTGTGGTTCGTACCAGGCCCCCGCAGCTTCTCCTGGTGCTCAGTGTCCTCAGTGGAGCAGTGGTGGGGGTCCCTCACAAACCAGCCAGCACCAGCAATACGGTGGAAATCGTCCCGCTCTTGCAACAAGTCCCTACCCGTTGTTACCACATCCGTACAAAGCTGGAAACACCAGGTAAGGGTTGTTCAGCCATTTTGGATATCATTACACCTGGCACTGCTTCAGTGCTGCAGAGGCAGAGCAGGGTCTGTTAAATTATTTATCTAAATTGAATAAAAATTGTGATTTACCTCCTAGACAAATAAGAATAATATGGCTTTCCACTGGGATCATTGTTTAAAACAAGTATTAATTAATTGGTTTCAGCTGCACTGCACCGCAACTCAAAAATCCTCTGCAGCAACAGGCCTCCAGCTTTGCCCTTCCTCACCGACATCTGGCTCCCTGCAGCGCTGAAACCAAACCGCCGTCCTCTGAATGCCCCGCTCCAATGAGCCGACCCCTGTCCTTCAAGCCACCGGGTCTCCCCCGTCAGTGTAACCAGCAGGTCAGGCTCCCACTGGCCCCTGTCCCTCTGCCCGGCCGGCCCTCCACTGCACCCACACAGCTGCAAAAAAACTGGCAGTTGACAAACAGCTTCAAGACGCAGAATTCAAATGTTGTGGAAAAACACAGCGCAAGTCAACCCCAGCAGAGTGTGCAGCGTCTTTCAACTCCGGTAAAAAAAAGGAAAACATTATTAATAAACTTGACATTTGGTTTTTGATGGTATTTTTAGAAAGTAATCAGTGCTGCTGGTGTTTCTCTCCTGCCTCCACCAGGAAACGTCCCCGATGGCGCCGGGCGGCGAAACCTCCCTCCGTATCCTGACTGCCGTTATTAACGGGATGCGACACTGGAGCCAGTTTAAGGATAAAGTCCCCATCTTGTTTGAGATATTTGGTCAGCCGTGTGACGACTCCGCCTGTTTTGGTGTTCTGTAAATGTCAGCCTCACAGCCTGTCGCCCCCTTCACTCCCTTGCCAGGCACCCTGGACTCGGCCGTCACGCTCGGCCGCCATGGAGCCAAGAGCTTCCTCCTGAGAGATGGACAGCATGCGGTGCAGTGTGAGTTCTATGAAAATGTGAGTGTCAGGGAGAAATTTAAATTCACAGAACACACAAGTAGACCAAACACTGCGATTTATTTTAATCACCGGAGCTACAGGAACATACCGCTTCTTGTCCCGGGCCCCCGCAGGAGCAGGGGCTGCCCCGTCTGATTCGGGGCCAGGCTCACCGCTGCCTCGGCAACTACGACCCCTGCCGCGGCGTGCTGGTGTGCGTGTCGGTACGTGCTAGTCAGCCGTGGGAGCTGCGGGGTGCCGGCGAGGCAGTCAAGGCCTGTGACGCCGAGATGAGGAGGCTGGTGAGGATATTCAGTGAGGTCTGAATCGACGTGCCGTGTCGCGAGGGTTGAGTCACCAACCTCTTATTCTTCCCAGAAAGTCGATTTAAAACATGTTCAGTGTTTTTTGTTTTTTTTTGTAAAACAGACAGAAAAAAAAGTTAATACTCTGTTGAGAACGTACATGTGAAGGATTCAGTTCAGAGAATGGAAGGAAAGCCACTCTTGTCTTTACGATGCATGACATTTGTTTTTATTAAAAAGAAGAGCGAGAAAGAAAATCCACAGAACATCAACCGTTAGTTAAGAGGTTAGCGATAAGGGGGTGGGGGCAAACACCATGAGGTAATCTCTCAAAATATATCTTTGAAAAACGGGCAGTTAGGACTCAGCATGAGCTCAAGTATGGTTAGTTTTCTTTAAAGTCACAGGGGGAAAAAAGAAAAGAAAGGAAGGAGAAATCAAAAGCAACGATTCTACTCTACCAACGGACACGTTCACCAGTGCTGAGACTTTACACAGGATGGGGAGGGAAGGGCGGGGTGGGGGCTGGCGGGGGGTCAGTCCGTCCGAAGTTCGAGGTCCAATGCCTCTCCTCCTCCAACCTTCCAAACTCGAGCCCGACTCTCCATTTCGGGGAAGCGTTTTAAACCCCCATTAGCAGAATCCCGACATGTTAGAACACTAATACACATGAACACTCAGTAGATTAGAAATAATGGCGGAGGTTAGGGGTGAAGGAAGTGGGGCGACCAAGAAAGAAAAGCCTCTCTGTTTCCTCCAGGGATTAATACCCCAATGCTCGGTCTTCCTGCTTTCTGCAAATGATAATAATTAAAAAATACATCACCAAACAAGAATCCACCGTTTAGGTTTTTTTTGTCGTCATTGTTGTTTTCGGCAGAAAAGAGTCGATAAACCTGATAATCGTAGGAAAGCGCTCGTCTGGATGACGTTCCAAGGCACAAGTCGGTCACGTCACGCCAACATCTGGATCCGAATGAAGGTCACCCTCTCATGCAGTCCGGACCCGAGCCCCCCGTCCGTCGATCGCTATCACTTATTTTTATGTTAAAAGACAGAAAGAATGAATTGCTTTGTTTTTAAAGAGTCATATGACACAAATAATTCTCGGGTTTGGAGGGTGGAGGGGTCAGCACAACGTGAACTTGTCTTTTGAAAGCGCTGCTCATCGTTTAGACGGACTTCCTGTTTCCCGAAAAGGTCCGAGAGGAGTTCTCACGTGCAATTTTCTGACCCCTAATCCAGATTATATGCACAGTCTGAGTCTGGCAGGGCAAGCTGTCTCAAGGTGCGGGTCCTGGCGGGGGCGCGGCACGGCGTGGCGGTAATCCCTCCGTCTAATCCAGCCTCCTCTTGGAATGTTTCTCCGGTCGACTTGTCGGACATGGGGTGAGGGGGGTTTAGGTTAGTTATTCTGGAGTCATGCGTGGGGGGTGAAACATAAATCCCGACAGTTAGAAGG
Organism: Fistularia commersonii; assembly: GCF_037954325.1. Lineage (NCBI taxonomy): Eukaryota > Metazoa > Chordata > Actinopteri > Syngnathiformes > Fistulariidae > Fistularia > Fistularia commersonii. The sequence goes on along the minus strand of NC_141298.1, from coordinate 10,745,431 downwards.
ATTAAATGAGTCGTTAAAATTATAGTTCTAATAATTACATAAAAGGTCGAGGGAAGACAGTTTGTCCGAGAGGCCTCTCCGTCTTTGTTTTTGAAAACCCAGTCTGGCTCTGACACGTGCGGTCTGCCATGGCGGGGATTGGGGGGCACCAAACATGGCCTCCATCAACTATAAGAGCGTTGGCAGGGGGGTGGGGGACAGCTGCTCCTTGGGGGCGTACTTGGCGAAGAAGGGCAAGAAGACGGTGAGCATCACCCCGACGATGGCCAGCATGTAGCCCCAGCCTATCTTGCACTCGCCGGCGTAGTAGATGTCCGAGTCGCCGCAGAAGGAGCGCACCAGCGACGAGTTGAGGCCGAAAGGGTAGACCAGCAGACCGGCGGCCATGATGAAAACTGCGGCAGGAAAAGAGGCAGACAAGACAAGGGTGAGTGACAGCGGTCGGTTAACATTGCCACAAAAATGTGAACAAATGTTTTCCCATATTTACGGTGTGGTGTTAGTGTGTAAGCGAGCAGCCTGTTTCAGAATTACTCAAGCTCAGAGTACAGGCCATCCTGACACTGCAGTGGTGGTTGCGTCCACTAGGGGGCAGTAGATGTTTGGACAGTGATCAGTGACTTGTAGTTTCAGAGCCTCCATTTGCATTGAGATTACTGACCATGTCTCACCCAATCAAAATACATCTTTAATTAGAGTGGCAGCAGCAGCCAAGGTGTTACTGGCCAGCTATCCCTTCCTTAAATCCTTTTGCCTCCTTCCTCACATCCCCCTCCTTCCATCCATCCATCCCTTCCATCCGGTTGTCTTCTTCCTCCCATTCCTCTCCTCCCATCTTCAACCAATTCGCTACCTTCCTACCATCCATTCCCCTCCATCCTCCCACTGTCCGAAGCCCTTTTTTCCAAGTGAGAGTGCAAAGCGTCTTCCAGAACCTGGTAACAGCGAGCCTACTTTTACTGCTCACTTCTGCAAATTGAACGACCCCTCTCTCTCTCACAGATACACACCAGCCCACCACGTTGCCAAGCGCTAAACGGCGCTACAAGCTATCATAGCCTCTCTTAGTCATTCCAGTGCCAGCTGGATTTCCATTACACTGGTGTCACAGTTGTTTTAGCTGTGGAGAGCTTAGGGGGTGGGGGGGTGGAGGGGAGTGTCTGCTGCGAAAAGCTTGAACTTTCTACCCAGAGAGAGAGAGAGAGAAGAAAGAGAGCGGGGGCTCTTCATGAAACACAACAAACATATTATCGCGCTGCATCCATTCCAAGAGATGTATCCGTGCATTACGGGGGCAGCGGCGGGGAAACTGCACCCTGGGGGGGTTGCAGGGTGGGGAGGTGGGGGGGGGTCAGCGGAGGAGCAGCAAATCCAGACTGAGTGAAAGAACTGTAGCCAGGCGGAGGAGAAGGAGGTGGTGGAGAGGAGGGGTTGATGTTCTTGTTGGCCAACGGAGGGGTTCAGGAGTGACGGGGAAAGAAAATACGAGGCTGGGAGTGGAGGGAGGGAAGCTGCAGATGGTTGTTTTGGATTGTACAGAGGGATCCTGGAGGGCAGAGCTGGACGGACAACCTTTGACATGGACGAATGGGACCCTACATGGATGTGGAGTACCTGTCCATCAAACCATATGCAAGCTCCTTAGAAAATAACTTATATGATAATTAACAGCTGATACCCTTCTAACTTTTATGTTTTCTATATATTTAATGTAAGCGCTACTTCTCCATATTAGAAAAAATAAAGCTGAAAGGCCCGATATGTAGAGAAGGGAAAATGGTGACTTCCCGGATGTGGCTTAGCTTTGCATAAATATTTCACATGCCAACTGTACACATTATTTACATGCCGGGGCAGCCACAGGAAACACACACACACACACACACACACACATATGCTGACACACACACACATACACACACGGACCAGGAAATTAATAATTCAGAAGTTGTTAGTGCGTAAAGGGATTCAAGCCGACCAGCCGTCATAAATGTACATTATCTATTAAAGGCGTCATTCTCTATTTAAAAGATGACCGAGGTGGCGCTGCCTGCTCGGGCAGAGGGAGAAAACACCATTGGCGTGCTTTGTGTTTGATTGTTCTTTTCTGTTTCTGATCTTCCTGTGACTGAATTTGTACGCCGCCAACATGGAGGCCGCCGCCGCACAGGGAGGAGGGAGAGAGGCCAGGCGGTGTGATGTTACGTAACAAAGGTAGGGAATGACTCATCTACGAATCTTTACCCCCCCCCCCCTTTGTTATGTAAAATACTGGAGAATAGCGATTTTTTTTAATCCATCCCATAATATCATGGGTTGTTGTACATGTAGATATGAGCCCCTCCTTCATCACACACACACACACACACACACACACACAAACACACAGACAAACACGCGCATGCACACACACACACACACACACTTCATTGTCAGTCCTCCAGAGCTTCCTGCTCCCACAGTAATGCCTCCCTGGAAACTCGGAGGAGTGTGTGTGTGTGTATGTGTGTGTGTGTGTGTGTGTGTGTGTGTGTGTGTGTGCGTGTGTGTGTGTGTGTGTGTGTGCGTGCGCGTGTGTGCGTGCGTGTGTGTGTGTGTGTATGTATGTGCACGAGGGTGTTGCCATCGATAAGGAAGCGGCCAAGTTTTTAAAATAAAAGCTTGAAGATGAGCGGCTCAGTTGAGGCCTGGGGGCTGTGTCACTTTGCGAAGCTAAAGAGGAAGTTGGCAGCGGCCAACTTAATCTCGCCACCTCCAACCCTGCACTAAGTTCAATGTGTCTGTGTGTTTATGTGTGTTTAAACCCCTTTTTCCTTGCTTGCTAATGCCATGGCATCTCTTTTTCTACCAGGACGTCTTTGTGTTTCAGGTTGTTTTTTTTTTATTTGGCCTCATGTGACCCTGAGTGCATTTCCATAGAAACGCACAGAGGCCCCGCCCCCGACGCTGCATCCGAGTTGCAAAACGCTTGGCGATCCGTCTTTCCCCCATGTTTATTATTTATTAAGAACACGTATCCTCGACCTCCCTGTGCTGCAGGGACAGAATTAAGGAAGGATGAGCAGCTGGAACGGAGGCGATGCAGAAACACACACACAAACTATCATTCTATTATTGTATCAGCATTGCGCCAGGACACTGATCCAAACAACCTGGATTTTCTTTCAAGTCTGGTTAAAGCCTTGTGCGGTCCGTGGCCTCGCCCCCTCCTACCGCCATCAGCTTTCGGCCAATCATAGAGAGAGAGAGAGCGTGAAGACGAGTGTCTGAAACAGGAAGTTGTCGTGACGGTCTGGACATGAGAGGGCGAACAATCCCTTTCTCGTTTCAGGATGGTGGCCTGTTCTGTTGCTGATGGGTGTTTTCTGAAGCTGTTGGGAGTCTCTGGTTGGGTTCTCCATGTTCTCCTGCCAAGGGTCTTTCCACATTCTTCTGCTTGGATTCGCTTGGGTCTGCTAGGGTAACCTACCAGGATTCTCTTCATGTTCTCCTGTCTGGGTTCACAAGAGTGGGTTCTCCACACGTAATGCTGCACAGGGTCTCTCCATGTTCTCCAGCCTGGGTTCGTCCGCCACCACCGCCAGAAGTCAGACCCCTGCACGCCGCCGCCAAGGATAATACTTTTATACGTTTGCCTTTTCTTCATGTGCGAAGACCGAAATTGAATAAAGCAGACGCCAGCTCTTACTGGCTAAATGAAGTAAATTAACCTTGAGTGAGGAAATGGAAAGCCAGGTTGCACGGCTGCGATAGAGAGGGGAGGAGATTGGATCAGGTTCACGGAGCGGGGAGGCATGTGCCGCCGCCATCGCAGGCGCTTCTCTTCAACACAGAAACTCCAACGTTTTGACAAAGACCCTCTGGTTGGGCTTCTGGGGAATCTGGGGTTTCAGTCTGGGTTCTTCAGCTTCTTCCATCTTCCTCCAAAAGTCCAAAGACGGCCATCGGGTTGATTCAAATCTCCAAATTGGCTGTAGGTGTGAATGAATGGGTGGATGTCTTGGCAAGTGGACCTGTAATTGACAGCATCCCGCCCGGATTAAACCCCGCCTCTGGCCCGGACGTGCGCTGGGATTGGCTTCGACTTGGCCTGGGGAAAAGGACAAATTGCAAAGAGGCTGGCTATTTATCTTCAAGCTGGGCTGAAAGAAGGAAGTGGAACATCTGGTTGGGGCTGCGGGCAAATCCCATTTGCTTCTCAAATTAGATTTGTCTTCTGTCCGCGAGCGATCGAAACCGAGGACTTTGTCAGCGAGCCGTCTGCGTCAGGTTGCTGTGGTAACGACATAGGACACAGTAGCGATGCACCATCAAGTCCCCTTGAACAAACCAGGTGTCTGCAGTGTCCCCCTACTGCTGCAACTAAGGGGGTATTTGGGAAGCAGAGTATTTTCTAAGGGGGTACTTGGAGAACTGAGTATTTTCTGAGGCCCTATTTGGAGGAGCTGAGGATTTTCTGAGGCACTACATGGAGAGTTGAGTATTTTCTGAGGTGGTACTTGGGTAGCCTAGTATTTTTTGTGGAAGACCTTGGAAAGCAGAGTATTTTCTAAGGAACATCTTGGAGAGCCACGTATATTCTGAGGCTCTGCTTAAAAAAATTAGTACTTTCTGGGGTGGTACTTGGGGAGCAGAGTATTTTCTGAGATGGTACTAGATGAACAGAAAATTTTCTGAGGGCCTTCATGGAGAGCCAAGTATTTTCTGAGGCACTACTTGAAGGACCGAGTATTTTCAGAGAAGGTATTTGGGTGTGAAAGGTTGGCTGAGGGAATGCAGTGCAGAACTTTAAGATAAATAAATGAAGAGGTCCTTGTTTTTCCAAGCTCTGCTTTTGCATCAGGACCTTGAAGGCATCACGGTGCAGATGAAGGACACCGCCGCAGCGTTTGATGTTTTCCACGCTTGGAAGTCACTTCGTGATTCAGTCACCCTGGAAACCACAGTTTTACCCCTGAACTCTCATCTACAGTGACACAAAGAACAACATAAGCCTGGACGAACATGCTGGCCTGCTGAAAACCTGGCCGCCAACGGACGCCGGCTCAATAAATCCTGGAGCTCACCTCTGCTTTGCCTGCGCAGTGACATGAAACACGAGGGGAAAAAAACAGGAGGAAATATGGCTTGATTAAAAATGTGAGCCTGAAGCCATACAACACACCCGCCATCTTCTCACCCCCTCGGCCCTTTTTAGTTTGTTTATTTTTTCTCCTGCATAACTAGCATAGGTGACTGGTTTCAGTGTCACTGACCGCACAGGTAGGCGTAACCAGGAAATGGGGGGATGGGTGGCGATGGACACACACGCACAACCCCCCCCCCCCCCCACACACACACGCTTTCTGTATACACTGCCTTGCACAAATACTTGATAATGCAGTTTGTGCTAGCGATGCTACTTAAAGAGTACTTAAAAGAAGACATATGA
>NC_141298.1:10720000-10735000 GCF_037954325.1 Fistularia commersonii | reverse complement strand
AAAAATAATAAAATGATTAAAAAAATGAATTGGTGAAAAGTTAGGATCGTGTTCGTTTTATCTCCGCAAAGCTATGGATAATTAAAGGCACAAGGGGCACACACAAATACACACATCCACAGGCCCGGCTGTCCATTTGATCTTATTAGAGGCGTTACAAATTTTTTGGGTGTTTTTTTGGCGGACGGCATCCTAATAAGGAAAGGGGCTTAGGCCGACAGCAGCGTCGACGAGGAGCGATGTAGGATTTGTCAGAAATGTGAGAAATCTATGCTCGGCCTCCTCAGTTGTTGCCATAGCAAACACAACATGTCACCCTGGTAGGGTGCACCAAGTCATGAGAACAATTAGCAAATAGCTAATTAATAGATTAGCGAGCAGCTACACCCTGCAGAGAAATTCCTCTTTTGTTTTTTGGGGTAGGGGTCAGAGGTCATAGCATTGAAGACCCCCCCCTCCCATCCCGGCACCACTGGTTTCACTCCAACACATCTGGCTTCACATATATTAGTGTTAGCATTCTCGACGGCGGCGCATAACCTGGAGTGATCCCTCCCATTGTCGCTGAACAGTTATACTCCTCACCGCGTGTCAGACCTGGTACGGCCCGTGCAGGTGTGTGTCGGCTAACAGGTGCCCACTGTGGTTCACACTGTCAGAGAAAAGCTGCACATGTTGATGGAATAAAAAAAAAAAACTTGTACCCATGGCAACAGCAGCCCTCTTCACAAAGACTGAAAAAAGGTGGCTAACAGATCCATACATCTGTCCAAGGAAGTAATATTAAATAGCTAAAAGAAGTTGCGAGCGCTAACAGATGATAACGAATAGCTGCCATAGGGTAAAACAAAGCTTAAGGTGGCTAGAAGCACCTAATGAACAGTTGATAACAGTGCATATGTTTACAGCTTAGCTAAAGGAGGCTAGGAACCAATATTAAATAGCTAAAATATGTTAAGAGCACTAACAGTTGCTAGCAAATAGCTGCCGTTGGGGTAATACAAAGCTAACAGTGGCTAGTAGCGCCTAATGAACAGTCAGTAGCAGCGTATTTGTTAGCAGCTCAGCTAAAGGTGGCTAGGAACCAATATTAAAAATAACTTAAAGATGTTCATAGATGCTAACAAATAGCTGCCATGGGATAAAACAAAGCTAGCAGTAGCTAGTAGTGCTTAATGAACAAGCAGTAGCAGCGTATATGTTAGCAGCTTGGCTAAAGGATGCAATCCCATGTCTCACAGATGGCTTAAAATGTAATTTAAGGTCCTAACGCGTTGAACAAAGCTTACTGCCAAGGGACTGTTGTTAGTGAGATGCTAACAATGCTAATGGAGCAACAGATGGCGTGTCAGTTTCCTAATCTGCGCTGGAATTTTTCCAGTTTGTGGAAAAAAAAACACTGCACCCAAGACCGTCCGGTGGTGACAAAACAACACACACACGTACACATGTACACACAAGTGTGTGTAAGAGCTATGAAAAAAATGCACCGCCATGAATCCCAGCATCTCTGGGGAAGCGCGACCAGCATGTATGCTCCACGCCAAAACATCTCTGTGCGCTTCCACCCGTCCAGGGCGCCGCCCATGGACGCCATTCCCGCCCTGCCGCAGTTCAGCCACTGCGCCATCTGCCTTGGCGGGGTGCCGCCTCATGCTTTTGGCCAACTTGCCTCCGCCGCTGCTGAGACGAGCGGATGGCGCTCCAGATGCAGCCTGTTGGCAGCACCACGGCGCAACAGTAAACCCCTGGATTAATGACTCCCCCAACACGCATACACACACACACACACACACACACGGGCCTGGTGTCCGGCACTTGCTCTGCGTGGCAGCCGCCAAGCCTATTATCCGTGCACGGCGTGAGTCAAAATGGCACGTTCTTCACTAACCGGCTGATGGGGTCTGAAACGGTAGGGAGCCATTCAGGCCTGAGGTCTGTGTGTGCGTGTGTGTGTGTGTGTGTGTGTGTGTGTGTGTTCGTGTGTGCATACACGCTTGTGTGTTGGCATGCGCCACTGGTAACAGCCAATCACACTGATAGGGGATTGGTCTGAAGGCGCAGTTCCACTGGAAACCAACAGGGGGCGCCATAATTAATTTGATTGTAGTGTAATTAGCTAAAGCAAGTCCCTTTTAACCATTAAGCTGAAGAGCATCTGAAATTAGCACCATTTTAATGAGTCATCGCAATTCACTGCCTGTCCGATTTATGATTTTAATTAAAATTTAGTTGAATTGAAGCTATGAATCACTTCAACGGAAACAACAGCTCCTTCCTGAGAGCCGCAGTTCCCTCAGTCATGCCTTTTTTATGACACGTCAGTGTTCATCATCAGGTTTCAGATCCACTTTGACGTTGTGTGTTGGGACAATAAACACTCCTGGCAGCTTTAGACCTTTAATGGAAAACTTTTAAACTTTTTATTTCATCCTTTCATCCCCTCTGTGTTTTTTTTTTTTTTTTGGCGGCTGCTTGAAAAAGGAAAATGCAAACGACCTCGTCTCGACTGAAGGGAAATTAAATTAAGGCTCCCTGTTACTTAGAAAGTGCTGCTTCCCTCATCCTGGTGGCTGCATGGCTGCGTGTGTGTGTGTGTGTGTGTGTTGAAGCTTTATGCGCCTGGATTTGAATTGTTTGCCTCCAGTGTGTCTTTAAACGTGTGAGCTCTAATTCAATTTGCACTCTGTGAAAATGTCTTCCAGAAGGACACGAGTGTGTGTGTGTGGGGGGGGGGGGGGAGGGGGGGGCTTCACCTGGACAAGACATCTGTCAATCACAGAGATGTCCAAGAGTCTTCAGTGAACCTGCTGACTCTTTTTGGACTGTGGGAGGAACCAGGAGAACATGGAGAACCCACACATTGAAATAGTCACTTCATACACACACACACACACACACACCATTCACCATATGGAAAAATACCTTCATTCATTCATGTACATTGTATGGAGACATACATACATTCGTTCATGTCATATGGAAACAGTCATTCACCCTCTCATTCGTTCATCACATGGAAACGTACAACCATTTACTAATTCATCCACTCATCAAATGGAGACATACATTCACTCGTCATATGGAGGCACAGCAGCACTGGTCCCCCGCCCTGCATGTAATTGTGTTTTATACATATATATAATCTTTAATATGAATGTCTGCACAGCTGCCAGCAGGGAGCGGCTCTTTGTCTGCCTGTCTGCCACACACACACACACACACACACACACACACACACACACACACACACATACACACACACACACACACACACACTATCAGACACACTACAGTCGCTGTTTGTCAGCAGCCCAGATTATACGTTCCAGTGGCGGCGTGAAAAGCTGTATGGATTTCCGCTATCAAGCATGTCACAGCGTGCCCCCCCCCCTCCAGGAAGTGTGTGTGTGTATGTGTGTGCGTATGCGTGCATGCCTTCGTGTGTGTGTGGACGTGCAGGTGGGTTCACGGAATTCCTCTAATACAGATGTAGGAAGAGAAAACAAAATAAAAGCACCAGCTTGGGGTGTGCAGTGTGCAGGATTGTCCTGTAGGGGGCGCTGTAGGCGGCAGGTGGGCGTGAGCACGCTCCTGTTCAGTTTGACCTGGAGGTCGTGAGAGGTCAAACACGGCCACGCTGCTGACGACGAAGCAAAGCTTTGAGGATCTAGCAACGCCATCTAACGCTTCCGTGTGATGTTCAGCCTGCTGACACACACACACATACACACACAGACGTGCATGCTCACATGCGCACCTGCCCTCCAGGTTTATTGCGAGCGGCGAGATGAGATTCCCACACAGCTTAACATCTGGCCACTCCGCCGCTGATGCCCTCATAAATAAAAGATAACTCCTGCCTGCCGTGCACAGTCGCGCTCGTATAAATCATGTATATGGATTCTCGCTTCAAATCCCCGCCGCCCCACCCACCGTGTGTGTGTGTGTGTTTGTGTGTCTGCATGTGTGCAATAAACTTTTTGAATGGAAAAAAAAAAACGGATGATTAAAAAAATATATATACATATGTATATCTAACTTTCCCTTCCTGAATCTTGTATGGTTTTTAATAAAATAGCACACATGTAATTTAAGGCCTTTTTTTTTAATAAACATTTCACATTTCAATCAGTTCTGGTAAATTATTACCAATGTCCCTATAACAATAATGATAATTATTATTATATTATACTTATTATACTGTTTACTGTATATAATTGTTATATTTATATTAAATTACTAATAATAATGAATACATATTATGATGTTGATGATTATTATTTATTAAAATATATATTAATTATTATTACCTTCCTTTCAGCTTTTTTCCTTCATCAACATATCAATAATGCAAATATTACAATTATTACTATTATTATTATTATTATTATTATTATTATTGTTATTTTCACTACTACTACTTGAACTACAGTTATCATTATTAATGTTAAAAATTCAACATTTATGCTAATGGCAAATTTAATTTATTATTGTTATTTGAATTATCAATAATTGTATAATAATAATAATGATTACATATTATTATTGTTATTATAGCATTACTATTATACATATCAACATTTTAATAATGATTATAATTAACAATTAGTTAACAATTATGATTATTATTACAATGACTGGTAGCTATAATTATTACTACTGCAAGATGATAATTTCCCCTCATGTATGAATTTTCTATTCAACAAAAAAATAAAACTGGAAAAATTAACTGAATAGCGTTTCTCTTAAAAAAATGTTAGAAAAAAAACTAGAAAATTATATTTTCAAAGTTTTTGTCAACTTTTAATTGATTTCTGAGTCCTGCTTCCTTTTCAAGGTCCTTTTCCATTTTTTAATCCCCCTCACTGGCGGCTCCTTCTCCTGCCCTCTGACACGATAAATAAAGGAGGGACTTTTCTCGTCAAATAATACTGAAAAGAAAAAAAAAGGCCCCCCCAGGAAAGGCCCTTCCATCCATCATGTCAGCGTGATATTTACATCACCAGCAGAACATAATTACAGAGTGGAGGACGAGGAAGAGGAAGTCCACTAGAACCTTTTCTCATTTGGAGAGCAAACAAAGTGCAGTCATTCATGTGACAGGAAGTCCACTATCCTTAAAAACAATGTTATATCGGTTCAAATCCAAAATGTTATATATGCATTCCCATCTTTTTTGAAACAGCCCTCCATCTGCATCAACTTTTCTCTTCCTTGACATTTAGGGATCATTTGTATTTCTCAATTCCACTTGTTGAAAATTGTGAAATAGATGTTAATACACTGCAATCTGATGGCAGGATGCCGTCACTTCACATGATCAGCATGAATTGTGGGAAATTTGAGTTAATGGCCAATGCACACGTTCGACTTATTTATTTTAAGACGTTGTCGCGTGGCGTTCCACATTTGGCCCGCAGGCCTTTAGTTTGACACAGGCCACACTGGTCTTTAAGCTGCAGGTTTTTCAACTTTTAATTAAATAGATACTAGTAACAAATACGTGCTGGAAATGCTTTTTCCCAAACAGTGCCTGAAACACGACTGATGAAAAAGATTAAAAAAATATCAAGGAATAGTCCATCCATCTATTTTCTATCCCCGCATTGTCCTATTCCAGCTGATCGCTATCTCGGTCGTTCTCCTGCACACTGAAACCATTAAAGCTGTCTTCTTCAGTGTCTGAATTGAACGGCCTCAGAATTTCACAGTAATTTCATTGGTTTGATGTGACAAGGCTAAACGTTTTGGTTAGCCCAAGAAAATCCATTAATTATCGTTGTTAAAGTGATCAAGTACTCAAAGAGTGTGAAAAAAGTAGTGGCTTATAGTCCATAACATTCATCATCTCATATTGATTTTCTTCATCATTTTTTTTAAGTTCTTACTTTCAGATGAATTTATGGCATTAATTTAAATGTATTACTGTGATAATTATTGTCATTATTATTGTATTATTTTATGAATTATTCATTGAAGCTTTAATTAATTTTAATTTAATTAATTTTATTTAATTTTAATATTTTGATCCATATAATTTTGATCTATTTTACTTTTTTGAAAGAAATTATTTATATGATTCTATCATTATTATTTTTTAAAATTAATTCCTTTTTTATCTCCATTAGGACAGGTTACTTTGAGTACTTGTCGATGCTGCAGCACTTCATTGTGATATTTCTGATCATTGAAATTACTACATTCCTTTTGTGTGGGTGTCTGTGATTGACAGCTGACCCATCCAGGTTAAACCCCACCCCTCGTCACAGCGGCAGCCCTGATTGGCTCCACCCCCCCCAATGCGTGCAGGATATGGCGTGTAAATAACCGACAAATGAATGAAAACCAACAAGCATCCAGAGGACGTCACGGGCTATGAAATCAAACAGGAAATGCCAAATTGTAAGAAGGAATCTGATTGGTTCCCCCAGTTGTCTAAGCCCCGCCTCCTCATAAACTGATCCCATATCGGCTCTCCTGCAGGATCCTGCTTCCGGATTCAAAGGATCCCATTAGCCGTTCTGACAGGAGAGAAAATGAAGTGCACACACACACACACACACACACACACACACACACACGAACACAGCTGTTGTCAGTCCCATGCAGACAGTTTTCTATCTGTTCAGCTGCTGACACTTGACAAATGCGGCGCATCGCCATGGAAAAAACGCCGCCCAACGACCGCCGCTCGCCATTTTGACGCCACCAAAAATCCGATTATGTGTTGGGGGCGGGGCGGGGGGGGCATGGGGGTCACATACGCCTGCCGACAGAGATGGATGGAGATTATAAACGACGTGAGAACATTTTCTAAAAGGTTAGGAAAGACATAAAATAGTGTGGCGTTTGGATGGGGGGGGCGGCGGTCAAGGTCACTGGAGGAAGAAGAGGAAGACGAGGAGAAGGAGGAGAATAAGAGCGCCCTCCGATCAATCTGCCATGCCGGAAAAAAAGAGGAAAAGGAAGAAAGAGCGGTGTCTTTTAGAGTATAAGAAGAGGAAAAAGAAGCGTGGACCTCCTGAGCAGGACACCAGGATTGTAGCGCCCCCTACAGGCGCCCCATTTTTGTCCTCCTGTCTTTTCTCCCTGTCCCCGGATGGAACCATTCAGCAGTGTTTGGGGGGGGGCTGGTTTGGGGGTCACCGCTATGAAAGGCTCCACGATTGAATGGCTGGGAAAGCGGGCGCTCTGGGGGGGTTTCCCGGGGCGACACAATTCGCCACAGAAGGGGGTAGATGGGAGGGTAATGGGTGGGGGGGCTGCGGGTGGGGTCACGCCCCCCCGCTTCCCCCCATTCAGCCTATTTGACCCGCTCCAGGCTATTGCCATGCAAAACAGCAGGTTCCAATGGTTAGCACTGCTTCTACACACTCACACACACACACACAAACACACACACATACATACACACCCGCCGCCTTTGTCCAGGCGCCACTAATGCGTGTAATTTCTGCGCCGAAACCGGGAAAACGGCGTCCGAGCGCCAAACACACCTCTTTCACTCCATGTCCATTGTGGGATTCGAGGCTCCAATGGCAGTGTGTGTGTGTGTGTGTGTGGGGGGGTCGGAGGGGGGACCTGTGGCGATCCAAAGAAAGTCCATGGAATTCGGAGGGGAGGCTAGGAAAACACAAGAAGCTGGGTTCTTCTGCAGATCACGTTCCTTCAATGGGAGTGTTACCGTGACCTTTGACCTCTAGCGCCAGACGCCACCTTCGTCCTCCGCTTTTTGATTTTTTTCACGGCGGGAGATTCCAAGAGGTTGTGAAGAGCCCCGGAAGCTGCTTACAAGCTTTATGTCATGTTAATAAAGCGCTTAGGAGCGTTATTACATGCTAATCAACACGTAATAAACAATTCTTATGCAGGAACAGATGGAAGTTAAGTTGAATTTTAATCCACTTTTAAGCAGCGGTAATAACATGCAGAGGATTTCTTGATTGGGGTTGGTAAGTGGGATTTATGATAACGACTTATTATTATTTGATTAACATAAACCCCAACCCCACTGTGTCATGAACTGATGACTAATTATAAATCTTAACGCTGCAAATATTCAGAATCAGGATTATTGTATTGATCCCAGAGAAAATTGACTGTTGTCAGATGCTCCACACAGATAGAAATAAAATACATTAATAGGAAGAGTAGCAGAATTTAATAAATGAAAATAAGATAAAGATAATAATATGAATAAAATATAAAATAAAATAACTGATAGTAAGTGGTGTAAATATATAACAAAGACTGAGCATCACTTTAATGAACATATATTAAGGTAATCAACCTTATTATGAATTAAATTATAATTTATTCAAGCATCTTGATCTAATGCGTCAAAGAAAAAGGTTAATAATGTTATTCATAAACACGCCTCAAAATGTTAATAAACATGTTTTAAGGCCTTAATATAAAGCATTTCAAAACCTATTTGTACTGTCTCTTTAAATGAATAAGGATGTTATTAAAGAGCGTATAAACCTTCAATATGAATATAAACAAGGGGAATTTCACTGCCGTCTCACACGCACACAAAAAAAGGAATAAACGTGTAATAACACATCAGTAACCGACCCAGTCGCTTAATGTAACCTTAAGATATAATCTCAAGTGTGCTCTTCATCATCATCACTCACTTCCTGTTCGGGCGCCGGCTCCTGACTCAAACAGGAAGCAGAATTATAAAGCCACAGGATGGGCTTTATGGGATTAAAATGGACTGACTAGCAGACCGCCGCCGCCGCCGCCGCCGCCGCCGCCCCCCCCTCGCCATGGCGAATGTTGACGAGAACCCCCGCCACCAGTTGAGGTAGGTTTGTAAAAGAAGCACGAATCCGCAGCCGCAATCAATCCACTTCTCCCTAAGCTGTCCATGCACGCTCACGCGCACATCTCCCGTCCTCCCCCGGCCGCCGGTTTCAATTCGCCCGGCTCCTCGGCAAAGCACTCAGCCTCCCCCTGTCCCCCCGAAAGTGGTGTGGAAATAAATATTTATCATCCCCGGAGACAGAGAGAGGGAGGAGGGCGATAGAAAACACCCGGCGGTAACAATGGCGACCGGCGAGGACACAATGAGCGCGCGGACAAAGGGCAGTTATGGGATGGGAATATAGCCTTTGCAGGAACCGAGGCCTTTGGGTTTCTCAAAAGTTTCCAAAAACGCTAATAAATAATAAAAATGTCAATAACTATGTAATAACACCTTACCAACGATGATTATTTCATGCTACTTAACCCAAAAATGAAGCTAATGTTTACAACTGATAATAATGATAAACATATTCTTTCATAAAGTGTATCAGCAAATGGGGATGACACACACGCTAATAAGCATGTTATAAAACATTAATATTAGCAGCAGCTAACATATTAGCTAATACCGCTATAATTAGCTTCCTCAATTAGGTTTAAGACGCCATTATTGTGTTAATAAGCATGTAATAACATGCTAATAGGCCCTGGATGCCTATTAACCACTAATTGCCAGCATGCCAATGTGTAAAAAAGCTTAGTTGTTGATGAAAACATCACACACACACACACACACAAGCAAACACACACACACCCACACACAGTACTGACTGCCCCCACCACTATAGTTTATTGCGATAATTAACAGTTTCATGAATTTCTATCACTTTTAATGGCGACAGACACTCGTCCCGCATTACGACTTTAACGACCAGCGTGCACGCACCTGTGCGTGTGTGTGTGTGTGTGTGTGTATGTGTGCCTGCATTAATAATGCAGCATAATTCCTATGCAATTCTGCTAAATTCCATTGTTCAAATCACAGCCCCAGGCTTTTGCTCTACCACACCACTTCCTCCTTCTCTCCTCCAGGGGACCCCCCCACCTCCCCCCTCACCCCCCCGCCTACCACCGCCATCTTACATTTGCTAATTAAAGAAAGACCGTGTGATCGTCTGTGTGTGTCTGTGTGTGTTTTCACCCCACACATGCATCAACCTCACACATCCATTTCTCGTTCCGGTTGAACCCCCTCAGCACCAACCTGTCTCCCCTACAAATATATATATATATATGTTACATTAATCTATTGCCTTTTAAATTTTGTATTTCATTTTTTTTTCTAAAACCTAAAAATACTTTTTAAAAATTATTTTTGGTATTTACCTTGCAATTATAAATTTATTCTAATAATTAATTATTTATGAAATATAAATGTAATCTTAAGGTCATTTTTCACTTATTGATGTCAAATTATAACAATAAGTTATTAATATATTGACTAATAGCCAGCTACATTTCAAGTCAGTTTCTTGCAAACTTTTTAGTTTTTGTTAAATCTACAATTATTTTTACGCCTAATTAACTACTATGAAATAAGTGAAATAAAAACTTGATCTGATGAAAAGCTGTTCTGTCACATTTATTTATTTATTTATTCAAATGTATCTATATTTTTTTACTGGGTTTACTGTCCTTTACTGGGTTAGTAAGAGGGCTTAAATAAAATGCATTATTATTATTGCATGTAATAACATGATGTAATAATGTGTAATAACAACTTCATATGATGCAATATGTGCAATAACAACTTCAGGTCACATATGATACACTTATCTGGGATGTAAACTCTTTTTTTTTTTTTTTTTTTTAATTATTGGTCATTTTTAGTGATTGCAAAGAAGGAGGCTGGGGAGTTTAGAGCCTTGTTGTTGTTGATGTTGTGTACACAAGGTTTCGAGGTGAAGACGGGAGGCAGAGCTGGAGGCAGCAGAGATGAAGATGTGGAGGATCCTCTTTGGGAGTAAGGGGGATGGAAGATGGATCAGAGGGACAGCACATGTTAGATGTTCTGGAGATAAATGTGATACTGAGATGCTTTGGACGTAAACAGAGATCTGGGTGGAAGGAGCTTCAGAGAAAATTCATGGATGGAGTGAAAGAGAACTAAATTCTCATTATTATATATATATTGTTATATATATATATATATTATAATTATCATTACTAGTTGTAGTAGTAGAAGTATTCCTGTTGTTATGGTAATTTTACTCTATTATTAGCATCATCATCATTAACTATCTTCACTATCGTCACTATTAGTATTATTATTATTGTTATTATCATTATGTTAATATCATAATTATCAGCATTATTATTGTTATTATTGTCATCATTATGATTTTTTATTATAATGCAATTATTCGCAGTGTCATCATAAATTTTATCATTACTATCATCACTATTATTATTATTATTATTATTATTATTACCATGGCTAATATTATTCTCTTTATTTTTATTACCCCCAATGATGAATTTTAGAAAAATGCTTTCTTTGTGATTTCCTCGAAACCGGTCCTGATTTTTATTTATTTTTTTTAAATGTATATTATACATTTTTATTTCCCACCGGTTACCCACCTTCCCCCTCCCGTCTCTCCCAGCTCCATCCATCAGCTCCAGCCCGTCTCCGGGGGCAACGCTGGCTCAGGAAGGACAGTCCAGGGGGATTTTTTTTTTTTTTCCATATTTTAGCAGCTGTAAATCGTCAAGATCCCGCCACCCCCCCCCACACCACACACACACACACACACACACAAACACACACACACTCCCACGCACCCCCACCCCCCCACCCCCCCAAAAGTTCAATTTGCAGTAATTCTGTTATCGGCGTTGGACAGGGCCGGGTCACGGCTGCCGGGGTGACGGCTCGTTCCCTCCTGTATCCGCCATGTCCGACACCCGGTTGCATGTGTGTGTGTGTGTGTGTGTGTGTCAGTTTGTGTCTGAACCCCTCCCACGCCCCCACCCCTACACACACACACATACAATCCTCCTCGGCGCAGCGGTAATCCGTCACGGCAAACATCCTGTCAACGGCGAGGGGGAGATTTGACAGCGGCGGCCGCCGTTACCAAGGAGGCGCCGTCACCTCCTCCTGCCAGGGTGACGACCATCTGAGGAAGAGGAGGAGGCATGGAGGAAGATGCGGAGGAGCAAAAAGGAGGAAAATTAATGGGAGGATGAGGATGATTATTCTCCATTCAACCCGTAGCCAATCACAGCTCTCACTAGGAAGAGGGGCGGGGCTTAACGCACAGGTCAGCTGTCAATCACAGGGCCTCACCAACTGACTCACGCATGCCTTCTTCTGACTGCATCTGGACGGTCAGACATCGAGAACGCAGGAATCTAACCAACGACCAGTTTTGGAAAGCATTGCTCTCTTAAAATAGAAGAGAACTCATACCAGGTTCCCACTCGTGTTGCTGGTTGTAACTTTTAGGAGAAAAGTTCTAGAAGAACCCCCAGGTGTATCTCCACGTTCCCTCCCTCCATCGGACCGTTCCAAGGTGCTCTGCCGCCGCTGCCAAGAGCACGACCTTCAATTAAGCTGCTGCGAAATTCCAATTAACTGACAGACACCAGATGTGCGCGTACACACACACACACACACACACACACACACACACACACACACACACACACACACACACACACACACACACACACACACACATTCAAAATGCCATGAGACAGGATAAAAAAAGAAAAAAATCACAATTAGCTGCAAATCCGTTAGCCACCATGACACCCGGCGCGGGACGCTAACGAGGCCCGGGTGAAACCATTAGGGCGGAGGCGTGGGGGGGATTAAAGGATAAACACAGCTGCTAAGGAGATATGGGAAATATCAACGCACACACTTTTTAAGAACTGCTAGGGGCAGGGTGTGTGTTTGTGTGTATGTGTGTGTGTGTGTGTGTGTGTCGGTGGGGGTATCATTGATCAGGATGCAGATCCAAACCAACATGCTGGAAAAGTGGCCAGAAGTCAACCACACACCGTTGTAGTCTTTGCGTGTGTGTGTGTGTGTGCGTGTGTGTTGAGGGGAAGGGGGTGAGTTCATCCATCAGGGTGGACAGGCTGGACCAACATGCAGGAAGGCTCAGGACTGTGTGTGTGTGTATGTGTGTGTGCATGCATGGACACTAGCGTTATGCGCGCACACACAAACACACACACACACACACACACACACACACAGAAAGTACAGAACTAACGGCTGCTGCACTTCTGGGTCCGACATAAACACACATAAACACGCAAATATGCACACACACACAGTCGTGGCGGCAAACATTAATGCAAACTGCAGCTGTGGAATTAATGTGCCACATTTGGAAGGACAGAGGGATGGTAGTGTGTGTGTATGCGTGTGTGTGTGTGTGTGTGTGTGTGTGTGTCTCCTCGTCCAACCTGGCGACCCCTATCCCCCCCGGGCTTCCCATGAAAGTTTGCTTTACCCATTTACCTCCTCTCCTCAGTCCTGACGAATGCAAAAAAATGATTTTTATTGAAAAATGAAAAGGGAATTCCGAGCTTATTATCTAATTTGATATGAAAGTCACATAATTAAATGAAATGAAACTTTTCACAGTTGGTTCAGAGAGGGTTGGTGTAAATATATAGAATGGACAATTCTATGATAAACAGGGGCGTCTGTGAAATGGTACGGTCCATAATCCATCGCCGTTATCACTTCCCCTCCACATTTTGATTCAGACGGCGTAAAACAAGCCCATATCGACCCTCCGCTCACTGCCGAGGGGGGGGGGGCGGCTTCCCCCTCCGCTCGCTTCCCCCTCAGATATACGGCGCCATCAATCCGTCGCGGCGGAAGCCGCGCCGAAGAGATGAATAAATTAATCCGGAATAAATGGCCTCCCGCTTGACACATAATCACAGATTAGGCTGGGGGGGTTGAAGGCAAGGGGGGGGGGGGGGGGGGTTAACCTCCAATTAACCCTCCGGAGCCTGGATGGAGGAGGTGATGGAGGAGGTGATGGGCGAAGGCCTCAACCCCCCAACCCGCTCGATAGTGGCTAACGATAGAACAGGAAGTTCGTTAGGGGGTCATTTTTTTTTTGGCAGTAGAGTGAGGAAGCGGCCTGGTTTTGATTTATCCCACATTTCGCCGAATGGCATTTTTAACCCCCCTCTCCATTCAGATAAATGGATCGCTCCGGCGCACCTTTCATTTTTCTCTATTAAGCGTTCGCCATTCGGAAGGCATCCCGACCGCGTGGTCATTAAAACCTTTTCATGTCAGAGGAGGCCGACGATAGGGGGACGGTGGGGGTGCTGTTTCGTTATCGCGGACGACAAAAGGAAATAAATAATGGTAATAAACACGCCGCCGCTCCGGGAGGACGAGCCGCCGGCGTGGAAAACACTCGTCGGCCGCACAGATCCGTGAAATTCATTCCCCCGCCGATGAAATGTGGAAACCCCCGCCCTCCCCGAATCTCTCAGTGTGAACATCAATCAATGATCTTCGCGGAAATATTGATTTGATTTCCAGCAAACCGCTCCAAAACCCTACGTTTAGTTTTTGTGCTTGTTATTACAGTGTAATTACGAAGCTTTGTCATGTAATAGATCATGCTCTGACTTCAAACTTTTTTGTTTGGTTGTTTTAAAAGGGTCAATTGGATTCGTGCTATCACAGACACAGACTTCCCAAATAAACCGGGACTCAACCTTATGCAGGAGTAGTGATCGCAGTTAATTGAGGAGTTTTGAAGATGGCGACGCTGATCACGTTGCGCAGAAGTGCCAAAGGACATTTAGCAGATAAAAACAAAAAATCAACTACAACAGAAGGTTTTTGCAGATGCAGGAGGAGGCGAGAGCTCCGACTGGAGCCCAGCTGGCACTTTCTTTATCTTCATCCCCGCCACCGCCATCGAACAACCTGCAACACCGCCGTGCCGCTGCCCCCACCGCGCTCCAAGCAGCCAGCTTGACATATTAGCACATATGGCCGGGTTGGGAGGGTCATAACACAGTTGTTACAGTTGTTGTGTGCGTGTGTGTGTGTGTGTGTGTGTGTGTGTGTGCATTTTGAATTTAACCGACCCCAAAGCTTTCATTTGGTAAGGGATGCTAATTCTTATCAACCACTTGAACCAAGACATGGAACACATACAGACAAACACACACACACACACACAC